>NC_022012.1:44831890-44836811 GCF_000317375.1 Microtus ochrogaster
AAAAGCAGAATGCCAATACCTTCTAGCCCAAGAGCAGTGAGGTCACAAGCAGGCTGCACACAGTGTGCAGAGCCAACACGCTGGCCCTGCCTGGTCAGCATCCCTCTGTCAGCTTGATAACACTGCACACCCAAGTCTTCCAGTAAGTGACTGGAGAGGTGCCAGCTTCTCTCTAGCACCCTCACGGGGATAGGTGACCAGGGCAAGGGATCAAACTTGCCCTTATTAAATGCTTATTGTATGCCATTCAGTGTGTCAATTACTACACAGATGCCCACAAGTCAAGTTCCTACCTCAGTATCTAAAGTCGGGCAAGTCTCAGGAAGGTACGCACAGTTGCTTAAGAGAGAAAAAACTATAAAAAAGATTAAGTAAGAGAGGATTTTGTTACTTTTCTAGGTAGTCATTAAGCAATGTGTTATATCCTTTTATTAGTAGCGGTACAGTAGCAGTATTTATTAGGGTCAAAGAAGTGGTATGTTTCTACGTGTGTGTGTGTGTGTGTGTGTGTGTGTGTGTGTGTGTGTGTGTGTGTAGGCAAGGTCTCTTATAATCCCAGGCTGATGTCAAATTCACTGTTGCTGAAAATCACCTTGAGCTCCTGATTCCCTGGACGCAGCCTCAAAGATACTGGGCTCAAAGATGTGCACTGCCATCCCAGCCGTGGTGAAAATAAACCTGCTGAAGGTGGCTTAATGCATCAGCTTCAGTCAAGGAGCAGCATAATCTCAAACTTCTGCCTTTCCAGACACTCATTTACACTTAGCCTACAACTTAGATTTTTTTTAATTTTGAGACAGGGTTCACTATGTAAGGTAGACCAGGCTAGCCTTGAACTCACAATGATCTGCCTGCCTCTGCCTCCTGAGTGCTAGAATTGAAGGTGGAGCCACCAAGCCTGACTTATCAGGAAAAAAAGACCTTTTTAGTTCCAATGTTCAAATTCTGACCCTTGAACGTGAGGCCCAGGTCCTTGTCCCATGGTCAGGGCACTAACATCAGTCCAACCAGGGAATTCAGTCTTATCTGTCAAATTCTCTGTCTGATTTCTCTTTCTCAACATACACAACATCTCATTGGTCTATGCTGCTGGGCATAAGGGTTCCTGAAGAAATATGAGCATCCCCACCCCCTTTATGAAAGTAAAGTTTAATCCTCCTTACAATGAAGAAAAGGAATGATTCACTTTTTCCATCTTTTATGTCTATGTAGTGTTCATATGTGTGTCTGAAGGTATGTAAGCACACAACTATGTGGATGCATGTGTATGTGTGTGCACAAGTCTCTGGAGGCCTGCGGTGGATGTCAGGAACCATCCTGCATAGCTCTTCCACCTTCTTCATTGAGACAGGGTCTCTCAAGCAAACCCAGAGCTCACCAATATGGCTAAGCACACAATCCGGCTTGCTCTGGAGATCCCATTTCATCTTTCCGAGACTGGAACTGCAGGCTGGCTGCAGGGGTTCCGGGGATCCAAACTCCATTCCTCACATTTCCAAGACAAATATATTTAAAACTCAGGCTGACCTGAACTCACTATTTAGAGTGGGGTTCTTACTGCCTCGGCTTGCATGCACAGGCATGTCAATCCATGTCCACCCAGTATAACTAAAGCTTTAGAAATGGACTCTCTGATGGTTAGTTTTAATTGACAACTTGTCAACATCTGGAATAAACTACAATCCAGAAATGGAGAAGACACCTGTGAGAGATTTTTTTTGCTTGATTTTTTTTTTTAATCCTAATGAGGCAGGAAGACTTGGGTCTTTAATTCAGATCTTGAGATGTCAAGACACATTTTGAGCCTGGGCCACACCTGTTAAAAATGCTGCAAGATCCCCGGCAGTGGCAAGCAGCAGGCCCACAGAGCAGCTAGTCCCAGGCAGAGAGACGGCTGTTGGTCCCCGATACATGGCGGGCGGGCGGGCTGGTGTGCTGGTCAGTCCCAGGCAGAGATGGCTGCCCTCCCTAGTGGTGGCTTCCTGACGGGGAGAGTCACCAGCATTGGGCTGGGCCCAGCCATGTGGCGCTGGGCTGGTCCCAGCGAGCCCGGGGGTGTGAGAAGGTGGCGGATAGAAGGCACATGGACAGACACATTGTACAGAAGAGAATTAGATATTTATTACTTAGAGGAGGGGGGAAGGAGAAGAACATCACATGGGGGGGGGGAAGTGGGGAGAGAGGCAGAAGCAAAGCTGCCTCTCCTAGAGGAGACTGAAGAGAGAGAGAGTTCAGGCAGGAAGCTGAAGATCAGCCTGGCTCAGCGGATGGGGGAGGGAGTGGGTGTGGCTTGTCTCTTAAAGAGAGGAAAACCATAAGAACACCTACTGCTGGAAGCCTATATAAGGACAGGGAAGAAGGAAGCTTCTGCTATTTGCCTGCTTGCTCTCGCCTTACTAGCAAGTCCATTCCTTCACTGGCCTTGCAGCCTTCATCTTTGGGATTCCAGTGTCTACTGAAGACCTGCTGAAACATCCAGCCTTGGGGACTGAGCAACTTCTGGACTCTTGGACATCTCACTCATAGCCAGCATTGTTGGATTAGCTAATCACTGCCTGTAAGTCATTCTAACAAATCTCCTTTTTATATATCTGTTGAGAGAGAGAGAGAGACTCACTGTGCCTGATCTGCTACTCTAGAGAGCCCTGACTCAGGGACTTTGACACTAACTAGTTCTCTGGATGATTCATTAGCAGTCACACAATCTCAACTCTGTCCCTTTGTTTAAGAGCACAGAACTAATTCATTCCAAATCACCTTCAAGTTAGAACTAATTCATTTCAAATCACCTCCCAATTAGAATTAAATTCATCCCAAATCATCACCCCAGGAGAGTTTTGCCACCTCTCCAAGTCCGTCTCCATCACTTTCCTTTACAGTTGGCTGTCACGGCATTCCTTGTCACTCGTGCTGGTGACAGCAGAGAGAGGAAGTTCCAGACAGAATGGAGCACCTGGCACTGACTGCTGCAGCTGGCTCAGTGCCAGCTTACCCTCTGCTCAGTGTCTGCAGCTGAGAAATTGAGCAGCAGACGTGGGGATTCGCAATGCCATGGGACTGACCCATAGAGAAAGCTGTGTCCCCATCCCACAGATCTGCTCTCCTGTGACTAATATTTTTTCATAAGCTTCATGCTCTCTACTAACTCACTTCCCTGTTTAAGACGTTTATTGACTAGGACATTATATAACACAATGCCAACAGAGCATGGAGGTGGGGAGAACCCCTGTAATCTCAGCACTTGAGAGGCAGAGGCAGACAGATCCCTGAAGTTCCAGGCCATTCTAGTGCAGAACAAGTTCCAGGACAGCCGACGACTACATAGAGAAACCTTGTCTCAAAAAAGTTTGCCTCAAAAAAGAGGCAAACACTAATGCAATCAGAATCCATTTTCATTTTGGACAATTCTAAAATTATAAGGCAGCTATAGAAAAGCTTCCTTTTCCTCTGCTTCATCTTTTCGGTTTGTTTTTTGTTGTTGAGACAGGGACTTGCTATGTAGAGCAGTCTGGTTTCAAACTCGTTTTCTTGTCTCTGTCTCTAAATGGCTGGGGTTATAGGCATTATAGGTTATAGGATGGGGTTATCTGCTAAGGCTGCTCTTAAATGTTAGTTTTAACAAATGTGTGTGTGTGTGTGTGTGTGTGTGTGTGTGTGTGTGTTTATCTGCTGGCATCTTTTCGCCACCATAAGCACCGCACTTTAGTGTGAATGTGTATGTGGTGTGTGTGTGAGAAAGAGGAGGAGGGAGGGGAAAGGGAAGACGGGGAGAGAAGGAGAAAGAGAGAATGAATTTGGTGCCCTCTTCTGGTCTCCATGGGCACTGTCCTTAGAGTTTGCATGCATACACACATTCAAGCAGAAGTCACAAAAAAAACAAGAAATAACTGCACCAGGTTCTCACATTTTAACAGGATAGTGGGGCTGCTGTATTGGCATCAAACACAAGGGGGGTCAATATAGAGATTACTGCTGCGGTTAAAGATGGTGACCAGATATGAGGTCTGAATAAGTAAGAACACAATGGCGATGCTGGAGAGATGTGTCAGGTTAAGAGCGCTGGCTGCTCTTGCAGAGGTCCTGAGTTCAATTCCCAGAAAGTACATGGTGGCTCATAGCCAACTGTAATGAGATCTGGTACTCTACTCTGACCTGCAGACATACATGCAGATAGAGCACTGTATATATAATAAATAAATAATTTTTTTTAAAAAAGGACACAATGGAATGACAATAATTCACACAGCACGAGGATGCGCCAGGTGTGGAGGTGCACACTGTGATCCCAGGACAATGGAGGCAGAGTTCAAGGACAGCCTAGACCACCTACTAAGTTCCAGGTCAGCCAGGTGTGCAGAGTGAAAGACCATCCATATCAAAAGTGTACAGGAGAAGGCTAGACTTGACAACACAGGTCTGTGATCCCAGTACTTGGAAGCTGCAGGCAGGAGGATCAGGAGTTCAATGCCATACTTGGCTACAAGTGACCCTGTCTCAAAAAAAAAAAAAGGATACAGGAGGAAGAGATTGGGAGTCAAAGATTACTAAAATTAAGAGAACAAACAAGCAGAGGAATGTGTGCAGGGCACTCTGATTGTGGTGATTTGAGTACTTGACTACTTAGTCCCCAATTGGTGGAACTCTTTGGGGAGGATTAGGAGGTGTGGCCTTGCAGGAGGTGTCACTGGGGGCGCCTTTGGGGTTTCAATAAACTCTCACCATCCCAGAGCTCTCTCTCTGCCTGTATTTATGGATCAAGATGTGAGCTCTCAGCTACGATTCCAGAGCCACACCTGCCTGCCTGCTGTCATGCTCCCCACCATGACAGTCATGGACTCACCCTCTGAAACTCTAAGTCCCAAATAAAGTCTTGGTCGTAGGGTCTCTTCACAGCAACAGAAAGTAGGTAGGACAAAAGTGC
>NC_022012.1:44838141-44844712 GCF_000317375.1 Microtus ochrogaster
TAAGCTCAATGAATAATTAAACATTCACTATAGTAAATACTAGTAATTTAAAAATCCAATTTTTAGTCATAATGTTTGCTGTATTCCAGGAAAATATATTTTTCAGTCCCATATATTTCAGAACCAGTCTGCTAAATCTAACAGAAGAATCCACTAACGAAAATTGGTCAGAAGCAAAAAGATTTTTAAACGGCAGTTTCGTTCAGCTTCTAGCCCCACAGTTGACTGATATTACATGTCTAGTAATTAAAGTATAAACAAGTTCGAGACCCATGGGAAGAGTGTTTGGTTTCAATGTTGTTATTCTAATATTTAAAGGCCAGAGCCTTGTGCATCCCAGCCAAGCTCTAAAACACTGAGCCACATCCCCAACCTCTGTTTTTTGAGACAAGGTCCTACTATCCTACTATGTAGCCTATGGTGGCCTCTTTCTAATGCATGATCCTATTGCTCTGGCTTCTTGATGTTGGGAGTACAGACATGTACCACCAGACCCATTTAGGAGTGCTAAATTCATAAATAATTGATTTATTTTATGTATATGGATGTTTTGCCTGCTTGTACAACTGCTGCCTGTGGAGGCCAGGAGAGGGCATTGGATCCCCTGGAACAGGAGTTATAGATGGTTGTGAGCTACCCTGTGGATGCTAAGAATGGACCTGGGTCCTCTGGAAGAGCAGTCAGTGCCCTTAAATACTGATCTGTCTTTCCAGCCATAGGAGTAGTATTTTTAGGGTAACTGAGTCCTCTAAGCTCAATGAATAATTAAACATTCACTATAGTAAATACTAGTAATTTAAAAATCCAATTTTTAGTCATAATGTTTGCTGTATTCCAGGAAAATTATTTTTAAAAAACATGAGCTGGGCAGTGATGGATATGCCTTTATTCCCAGCACTCAGGAGGCAGAGGCAGGTGGATCTTTTTGAGTTTGAGGCCAGCCTGGTCTATAGAGCAAGTTCTAGGACAGCCAGGATTACACAGAGAAACCCTATCTCGACAAACAAACAAAAATGAAAGAAAAAGAAAGAAAGAAAGAAATATCTTATATAATATTAGAGAAGACAATATAAGCCATTATAAACTAACAACAAATATGCTTGTCATTCTGAGTCTGGCTTATTTCATTTAAGGTGGTAACTTCTGGTTTCAATCATTTTTCCACCAAGAAATGTAATTCATCCATCTGTATGGCTGAATAATACTCCATTATGTGAATATGCATCTTTACCTATTCATCTGCTGGTGTACACCAACTGATTCTATAACTTGGCCCCGGGAACAGTGCCATGAGTAACACAGATATATATACAGGTATCCCCGCTGTGTGTGGCTTTGATTTATTTGGGTATATACCCAGGAGTGATACACCAGGATAATATGAAAATTCTACTTGTTGTTTTTAAGAAAGAGAGACCTCCATTATGGTTTCCATAGAGATTAAATTAAGCTACATTTGTGCCAGGAACATAGAAGGATTCCTTTTTCTCTGCATCCTTGCCAGCTTTGTTAGAAATTTCCTTTCTATTTTGTTCTTGTGTTTTCTTGATGATAAGAATTCTGAGTGGGGTGAAATGAAAACTCAATGTAATTTTATAGTATTTGTTTTTTTATAGTTTTAAATCATATGTGTGCTTGTGCAACTGTGGAGGGTGTGCATTTGCTCCCACGGAGGCCAGAGACATCAGGTCACCTGAAGCTCGTGATTATAGGCAATTGTGAGCCACCTGATGTAGGTGCTGGGAACTGAACTCAGATCCTCTGAAGACCAGTACATGCTCTCAGGCACTGAGCCATCTCTCCAGCAGCTCAATGCATTTTTAATTCGTGTTTCTCTGGCAGCTAAAGCTCTGAACCTCCTTTTCATGTATTTTTCAGCCATTTGTAGTTCACTGAACTGCACATTCAGTTCCTTTACCCATTTATTGATTAGAATATGAAATACGCTTGATAACTATTTACCTTTGGATATAAGGAACTTAAGCTAGGTTGAGTAGGTAACATCGACCATGTAACTAATACTATAAGTCGGTTTCGTTAAAATTTAAAATTGAGTTTTTCAAATGAGTTTTATTTTCTTCTACCGTAAGTGCTTGGTCTCAGATTATGCTATAAAAAATTAATGAGTTCTTAAAAGTACAGATTTATAAGTATTCCTCTAACTACTACTGTTTAACTCCATTTTTGTATACCTATAAGAGAATACCTAAAGTTAGACAGTTTAGAGGAAGAAGCAGCAGGGAAGAGGGAGAGAGAGACTTAAAAGTAATAAATACAGTTGATCTGTAACCATTTGTAACTAGAGCTCCAGGGGATCCAAAGACACAGACACACACACACACACACAGACACACACACACACACACACACACACACACACACACACGAGACAGAGAGAGTTAAAATAAATCTTCCCTAAAGTGGCCTCTCTTGAGAAAAGCACTAATCCATTCCTTCCTGTGGGCTCCTCCACAGCACTGACACATAGACACCAACTCTCATCACGATTTTTGGTGCCTACAAACCATAAAAACAATTAACACTTGGGACTCAGACACAGTCCTGGGAGCTCCATTCATTAACTTCCTCACCACACAGGACACCAGCTGCTCCCTGGAACCTGCTGTGGTGAAGGGGAAGTTCCAAGTCTTCCCCTGAAGGTCCCATATTTGAGTCTGCTGAAATAAGACTGCAGTCAACAGATTATTGGGAGCAAAGGCTACAAGAGACAATTAACACGTGCAAGCACCTGAGCTACCTGAAACATTATAACTTACCGAAGCCAGAGGGGCGAAGTTGGGATTCCTTCCTCAGAGAGGAAGTAGAAGGCTTGCAGGTGATTTTAAAGCAGGATGAAATATTGTCGGGGGAGCCAGACCACAGAGTCAGATGCAGACAAGGAGGCCACACCTGGGATCCCAACACTCCTGTGGCTGAGGCAGGAGGACTATGATTTCTACAGGACCCCATCTCTATAGGGGAAAACAGAGAAGTAAATGATTGAAGGTAATTGTGTTCCTCTTTTGTTGAATTAGGAGTGGCGGGGGTGCGTCCCCAGCACCCGGCCGCCTGCACGGCGAGCTTTATACCCGAAATAATTACACAGAAACTGTATTCTTTTAATCACCGTCTGACCCATTAGTTTTAGCCTCTTATTGGCTAGCTCTTACATATTAATCTAACCCATTTCTATTATTTTGTGTGGCCCACGAGCTGGCTTACCAAGAATGATCTTAACCTGCATCTGCCTGGCGTGGGAGAACCATGGCGACTCTCTGACTCAGCTTTTTTTTCCCAGCATCCTGTTCTGTTTACTCTACCCACCTAAGGGTTGGCCTATCAAGGGGCCTAGGCAGTTTTTTTATTCCTTAACCAATGAAATCAACAGATTGATATATGACATTCCCACATCACTCTTTAGTGGACCCGCCTTCAGGAGACAGAGAACTTCAGAGAAGTCTCTTTGCTACACAGCAGAGGAAGGTGTCAAGAGAACCTTCCAGTAACCACGGGAAGGACCAGAGAGACATGAGGAGGCTGCTTTCATCAAGTTCGTCATCAACACATTAAAGTACATGCAGGAAACTCATTAAATTAGTTATTAAAAGCCAAGGAGGCAGTTTTTGAGGCACGGTCTTAGGTAGCATCTTACTACATAGCCTCAAACTCCAGACCATTCTTGTAAAAAATGTAGTGTTTTTTGTGCTCCTAATTAATACATAAAGCAACAAGATCTACTGAAGAAATTTCAGGTGATAAAGCTTAAACCATCTCAAGACTCCTAGGACCTACAGTGGCTGCTAATAAGTGAGCATTTCAACTAGTAGCAGGGTCAAGGCACTGTGGTTTGTTCCTTCATAACCCCAGGATGAGGGCTACATTTCAGCTCAGAAATAAATGAAAATAAATATGTCTTGTTTTTCTCCCCAAAGTCACAGATTTCTCATACTTGGGACTCCATGGCAAACCCTTACCCCGTGACAAAACTCTGGAAGGACATACACATAAAATATAGAGTAGGGTGAGGGAAAGGGGGAGAGCAAATACACGGGGGTTGTTGCAGAAACATCTTATTTATGTAATATTCATGCACGAACACAGACAAGCCAGACGTCAGGTCAAAAGCTGCTGCTGCCTTTGGAGGAAACCCACCAAATGTCAGAACCTCTCAGCCTTCTCCCACCCTGCCCCAAACACCAGGTGGAAATGCCACCTCTGTCTCCTCCTCTTCTTTACCACTGTAGCAGTGAGGTCACGAACCTTCAGCATCTCATCTACAGGAGGCCACTGGCTTTTCAGTTCAGATAGAACTGGTCCCCAGTATTTCTAGCATCCCCAGTGAACACAAAACTAATCATTCACTAGGGAGCCATATTTTCACTAGGGATTCATAGCACTCCTAGCCAGTATTCGCTAGGAGTCACCCTTTAAAATATTATGAAACAGCATTCTCCTGGTTCCAAATAGCTAAGGGTTTGTAAAGAACGTAAACGTGCGTGCTACAGACTCCTGCTTCACATGTATTAAACATCGCAGTTTCCATCAGCATACTGAATGATGAATGACTTTCAAATGGGAAGGTTTAGAAGGCAGTATTAAGGAGCTGGAGAAATGGCTCAACCATTAAAAGCACTGGCTACTCTTCCAGAGGACTGGGGTTCAGTTTCCAGCACCCACATGGTGCCTCACAACCATCTGTAACTCCAGTTGGAGGGGATCCAATGCTCTCTTCTGGCCTCCCTGAGAACTGCATGCCTGTGGTACACAGACATACATGCAAACAAAAATAAATCTAAATAAAAGAAAAGGTAAGAAGTCTGTTCATTTTATGTGTATGAAGAGCAATCTCTGCCTCTTCATGGGTGACTCTTTGCTTTCCTTAGAATAATGTTGGCTGCCACACTGGACGAAGGCTCGTGCATCAACTTCAGAGAAATGGCATTTATTGACAACACACTTTACTTTATACGTAAGTCTAAACCAATAAGATAAATGTGGGGCTCGGGTACAGGTTTTCAACTAGAAATGAAATCAAGAAGTGAGTTTGGACCCCTGTTTGTCATCAAATTCTACCAAAATGTTAATCACACACACACACACACACACACACACACACACACACACACACACACACTCTGCTTTAAAAATAAAACAAAACAAAACAGATTTCCAAGATTCAGTGCCCTGCCCCACGTCCTGGGTTGACACTCCAGCAGTTTGTCACCAAAATGGTGTCTGGTGCCCTCATGAAAATGTACCACTGAGGAAACACTGCTTCCCAAAAGAAATGCAATTTATGAGATTCTAGGCCTAGAGTTCTGTCTACACCATTCAGGTGAATCGATAAACTTAAAAGGAAAGTTTGCCAGTTTATTAAAAAATACTTTAGCTATGTACTGGGATTACAAATCCTGGATTTAAATTGTTAATTATTGCTATTTTATGTGTGGACTTGTTTCTCCTGCATGTATGTCTGTGCGTTACGTGCATGCAGTGTCCTTGGAGGCCATAAAAGGGTGTGGATCCCCTGGAAATGGAGTTGCAGAAGGTTGTGAGCTGGGAATTGAACCATGGTCCTTTGGAAGAGCAGACAGTGTTTTAAGAACTGGATCATCTCTCTAGCCCTAGATTTAAGTTTAAACCTAACACGCTTGTGTACACACAAACCCTAATAAGCTTAATTTTATGGGCTCCTGAATGTTTGTCATGTGATATTTTTAATGGAGGTCAACAGAGCCCATCACCATTATATAGAGTTTAGGGGTGAGGAGTAGGGGCAGGCATGGTGGCACATGCCATTAATCCTAGCACATAGAAGGAAGAGGCAGGTGAATATCTGTGAGTTGGAGGACACCTGGTTTACAAAGTGAGTTGGAAGGCAGCCAGAGCATTTTAGCAAGACCCTGAAAAGGGGGAGAGGGTAATGGAAGGAAGAATAGAGTTCTAAAAGTGAGGGGAGGGGACATGATGAGCTGAGCTATATAATTTAACATTATGTTTCTCTATTCCTCCCTTTAGCTGAAGATGATGGTAAAGTATAAAATTATTTTTCTCTCTTTACAAATTAGAAGATACTTAGACACGTCTATTGTCTGCTGGGAGAAACTGTACATAGAGATGTATCCTTGGTAGTTAATAATTACAGTTACATTAAATTCAGATAATTCTATGGGAGAGCATATTAAAACTTGAATTCCTAGGCTAATTGACTTAGGTTGTTTCTGTCTTATTTCTGTTGATTATAGCACCCTTGCACGGTGCTTGGACATTTCTGTTGTCTGGTTTGATTTGACACTGGTTGCTATTATGTAGCCTACACTAACCGAGAAGTCACTCTATCACCTGGACTGGCCTCAAACTGTGACCCACCTGCCTTCACCTCCCAAGTGTAGCATACTACAGCAGCACATGCAGCAGCACACCCAGCAGCACACTACAGCAGCACACCCAGCAGCACACTACAGCAGCACACCCAGCAGCACACCCAGCAGCACACTACAGCAGCACATGCAGCAGCACACTACAGCAGCACATGCAGCAGCACACCCAGCAGCACACTACAGCAGCACAC
>NC_022012.1:44845921-44853769 GCF_000317375.1 Microtus ochrogaster
ACAGAGAAACCCTGTCTCGAAAAAAAACCACAAAAAAAAAAAAAAATACCCTGTGGGAGTGGTCTTGAGCATCTCTGGGGAGGGGTCCTCGTTTGGCAGACTTTCTCAAAGATGGAGTCCAGACAGAGGCAGCTCCCAGGGGAGGGGGCTTGAAAATGAATTTTACACCCAAATAGAGGCTGGGGTGACGTTTTCACCCAAACAGTTATTAATTGTGAAAGCTTGGCCTTAGCTTAGGCTTGATCCTAACTAGTTCTAATAAATTAACCCATTTCTATTCATCTATGTGTTATCATGCGACTCATGGCTTTTCTCTCTCCTCCTGAATGTTTGTTCCCTCAGCCTCCACCTGGCAACTCTACCTTTCTTCCTCCCAGAGCTCTCTGTCCAGAAGTCCCCCTTATACCTCCTGCCAGTTATTGGCCATTTAGCATTTTATTAAACCAATCACAGAGACACATCTTCACACAGTGTAAAGGAATAAAGGAACAATCCACAACCAGAGAGAGAGAGAGAGAGAGAGAGAGAGAGAGAGAGAGAGAGAGAGAGAGAGCGAGAGAGGGGTAAATATCCTGAGAGCAAGAAGACTTGAAACTGCAGCTGTGAGAGACAGAGCTCAACCGGAAACAAGGACTGGCAATTGACAGCCCGTGGTGGCATAGCTCTCATATTTGCAAAAGTAGGTTGAGGATTGGGGGGGTTGTTTTTATTTTTGGGGGGTTCGTTGTTTTGGTTTGGTTTTCAGTTTTTCAATGCAGGGTTTCTCTGTGTAGCCCTGGCTGTCCTGGCACTAGCTCTGTAGACCAGGCACAAACTCATAGACATCTGCCTGCCTCTGCTTCCCTAGTGCTGGGATTCAGTGTGGGCACCACCGCCTCGCATCTGGTTAAGGATTTAAGGTACTAACTCTTGTGCCCAGATTACAACCCCCAGAGAGGCCCAGACTGTAATAAGCAAGGTTTAATCAGCATAATACAAACATGTTTGGAACTCATCTCCATCCCCGTTACAGCGAGGTAGAGAGAGTTGTATCTCCTCTATGTGGTAGGCTTTTAAAGGCATAACCACAAAGAGAATCTTTGAAGCTGCTCTGGCACGGGTACAAGGACTTTTGCTCCCTCCCATTCTCTTAAGTCAGCTTTTTCCTTGTTCTTAGAGCAAGGCCACTGTTCCTGAGTTAGGCCATCTTTATCAGCCTGTACCAGGTGGCTGGCTGGGCTGAGCTAAGTGACCTTGTGCTCGGGAGATTCCAGGAGAATCTCCCGGGTGGGAGAGGGGAAGGCCACTATCTTCCTGGAAAAACATTCTGCTGCCCCTTTGAGAATAAGGGGTGAGGGTCCCACACTAACAAGATGCTATAATGAAGCACTACTAGGCGCAGTTATGAAGGGAAGGGCAGGCAGAAGATCAGCTAGGGACCAGAGGAAGGAGACTACAGGGTTTGTGATGTCTAAAAACATGGACAGCAGGAAGGAAACTGTAAGAACACAAAGGAGACTGGCCAGGAAGTAAAATACTCGAACCTTTGGAGGCAGAGTAGTTCCGAGTGCAATCAGGAAACCCGGTGTGCTCTTAGGAGCACAGTGAAGCTCAACAGGGGAACTTGCTCATTGCTGCTTCTAGAGCAGAGGGGTTGTGTGACTCCACAAACAGAATTACTAGGTGTATCTGTGGATCTAATAAAGCAACTTACCATTAATGATTCAATGTGTGTTATAGGAGACCTGAAATCAGACAACTTTGGCAAAAGACGATCTACAACCTGTGTAATACGAGATATGAATGACCAAGTTCTCTTGGTCATTGGCAGAGAAAGGCAAGCTGTGTTTGAGGACATGCCTGATGCTGACCAACATGGTACTTTTCTCTGCCTATTTAAAAACATGATGACCACCCGCTTCTCCCCACTCCATTTACTGCCCACATTTTCAAATGTCAGGTCCTGTCCTCAGATGGAAAGTCACAGTAGTAAACAGAATTCCACTTTAGAGAGCACCCTTTTTTTAGATGGAGCCGGGGGGGTAGATGCAATAAAGACACTGGTAGAAGTGACCCCTCTCTGGGTCTATGGGAGTATCCCCGGTTACCTATATCAATTGTATTCTCCATAGAAGAACCTTCTCAAATTGGATCATTCATCCCCACTGGTTATAGCTGAGCATACTGCTGACACCATCAAAACTCAAATGAAAAGTAAAACACAAGCATTTCAAATGAATATCTCTTCCACCAGAGCATGAGATTGTCTCAAGACATAAGTTCCAAATATCCCAGTTTGGGGCCTAGTTGAATGTATATTCTTGAAAACAAAAAAAGAGACCTATCCTAAGTTTTTTCCCTCAACAAATGCTTTAATACTCTATTGGACATTCAATGGTTAAACATAGACTTTAGGCTCAGAATAACATTCTGTTTATGATTGGCTTTATTTCTGATTTGAAACAGGATCTTATTATGTATCCCTGGCTATCCTGGAATTCACTTTGTAGACTAGGATTACCTAAAACTCACAGAGATCCACCTGCCACTGCCTCCAGAGTGCTGGGATTATAAGTGTCTACATTCACACCTGGCAGGGTTTGTGATATCTTTAACACACTCAAGAAAAATATCAGAAATCAAGAAAAATATCAAAATATCTTTAACACACTCCAAATACTTTAACACACTCATGTTGTCCACCTATGGTTTATACACCCTGTAAGTGTGATTTAAGGGGAGTGTGGCCAGCTGGGCTTCAGGTCTGTTGGCCGTCAGGCCAAACCTTCACTGCACGGTTGTGACTGACCTATTCTTTGGTTAAATTTCTATAGATGCCAGTTTGGGGTATTCCAATTAATGGTTTCATTTATTAATATTCATTTCAGCTAATCCCCAGACCAGACTGATAATACATTCGTATACAGATTGTCACTCAAGGGGAGAGGCTGTGACCCTCTCTGTGAAGCATGGAAAAATGTCTACTCTCTCCTGTAAGGACAAAGGCATTGCCTTTAAGGTAAGAGTCAGTTTCACTTTGATTTTAGTCATATTAATGGACAAATTATAAACGTCAGATATCCTCAGACCAATTGTCTAGAGCCCAAAGAGCAGATACAACCACTGAAGTGGATGAGTATGGGGAGCTGTCCACCCCTTCAGTCTAGTGTGCTGATACTCAGTGGTCTCATTTTGTCTCTGAGTCTGTCTAAGAGGAAGAGACGGCTGAAAGCTCTTTTGTTTGTTTTAAACATGAATTTATTTATTAGTTCACAGTTTTCTGTCTGCATGCTTTGCTTATACACCAGAAGAGGTCATAAGATCTCATTATAAATGGTCGTGAGCCACCATGTGGTTGCTGAGGACTAAACTCAGGACCTCTGGATGATCAGTCAAGGCCCCAGCTGAATTTTTTTTTTTTATTCAGACAGGGTTTCTTGTATCCCAGACTGATCTCAAACTATGTAGTTGAGGGTGGCCTAGAACTTTTAACCCTTCCATCTCTACTGCACGGATTACAGGTGCATGTCACTATACCAGGACCCATGCTCAGGGTCTCCCATAAATGCAGGCCGTATCCATCATCGCCATAGGCTGATTTCAGGTAAAAGCCAACTTCCTTTCCCTGTCATATCACTAGAGTTTGTGTTCAAGGATTACTTCTCATTTAGATTTTAAACTTCAGCTTGGTCCTAGATCATCTCTCCCTGAGTTGTGGTTTACTGTTGGAGTCCAGCCTCCACAGGTTCGTACATTCCAGGGCAGGGGTATATGGATTAGAAAAATTCGGTAGGAGGAACAAAAATATGAAAGAAACACGGGGACAGAGAACTGGGAGGGCTATACAGTGTATACTGGATACTGAATCTGCCCACATTTATTTTCCATATGCTTATATATCCCAATCCAAAAGGTGAGGGGGAGGGAGAAGGCAAAAGACTACATTCAACATGACACAAAGGGCAACCATAGCAATTACTTGCTTCAATATTTGAGCCATCAAGCCACTATTTCCTGAGTTAAGCATTCTGATGTTTTTGGCAGGATATGCAGTGAATACACCCTAGACCAAGTATCCTGTAGGCAGCCACTCCCTATGTCAAACCTCCATTTTTAAAATGAAGGGGCAAATATTCAGTCAGCATTCTTGGTCTAGCTCCAAAGTAAATAGGACTCACTAAGGTCTGGAAGTTTGTGCAGTAGGTCCACCAAGGAGCTGGGAATCACCAAATATCACCACGATCTTCCATCCCTTCTCAGGCAGCAGCATGATGGCACCAAGGAAGTCAGGAACACAGACTCAGAAACCTCACTCTGACTCTTCTATGGGGACACCAGCATCTGTGATGTCATCAGGGCTGGCACTTCTCTATTTTGCAAGCAGTATTTTCTTCCTGTGAAAAAAAGCACAAACGTGACCCCAATGGCATATTAAAACAGGATCATGTCCTTCCCAACATAGACTGAGGGTCTAACTCCCCTGTTTTTTCTTTTGAAGGTGTGTTTTCAAGAAGCCATGGGCATGCTCCACAATTCTTTGTCCTTGAGGATTATAAGGAATGCCTGTTTTATGTTCAATATTCCATTGGGAACAAAATTGCTGAAATGCTTTACTAACATACACAGACTTATTGTTCGTCTTTAGAATTTTAGGGATTCCCATATATGAAAAACACCTTAAGCAATGAATTATCATATGGTTAGTAGCTTCTCTAGTCTGTGCTGTGGCCATAAATAAAACTGAGTATGTATTGATTGTCACATGCACATATCTTAATTTGCCAAACTCTGCAATATGAGTAACATTTATTTGCCAGAAATGATTAGGAAGCAGGCCTTCCTGAAAAGGTACAGGTAAAATTGTGGGCATATATCACATTGCTTAACAATCTGATGACCAATTCCTCTTGTTAATCCAAATTGCTTTCTCAAACTTATTCTATTTTAATGATGTCGAGCATGTGATCACTGAGCAAGCTCAACTTGAGATAAAGCAATCAACTGAGTAAGTTTGTCAGCTAAAGAATTACCTGCAGCCAACGGAACAGGAAGATTTGAATTGCTCTAATGTGATTCAGAAAGCCTGGCAATTTTCTTTCATGAATGGCATCTTGAATTTGTTGGAACAGTGTTTTAACTTGACGATTACTAGTCCTAATGCATGGAACTGTTTCTAGTATATGAAGAGCTTTTAAAAATGTACTTACTGCCCATCTATAAATTAAATGCCTTATCTGCAAATAGCTGGAACAGTACAGCAACAGCTCGCAGAGCAACTGTCTGAACTGAGGCTGGATCTGTTTGCACTATGTGTCCTTTACTATCAACAACACACGCTGCTCTTCCATTGGAAGAACCAGCCGTAACAACTAACCGAGCATCCTTTAAGGGATCTTTCATTACAATTTATTTTTTTGGAAAATAAAGAAATGTAGTTGTGTGATTTGCAGCAATCGATCAGTTGGGAAAAGATTATCAGTCTAGTCTTCAAATTGAGCAAACACAATTACCTAAGAATCATTATTTAGAAATAACAGATCAATCTGTTGCTTAGTGTAAGAAACACTGATCACAGTAAGTTCCCTGCCAGAATATCACCCAGATTCCATCCTGTTCTTCTGTACTAAACAAGTTACTGCTTCAAAAGAAGTGTTTAATACCTTGACTGGCGAAATGGGATGGTGTATCCATATAAGCAGACCATTTTTGCCATAATACCACTGTGGGAGTAGGATTTTTAGGTAATATACATGCTGCCTAGGTGGATCATAATTAATATAATGTACCTGCTGATTTGTATTGCATATTTCACCTGTATCAGTACCTGTCTACCAGTGTCTGTAAGCTGTCTGGTAAAATTCAGGTCACGGCTCACCTAAAGAATTACACTTAATGGCTCAAGGAACACTGTGGGGAATTTTAAATAATGTCTCAGTCAGTGAATATCTCCTAACAATCAATGAAAATCATTCAGATTCTGTAAGATATCCTTCCTAATTTCTAATTTCTGAGGTTTCATTTCTTTAGGACAATATATGATCTAAATACTGGCAAGGCGGGTGCCTTTGCACTTTCCCTAGGGCAATAACCCACCCTGCATGGGTAAGACTCTGTCGAAGTTATCCACATGTCTCAAGCAAAACTTCTTCATTTTTATAGGCAAGCAAGATAGCATCCATATGACTGATAATATAAACTTGTGGAAATTGGTCTATATATAACATTTTGCATAGCCCAAACCACAAATTTCTGGCATAATGTAGCGCTGTTTGCCATGCTCTGAGGCGGGATGGTCCACTGACTATTTGAAATTAACTGATAGAACACCAAATACAAATCATTAGCATGCCAAAGGGATAGTATAAAACAACCCTTTAAAGCTATAATAGTCTTATGAGTATTTTTTGGTATAGCTGTAGGAGAAGGCAATCCAGGCTATATAAAGCCCTCATGGGCTGCATGGTCTCATTAACATCTCTTAAATCATGTATTAATCTCCATTTTCCAGATTTCTTTTTAATCACAAAAACAGGAGAATTCCAGGACATAATGTGACCATTATCCAGCTGTTCCTGCACTAACTGCTGGGCAGCTTGTCATTTTCCTTCTGGTAGAGGCCACTGTTAATCCATACAAGCTTGTCACTTTTCCAAATAAACGGTCTGTATGGAGTGCAGTGGCATCTCCTATAAGTACTCTAATCCTGCCCTGGGAGCACTTCTGCTAGGTATGATAGGATCGATCCTTCCCTCATTTTCCTTGCCCAGTCCTTGATTGGGTAACAACCCTTGCTGAAACACTTGATTAGCAGTAACTGTGTTGGGGAAATATAAATATACCCCAATTCAGTTCATAATGTCTCAGTCCCACAAATTTACAGGTAAATGAGGAAAAAAGTATGGCTGAAAAGTTTCTTCATGGCCCTCTCCGTCTCTCCAGTAAAGTTCATTGCTACTTTGTTAAAGATTTTGAGTTTGATCAATCCCTTGTAACTGTGTAATAGTCTCCATTTTAGGCTTAAAGGCCATCGACTGGCAGTTATAGCAGAAATATCCGCACCAGTATCCAGAAGACCAGAAACGCCTTTTCCATTTATAAACAAAGTGAGTTTGGTCACTGTGGACCTATGGCTTAGAGCCAATAGGTATCAGATGAATCAAACCCAGCTTCTCCTCTCTTACCTCCCTTGACTTAATTTCTGGTTTGCACTTTAGGAAGTAAAATTAATTGTGCAAATCTCTGGCCTGTCTTTACCACAGTGACTCCATTAGGTGAGTGAGGCACATCCTTGATTTCTCCTTCAAGATCAGCAGTCAATGACTCCAGAAGCAACAAGCATCCCTTGCATGATGGTGCTACCTCTCCCCAATAATAATCCTACAGTTCCTTCCCGTAAAGAATTATGTAGTTGGGGATGGTGCCACACGCTTTTAATGCAGAATTCTGGAGGCAGAAGCAGGTAGATCTCTGTGAGTTTGAGGCCAGCCTGGTCTACAGAGCCATTTCCAGGTCAGGTTCCAAAGCTACACAGTAAAATCCTGTCTTGAAAAAAAAAAACAAACAAACGAAAATTATGTAATGTTGGGCCAGGCAGTGGAGGCATATGTCTTTAATCCCAGCATTTGAAAGTCAGAGGCAGGCAGATCTTCATAAGTTCAAGGCCACCCTGATCTAAAAATTAGTTCCAGGACAGCCTGGACTACTACACAAAGAAACGCTGTCTCAAAAAACAAACTACCACAACAAGAACAAGAACAACAAAAACTATGTAATGTAGCCGGGCGGTGGTGGCGCACGACTTTAATCCCAGCACTCGGGAGGCAGAGGCAGGCGGATCTCTGTGAGTTCGAGACCAGCCTGTTCTACAAG
>NC_022012.1:44853869-44856977 GCF_000317375.1 Microtus ochrogaster
GAGGTAGTTCCAGGACAGGCTCCAAAGCCACAGAGAAACCCTGTCTCGAAAAACCAAAAAAAAAAAAAACAAAAAACAAAAAAAACAAAACTATGTAATGTGTGTTTTCTCCACAGGAAATGGATCCACCTGAATATATCGACGGTACTAAAAGTGATCTCATATTCTTTCTGAGAAGTGTTCCAGGACACAATAAGATGCAATTTGAATCTTCAATGCACGAAGGACACTTTCTAGCTTGTGAAAAGGAGGGTGATTTTTTCAAACTCACATTGAAAAAGAAGGATAAAAATAGAGATAAATCTGTAATGTTCACTGTTACTAGCTTACCTCAGAGTTAGGTATTAAGCATTTTTGTGTACCAGAAAGATGACTAGATTACATGAGCCTTATGATAATCCATTCTGTGTTGCCATAGCAAAATACCCCAGGCTGCATAATTTATAAAGCAAACAGGTTCATTTGTCTCATGTGTCTAGTCCAATTCCTACGTCCTGGTGAATAGCCCTGGCTGCATTACAGCATACAAGGTAAAAGGAAAGGAATCAGCTGCATGTGAATTAGCACATGGGTGAGCCTCACTTCATAGCAACTCATTCTTGAGAGAGGCTTCAGCCCTTCCCAATGCTGGAAGCCTCGGGAGCTGTTCACCTCCCACCTCTTTAATATATCACCACCTCAACACGGTTATACTGGCGATCAAGTTTCCAGCAAATCTATTCACGTGACAGTGAAATAGATACTAATAATGACCTCAACATGCCATTTAAGTATGATACTAATTATGATATTTTTTAAGTAGCACTTATGGGTTAGTGAGATGGTTCAGTGATTAAGAGCACTTGCTACTCTTCCAGAGGGAGATACACCACACACACACAATATATATTCATATATATGCATACATATACATATATACATATGTATACATATATGTATATATGTATATATACATATGTATGTATACATATATACATATATAAACATATAAACATACATGTATACATACATGCAATTTATGTATGTGTATATATATGTATATATATGTGTGTATATATATATATATATACACACATACATACATAAATATACATGCAGTGGGTTTTTTTTCCATGGGTGTTATATCCCTGGAACTGAAATTAACAGACAGTTGTGAGCTTCCATGTGGATTTTGGGCATTGAACCCAGGTCCTCTGGAAGATCAGTCAGTTCTGTTAACCACTGAGCCATCTCTGCAGACCCCTTCCAGAGGACTCTTGTGTATATGATGGGGTATGCACATGCCACCCTGAGTGAGGGGAGTCAGTTCTATCCTTCCATCTTTGTGTGGGTTTCAGGTTCCAGGTTCCAGGACTCAAACTCAGATTGTGAGGCTTGCATAGCATGTGCCTTTATCTGTTGTGTCAATTCGCTGACTGTGTTATGTGCTGTCTTAGCCATTACAATTTTATTTCACTGGGAGAAGTTGAAGCAAATCAACATTATTAGGGAGTTTACACTGTCTGTGACCCCAGCTCCAGCATCTCTGACACCTTCTGATTCTCCTCTCTCTCTGTCTGTCTCTCTCTGTCTCTCTTTGTGTCTCTCTCTCTGTCTCTCTGTCTGTCTCTCTCTCTCCCCTCTTTTTCCTCTCTCTGTCTCTCCTCTCTCTGTCTCTGTCTCTGTCTCTCTCTCTGTCTCTCTCTCTCTCTCACACACACACACACACACACACTTAAAAATAAAATCTAAGCAGAGAACACATCTGACAGCAACTACATTTTATCATCCCTGGTCAGGGCTCTCTGGTCCGTTTTGAGTTAGGCCTGAAGGACTGAATTCTGCCCTCTTTGCTGTCTTCCAATCATTTCCTTGAGACTGAATCTGAGTCTCACTATGGCCTTGAACACATTCTTCTGCCTGATATCCCCACTGCCGGTTTTATGTGCAGGCACCACATGTTTTCTGGACAGTTTTGTTCTCTCTCACTTCTCATCGGTCTCCTGAAGATTGATACTTATAGAGTAGGGTGGAGACCATGATAGAGACCGAATTTCAGAGTCAGACAACCCCTTAAAGTGTGCGGTGCAGTGCTGTGATGCAGACTGGATTTGGGGGTCAGAAAACCTCATTTTGAATCTCATCCCATAACCTAAGAACCAATATGGACAAGAGATATGGACATGGATATGCTCTTTCTGAGGGATCAATGGACAGACACTCACACTGGAAACCACAGAAATGCCTCCTCCGTACGGTAGCGGTGTGGATCACATGACACGAAGATCCCGGTGGCATACAGCACTGGAGTACTTGACACTTCTCCATGTGTCCACCACTCACTTCCTCCTCGGCTCGTCACTCACACATCACGTCTCAGACATGAGGCCTTTCCCTCCCCCGTGCACCCCCTCCCCCACCCCACACACACCATTTTGGTCATTCCTATTCCTGCAGACGCTCTGTTCTCTGAAGGAGCAGCACATCATGCTTCCGCTCTTTCTCCTGGCTCTTAGACATATGTTGCTTCTTTTCTTCCCATATTCTCTCAACAAATGGGCTTTATAATATGAGGAGAAAATGTAACCTCATAAAGCCTGTTCCATTTTCCTTGTTGGTTTTTCCAATTCCCACGCCCTGATTGCTGCACAAGAGAATTCTAATTTACCTAGTGCACAGAAACAGCTGCTCACAACTGGAAACCTTGTTGCTGTACTGACAGTTTTCAATCCAACAGCTGGCTGGGCTGTAGTCACAGCTTCAAGCAGCCTCAAATTTTCCTCCAGTGGTGTCTGAGCTGTTGGCTCATGGCTGAGCCTCTCACTCTCAAGGTGGGCTTTTTGGGGGGAGGGTGGATGTTTTTGTATTTTGTTTTCGCCGGGATCTATATTCAATGCATTCCACAGATCTCAGATCTGAAGACTAGAAAATAAAAACAATAAAGGGCATAAACACTGAAAAAAAACTCAAGCGTGAGACGAGAGACCATGAGGCTCAACCTGCCCAAAGCAGGTCTACACTGGAGGCATTCCTCCCTCCTCTTCCCCACCCCCATTGCTTCCTCCCCTTTCTTTGGAACACTTTCCTTTTGTGTTCTGTATTAGTCAGGGATCTAGAGGAACAGAACTG
>NC_022012.1:44862131-44863821 GCF_000317375.1 Microtus ochrogaster
TCTAGCCCAAGAGCAGTGAGGTCACAAGCAGGCTGCACACAGTGTGCAGAGCCAACACGCTGGCCCTGCCTGGTCAGCATCCCTCTGTCAGCTTGGTAACACTGCACACCCAAGTCTTCCAGTAAGTGACTGGAGAGGTGCCAGCTTCTCTCTAGCACCCTCACGGGGATAGGTGAACCAGGCAAGGGATCATACTTGCCCTTATTAAATGATTTTTTGTATGACATGCAGTGTGTCAATTACTACACAGATGCCCACAAGTCAAGTTCCTAACTCAATCTCCAAAGTCAGGCAAGTCTCAGGAAGGTGCGCACAGTTGCTTAAGGGAGCAAAAACTTTATACAAGATTAGGTGTAAGAGAGGGTTTTGTCACTTTTCTAGGTAGTCATTAAGCAATGTGTTATATCCTTTTATTAGTAGCGGTACAGTAGCAGTATTTATTAGTGTCAATAGCAGTGTGTGTCTGTGTGTGTGTGTGTGTGTGTGTGTGTGTGCACTCACATGCACTTGGGATTGCATGCTCACCATGGTTCATGGGTAGGGGTCAGAGGACAACATTTACAAATAAACTTCCTCTCTGTCTGCCATGTGCATGACGGGGGCTGAACTCCAGTCACCAGGCTTGGCAGCAAGCTCCTGGACCTGCCGAGTCAGCTCACTGACCAGAGTTTGAACTTCCAACTCTTCTACCTCACTCTCCCAAGTTTTAGCATGACAGCCATGTGCCATCATGCCCAATCCAGCTCTGGGTTCATTTTGGATAAAGGTCATTACTTTATCTTATTTGGAAAGTTATCATTTAACTACACAGAGAAGGAGAACTGACCTAAGGAAGTGGCATAAAATGAGGCCAGGAAGAAGATGGGGCTCTCTAGTAAAATGAGGGGCCCAATCAGAAGTCAGCTCTCTGGAAAAGCTCGAAGAGATTAGGTCTTTTTCCACAGCTGTTGTTCTTTTGGGTTACGGCATGCATGCATGTTAGGGAAGTACAATTACAAACAAAATCTTGAACCTGGAGAGATGACTTAGCAGTAGGAACATTGGCTGCTCTTCCACAGGACCTAGGTTCGATTCCCAACACCCACATGCAACTCTAGTGGCAGGGGATCTGATGTCTTCCTCTGGTCTCCCTGGGGATTATATCCATGTGGTACAGACATAATCCAGTCAAAACACCCACACACGTAAAATAAAAATAAAGAAAAAAGTTAAAGCCAAGATCATTGGTCAGGGAGAAACGACTGTGGGTAGAAGCACTTGCCACTAGGCCTGACAAGCTAAGTGCCGTCCCCAGGATCCACATGAAGGATAGAGAGAACTGAGCTGTCCTCCGACCACGACACATATCTTAGCCGGGAGCTATGACCCATTCCACACAATCCTGAGATGAGTCATAATTAATCTTCGATTAAGGGGTCTCGACAACCTATCTTCCATGACACATCTTACCCTTATTTGGTGTCCTGGCTCCATTTGGTTGCTGTGATGCAGCACTCCAACAAGAACAACAGGGGTGGGTGGGGTTTGCTTGCACTTCCAGATCACAGTGCATTAATGAGGGAAGTCAGGACAGGGGCTCAAGGTAAGAAACTGGGGGCTGCTTGTTATTACTCCTCCCGTAAGCTAACACACTCTCTCTCTCTGTCTCTGACTCTCTCTCTCTGTCTCTGACTCTCTCTCTCTGTCTCTG
>NC_022012.1:44864116-44864868 GCF_000317375.1 Microtus ochrogaster
TGTGTGTGTGTGTGTGTGTGTGTGTGTGTGTGTAGGAGGGTCTCCTATAATCCCAGGCTGATGTCAAATTCACTGTTGCTGAAAATCACCTTGAGCTCCTGATTCCCTGAACGCACCCTCGAAGAACCTGGGCTCATAGGCGCGCACTGCCATCCCAGCCGTGGTGAAAATAAACCTGCTGAAGGTGGCTTCAGTCAAGGAGCAGCATAATCTCAAACTTCTGCCTTTCCAGACATTCATACACTTATTAATTAGCCTACAACTTAGATTTTTTTAATTTTGAGACAGGGTTCACTACGTAGCCTTGGCCGACCTGGAACTTGTAAGGTAGACCAGGCTAGCCTTGAACTCACAATGATCTGCCTGCCTCTGTCTCCTGAGTGCTAGAATTAAAGGTGTGAGGCACCATGCTTTATCAGAAAAAACAAAAAAACAACTTTGTATTTCCAATGTTCAAATTCTGACCCTTGAACGTGAGGCCCAGGTCCTTGTCCCATGGTCAGGGTACTAACATCAGTCCAACCAGGGAGTTCAGTCTTATCTGTCAAATTCTCTGTCCGATTTCTCTTTCTCAACATACACAACATCTCATTGGTCTATGCTGCTGGGCATAAGGGTTCCTGAAGAAATATGAGCATCCCCACCCCCCACCCCTTTTTTATATTTATTTATTTATTCATTATGTATACAATATTCTGTGTGTATGCCTGAAGGCCAGAAGAGGGCGCCAGAACTCTTTACAGATGGTTGTG
>NC_022012.1:44865063-44876372 GCF_000317375.1 Microtus ochrogaster
AGCAAACCCAGAGCTCACCAATATGGCTAAGCACACAATCCGGCTTGATCTGGAGATCCCATTTCATCTTTCCGAGACTGGAACTGCAGGCTGGCCATGGAGATTCTGGGGATCCAAACTCCATTCCTCACATTTCCAAGACAAATATATTTAAAACTCAGGATGACCCTGAACTCACTATTTAGGCCGGGATTCTTCCTGCCTCGGCTTGCATGCACAGGCATGTCAAACCATGTCCACCCAGTATAACTAAAGCTTTAGAAATGGACTCTGTGGTAGCTAGTTTTAACTGACAACTTGTCAACATCTGGAATAAACTACAATCCAGAAATGGAAAACACACCTGTGAGAGATTTTTTTTGCTTGTTTTTCAAGTGAGTGAATCTATTTCTAGTCTGGACTTTCGAGGTGGGAAGACACAGGTTTTGACCCTAATGAGGCAGGAAGACTTGGGTCTTTAATTCAGATCTTGAGGTGTCAAGACACATCTGAACCCCGACCACACCTACTGCTGGAAGCCTATATAAGGACAGGGAAGAAGGAAGCTTCTGCTATTTGCCTGCTTGCTCTCGCCTTACTAGCAAGTCCATTCCTTCACTGGCCTTGCAGCCTTCATCTTTGGGATTCCAGCGTCTACTGAAGACCTGCTGAGACATCCAGCCTTGGGGACTGAGCAACTTCTGGACTCTTGGACATCTCACTCATAGCCAGCATTGTTGGATTAGCTAATCACTGCCTGTAAGTCATTCTAACAAATCTCCTTTATATATATGTTGAGAGAGAGAGAGACTCACTGTGCCTGATCTGCTACTCTAGAGAGCCCTGACTCAGGGACTTTGACACAGACTATTACCAACTAGTTCTCTGGATGATTCATTAGCAGTCACACAATCTCAACTCTGTCCCTTTGTTTAAGAGCACAGAACTAATTCATTCCAAATCACCTTCAAGTTAGAAGTAATTCATTTCAAATCACCTCCCAATTAGAATTAAATTCATCCCAAATCATCACCCCAGGAGTTTTGCCACCTCTCCGAGTCCCTGTCTCCATCACTTTCCTTTACAGTTGGGAGTCACAGCATTCCTTGTCACTCGTGCTGGTGACAGCAGAGAGAGGAAGTATGTGTGTGTGTGTGTGTGTGTGTGTGTGTGTGTGTGAGAGAGAGAGAGAGAGAGAGAGAGAGAGAGAGAGAGAGAGAGAGAGAGAGATCTGGTGCCCTCTTCTGGTCTCCATGGGCTCTGTCCTTAGAGTTTGCTTGCATGCACACATTCAAGCAAAAGTCCAAAAAAAAAATAACAAGAAATAACTGCACCAGGTTCTCACATATATGTGAAGACTATTAGCTTGTTGTTTTAGAGACTCCTAACATGGGAGCAGGTCTATCTCTGACTCTTGCCTGCTCTGTTTGTTGTTGTTGTTTGGTTTTTTGTTGTCCCGTCCCCCCCCCCAATAAGGTTTCTCTGTAGTTTTGGTGGCTATCCTGGAACTAGCTCTTGTAGACCAGGCTGGCCTCAAACTCACAGAGATTCGACTGCCTCTGCCTCCCAAGTGCTGGGATTATACCACCACTCTCTTGCCTGTTCTTGAGACTCTTTTCCTCTTCTTGGTTTACCTTATCCAACCTTGATATGATATAGCACTAATAATAAAATCCCAGGGACAAATATAGGGGTTCAAGCTGAAGATCAAAAAAGCAAAACAGCCAAGCCACTAGAGCAGTCTTACCTCTGCCAAGGCTGGGTGACTGCAGACTGAACCCTGAGCTTCTGTCTTCTCCCCTTTTCTATTCCCCTTTAGTGCTGAGATTAAAGGGGTGTGACTCCCTAGGACTGGGATTAAAGGTGTGAGACACCACTGCCAGGCTGTAGTGGCTTAGTTACTCTCTGAACTTCAGGCAAGCTTTATTTATTTAAACATAAAGAAAATATCCCTATAAAAAGAGGGCTTTCTCCTTGCCTTATTGTAGTTGTTTTATCCTGTTTGGCTGTCCTCTCTCGGAAGCCTGTTGCTTTCTGAAGAAGAAATGGAGGGGGAGTGGATCTGAGGAGAGGCTGGGGGGCATGGGAGGAGCAGAAGGGAAACTGTGATTGGTATGTATTATATGAGATAAGGATCTATTTTCTACTTTAAAAAAAAAGTTTGAAGAAAAAGATCCAGTTTAGAGATAGGGAGACGGCTTGGTAGGTGGCAATGCTTGATGCTGTGTCCCTTGACCTGAGTTGGGTCCCCAAAACTCACAAGGCATGAAGAGCTGACTCGAGAAGGATGTCTCCTGACCTTCACAGGAGTGTGCCCTCCCTGCATCTACACACATACACACAAAATAAGGAAGTTCTTTATAGGCTGCCCTTGTAGTAGAAGGCATCATTACCAGGGAGCACTGTTGTTTTCCCTCTGCTTTGTGGCCAGGAAGGGATCACCAGAAGCATGGCCGCCATCACCTTTCCTTTGAACTCTGCATCAGGAAGGCACAGCTCCTTGGATTTGCAGTTACCAGTTTGCTGTCAACTCTGTGGTCATTCGGAAGCCCGACATTGGATCAGCTTTAACCTTCCAATTGACCACCAGTAACTGGAGCCTTAGCACAGACTGCAGGCAACCGCTGGCTCACATTGAACCTGGTCCCAGAAGGCTGGCACTGGAAAACAAGGCAGAGGCGGCTGGCTGCCAGGCTTTCCGCCACCATGCTTGATCTCTGCCTTCTTCACTCGTTAGTGTCACATTTATGTATTATTTGTGCGTGCTCAAGCAGTTTAAGGGATAAACAAGAGGTTCACTTCTCCCTCCACCCTATGAGGGTGATGCTTAAATTCAGGTTGTCATGGAAATACTCTCACCCGAGGAGCCTTCTCGTCCACCTCTGATGTTTAATTATATTTTCTTTTCAGGTGTGTGGTTCATGCATGTCAGGGCACATCTGCAGAGGTCAAAGGACAATGGGAATCATCTTTTCGTCGTGTGAATTCCTGGATCAAACTCAGGCTATTGTGCTTGGCATCAAGTCCCTTACCCACTGAGCCATCTCACCAGCCCCTCTTTACTTTTCCAACTCCCTACCGTATTGTCCAAGGTATACTGACCACTGGTCATGTAACCTGACATATTGACACATGCTGCAAATGGTGCCTGGAGATCACATGGCCCTTTCATTTAAACACTTCCCAGCATTGCTGCCCAGCAAGTCCCCGGGAAGTGAAATGTAGCGTTACTGCCCATCAGCCTTGGAGTCAGTGCAGCTAGAACATGGGGACAGAAGGCCTGGCACTCACACAACACCTTAGCACTGACATAGTATTCTATCCATAAACTGCCTGTGTGTGCCTGTCACTCGAGTCCTTGGAGTGCTGTGCATTCTATGTGGACTACTTATTTGCTAAGCCACACAAGGTAACACTCAGCCCTGATTCAGAGCTGTGGATGCAACACTTACTTTTAATTGTTCAGCGTTTTGGGGGGAGGGGGGAGTTGTTAAATAACAAGTCACTATGTAGCCCAAGCTGGCTTAGAATTCACTGAGGTCAATGTTGGCCTCAGTCCTTCTCTGCCTCCCAGAGGGCTGGGTTACAGGAATGTATCAACATACACAGCACAACAGTTTTTTTGTTTCTTTATTAGGGGTGTTGAGACAGGGTTTCTTCATGTAGCCCTGGCTGTCCTGAAACTAGCACTGTAGACCAAGCTGGCTTCAAACTGAGAGATCTGCCTGCCACTGCCTTCTGAGTGCTGGGACTAAAGGTGTGGCCACCACTGCCAAATACATAAGAGTTGTTTGTTTTGTTTTGTTTTCATTTGTTTTTTTCAAGACAGGGTTTCCCTGTGTAAGAGCCCTGGCCATTCTGGAACTCACTCTGTAGGCCCAGGTCTGCTTCCAGAGTGCTGGGACATACCACAGCATCATGACGACAGCTAGAGCCAGTATACAGTATCCTGTAGTATACAGTATCCTGTAGTATACAGCTACAGCTAGAGCCAGTATACAGTATCCTATAGTATACAGTATCCTGTAGTATACAGTATCCTGTAGTATACAGCTACAGCTAGAGCCAGTATACAGTATCCTGTAGTATACAGTATCCAGTAGTATACAGATCAGATTAGACAGATTGAGACCTGATTTTGATGCTAGCCTGGGCCACAAACTAAGACACCATCTCAATTAAAACAAAATAAGTGAGTTTTGTGGTTCACAACTATAAATGTAGCACTGAACCCTATAATTCAAGCATTCGGAAGGCAGAGATTGCCATGAGTTTGAAGTCACCCTGGTTTCCTAGCAAGTACTGGGCTGGCCTCGTCTACCCATAAGAGTTCCAATCAGCTTAAGCCTCTATGATTATCTCAAACAAACAGCTAACCTAAAACCAAATATTAGGGAATACTAGCATAGAAAAAAGTACACTGTATATTCATTATATAGTATTTTATTTAAAAATTTTGCTTTTACAGAGTCTAGTTTTCATTAGCAATTCCCACAGAGGGAAACCACTCAGTCTTTTATCTGTGGACAGCTTATTTCTGCACAAGTGACACTAATCTGAAGGGTAAGCCTGTTTGGAATCTGACATATTTTACTCACC
Organism: Microtus ochrogaster; assembly: GCF_000317375.1. Taxonomy (NCBI): domain Eukaryota; kingdom Metazoa; phylum Chordata; class Mammalia; order Rodentia; family Cricetidae; genus Microtus; species Microtus ochrogaster. The sequence continues at coordinate 44,869,642 of NC_022012.1, forward strand.
TACAAAGGAGAACTCCCTAAATTTAACTTCTCTAAACTCAGCTTTCCTCGAGTTCCTTCTTAAGACTCAAAAAACATCATTACTAATTTGAGATCTCAGCATCTGCTGATCTGAGTTCCCAGAGGCAGAGCCATCAACAGCCGGCATCAACTCAACAGTGGAGTATTTCCCAATTTCATGCAAAGTCTAGGCACGTGAATGAACAGTCCTCCTTCCCTTACCCCAACAGAAATAAGCTGAACTCTCCTCAAGAAATGGTAGTCAAAGGCAACATGAGCTCACAAAATGCATGATTACACCGCTGAGTCTTGCGAGCAGGCAACCACCAACTCAGGGGTATATGGAACCAGACTCATGGCTAGTTGAATCTAACTCCTCCCAAACCTTTTTCTCAGCAAATGAATTCTGAAAGTAACCATTGTAATTAGAAGAAATTCTGCCCACCAATGGTCTTCTCCTTCATCCCTCCTCACTGGGAGCTGAATGGCATTGACAGAGCAGAGGCGAAGAGGCATACAATCTAAAGTGCTGCCCTGGAGAGGTCAGAGCTTCCACAGCATGGCAACCGCTCTGCAGATGCCCACATCGTGGTAGTTGAAATAGCAAAGCCCAGCAAACGTCAAAGCTGAGACTGCCAAGAGGCCTGCCTTGACAGCCTTCTGCGATGCATCCCCATGAACATAGTCAGTCACCACTTGTCCAAGGCCCCTACAGAGAAGAAAGGCACAGCACAGGCCAGTTAGACAAGACATGATCCCACTCACCCAAGAAGTCAGACTCAAACACAAAGTCTTTATTTGTAACTCTAATAAGTGTTTGTACTTTGAAATAACAAGCCAAAGCAACACATGTTAAAAACATAGAAACAAACAAACAAAAAACCCAACAACAGTAGAAACCAAAATGCAATCAAGGAGGGCCTAATATGTAACAAAGAAAGCTCATCCTGTGGACTTAGTCCCCAGAGCCATTATACAGTAACTGAGTGTTCCTCTAGCTATAAAATCTTCTCTTCCTTTTTAACTAGAACAAGTGTTGTGCAGAGTCTTCACTCATGAAGAGTTTACTAAACAGGTATCATATACCAGAACATGTCACAAACGCTGAGGGTGCCATACTGGATGCTCCCTCTGTGTGGAAACGGACATGCGAGTGAAACAGAAAAAAAAGCAACTACACATGCAGCTAGGTAACTAGATAAACACCTTAGGAAGAGGGATTTGAAAGAGAAGAACACACACAACAGTGAAAAGGACCCTGCACCTCTGAGGAACAGTAAGGAAGTTCATGAGGATAGAGTCTGTGAGTCAAGTAAAAATCATAGCAAAGCTGGGGCAGACTGCAGAGTGCCCAGAAACATGCACAGGGTTTAAGCAGGAAGTATCTGAAATAAGGAGTGATCTGGCTTTACTATTCTACAGTATTTTTTTTTTTAAAAATTTAGTCTGTTGTCTTTGAGACAGGGTTTCTCCGAGTATTCTTGGCTGTCCTGGAACTCACTCTGTAGAGCAGGCTGGCCTCAAACCCAGAGATCCACCTGCCTCTGCCTCCTGAGTGCTGGGATTAAAGGCGTGCGCCACCACACATGGCAAATTTCACCTTTTTAACAGTATACGATTCAGTTTCTTAGTATAGTCAACGTGGTGAACTATCATCACTAATTCTAGCACATTTTTAAACACTCAAAAGGAAGCACTAGCCATTAGCCTACCCACCACCCAGTCACTGATTTGCTTGTGTCTAGACATGTGCCCAGTCTGGCATTTCATACAAATAAGACCACGCAGGATCTTCCCTTTGTGCCGCACTTCCTTATTTACAAGCTTTTGCTTCCCATGTTCATCAGCACACATCAGTTCTCCATTTGTTTTGTTGTTATTGTTTTTGTTTTTCGAGAAAAGGTTTCTCTGTATAACAGCCCTAGCTGTCCTGGAACTAGCTCTGTAGACCAGGCTGGCCTCAAAATCAGAATATCAGAATGTATTCCATCACTTTATGTGGCTGAATAATACTCTATATTCTATTTTGGCCACATGGATGGTTTTCACTTTTAATTAATTTAGGTAATGGGTTATGGCATTCTTGTATAAGTTTTAATGTAGACACATTTTGTTTTCTTTTTGATGTGGGAGTTCCCTCTGTGTGCTGTGATTACCATTCATGAATAAGAAACTGCCTTGGCCTATTGATAGGGCAAAACTTAAGTAGGCAGAGAAAGTTAGGCTGTATGCTGGGAGGAAGAAGGGCAGAGTCAGACAGGGACACCATGAAGTTGCCGCCGATGGAGACAGACACACTAAAACTTTGCTGGTGGGCCACGACCTCGTGGTGATACACAGATTAATAGAAATGGGGTAAATTAAGATGTAAAAGTTAGCCAAAAAGAAGTCAGAGCTAATGGGCCAAGCAATGACTTAAGTAATATGGTTTCTGTGTGATTATTTTGGTTCTGGGTGGCTGAGACAAACAAGTGGGCCCTCCTACAACATCTTTTTTGTTGTTACGGTTTTGTTTTGTGAAATGAGATCTTGCTATGCATCCCAAGCTGGCCTCAAATTTTGACTCTGACCTTCTGATCCTTTTGTCTCCTCCTCCTTAGTGCTGGATGACAGGCAAGCACTATCCTGCCTGGAATGCTGGGGAGAGAACACAGGGCTTCACAAACGCTAGACAAACCTGTAACAACTGAGCTCCCTGACCAGCTGTGTATCTTTATTTAAGTATAGAAGGGAAGGGCAGGAAGGAACAAACACACAAAACAGTAGACAGATGATGTAACATTAGAAAGTAGGGAGCCTTCCTAAGGAAAACAAGGAAACAAGGACAACTGAGAACTGAGTAAGTGGGTAGGGAAAGCTCTGCTGAGCGTGCAGTGTTAAATAGCTTAAGATGGGGAACAGGCCAAGTACAGAGCTAGTAATCATTTCAGACAGAACAGGAAGAGACTAGAGGGTCCCAGCACATCTGAAGAAGAGCAAGAAAGCCAGTGTGCCTGAAGGGGCAGCTGGAAATGAGAGCAGTAGGTGTGTGTAGTGGCGGCGCTGATGCTAAACTCTCAGGGCTGCCTTTTATTTTTCTATTTTACCTTGGTTTCTTTATCTATCTATATACATACATACATATAAAGTATTTTCTTCTATATTTATTGGTGTTTTTTGCCTACATGTATGTTTGTTCAAGGGGGTCAGAAGCCCTAGAACTGGAGTTACAGACAGGTGTGAGCTGCCATGTGGGTGCTGGGAAGTGAACCCAGGTCCTCTGGATGAGCAGTCAGTGCTGGCCTTCAACTCAAACTGATCCTCCTACTTCAGCAAATGTGCAGATTACAGTTGTGTTCGCTGTGCTTGGAATTTTTTTTAAATAATTTTTTTAAAGATTTATTTATTTATTTATTTATTAAGTATTCAGTGGTCTGCCTGCATATGTCCCTGTAGGCCAGAAGAGGGCAGCATATTTCATTACAGATGGTTGTGAGCCACCATGTGGTTGCTGGGAATTGAACTCAAGACCTTTGGAAGTGAAGCCAGTTCTCTTAACCTCTGAGCCATCTCTCCAGCCCCTGTGCTTGGAAATTTTAAGAGTTTCATAAAGACAAGGTCTCACTGCTGCTGTCCTGGCTTTGAACTAGCAATCTTCCTGCTTCAGCTCCCTAGAACAGATAGGACTACTAGATATCTAATACGACATAAAGAATCTGTACATGGGCTGGAGAGATGGCTCAGTGGTTAAGAGCATTTCCTGCTCTTCCAGAGGTCCTGAGTTCAATTCCCAGCAACCACATGGTGGCTCACAACCATCTGTAATGAGGTCTGGTGCCCTCTTCTGGCCTGCAGGCATACATGGAGGTAGAATGTTGTATACATAATAAATAAATAAATATTTTTAAAAAAAAAAAAAAAAAAGAATCTGTACAAAATGTTAAGAATTCTTTTAGTTTGAGCAAAATAAGATAGATATTTTGTTAGAGTGTTTATCCTACTTAACATTTTAACAGGATAGTGGGGCTGCTGTATTGGCATCACATCCAAGGGGAGAGGAGTCAATTGAGAGATTACCGCTGCAGTGAAGGATGGTGACACAATCTGGGGCCTGTATATGTAGGAACACAATGGAATGACAACAATTCACATAGCAAGAGGATGTGCCAAGTGTGGTGGTGCACACCTGTGACCTCAGGACAAGGGAGGCAGAGGTTGCTATGAGTTTAAGGACAACTTAGGCCATCTATTAACTTCTACGTCGGACAGGACTGCTGAGTGAAAGGCCGATCTCAAAAAGTGTACAGGAGAAAGGCTAGACTTGATGACAAAGTAGTAGGAAGGTGCAGGCAGGAGGATCAGGAGTTCAATGACATTCTTGGCTAAAGGAGACCCTGTCTCAAAAACAAACAAACAGGATAAACAGATTAGAAGACAAACATGAACTTAGCTATATTTCAAATTGCCTATAACGATTACTAAAATGAAGACAGCAACCAAGAAGGATGCATGTAGGGCACTCTGGCTGTGGTGGTTTAAATGAGAATGGTCTCCACGGGCTCATATATTTAACTATTTGGTCCCTAACTGGTGGAACTCTTTGGGGAGGATTAGGAGGTGTGGCCTTGCAGGAGGTGTCACTGGGGGCGCCTTTGGGGTTTCAATAAACTCTCACCATCCCAGGGCTCTCTCTGCCCCTATTTATGGATCAAGATGTGAGCACTCAGCTACGATTCCAGAGCCACACCTGCCTGCCTGCTGTCATGCTCCCCACCATGACAGTCATGGACTCACCCTCTGAAACTCTAAGTCCCAAATAAAGTCTTGGTCGTAGGGTCTCTTCATAGCAACAGAAAAGTAGGTAGGACAAAAGTACACATATGCATCCTAGCACTTGAGGCTGAGTCAAGACAATTTCAAGTTTAAGGCCAGCAAAGTTATCCTGACTCAAAATAATTTAAATATCAATAAACTTCCCACGTACCAGGATCTATTTAATCACTGCTAGTTGTTTGTATGTTTTTAAGTTTTCTAGAAGTCTTGAGAATCTCAATCAGTGCTTTCTTCATGAACAGACAGACAGACAGATTTGCAGCCAACAGACCAAACAGACAATGCAGAAGGACTGTTGTACTTGCCAGTGGCTGTGCAGGGTGAGGGCTGCAGCCAGGGAGTAGTCAACCACAGAGCAGGGGCTCAAGTACCCAGTCGGGAGCAGGCCCAGGAGCAGAACACTGACAACCCTCTCGCTAGTCCAGTGGAGAGAGGCAGCCTTGGAACCAGCTACAAGAAAGAGGAGATTCACAGAGGTGAGGAAGGACAAACATGTCAACCAATCACTCGATGGCTTACACAGTCAGCATGTAAACAGTATGCCAGCAGACCCATGCTGAACGCAGAATCAGATGGCATATCTGTCATGTCTCTGAGCACAAGACACTTTCTTAAAGGCAAGAAGGCAGGCTACATATCTGTGAAATACAGGCAGTCTTGGACCTCACTGAAACAGGTAGCACGAGAGTGTAATTTAGCAATCACTAATAGACTTCTTTAAAATAATAATGATACTAATAACTGTGTGATCTTTAGAGAAAGTGCAGTATGTTCTAAAAACAGCCTAAGCCGGCCAAATGTCTCAGAATACCTTTGAAGGTTATGTCCTTCTTCTGCCCCATTTACAACTTGGTGCCAAACAAATGAAACACAAGGGCTGCCTTTAGACAAGTGAAACACAACACAGGCTCTACGCATTTCTAAGAGGCTCTGAATTCCTTAGAGAACTTGACAAAAGGATGGAGTTCTTATCCAGAAAAATGCATATGAGCATATACATTAAGTTCTATGTGCACAACTTGAGGAAACTTTCCTCGGTACTGTGTGGTCCAGAACCAGTCTGCTAAACCTTACAAAGGAATCCAGAAAGGAAAACTAGTCAAAATCAAAAAGGTTTTAAAAGGCAGAAAAACCAACAGTTCTAATTTCTCATCTCTCAGATGCAACTGTAAGTAGCTCACTTAAGAATCGGGGAGGACTGAAAGGTAAAAATTAACACTCAAGACATTTTACAAATACTATCTCAGAAGCCAGGCATGGCTGAGGCAGGAGAACTGTGCCAATTTGGAATACATACTGAGTTACAGGCCAGCTACAGCCTGAGATTTATCTCAAATTTTCACAAACAACAACAGGCCCAAAAAAACAAAAAACAACAACAACAACAAAAAAAACCCATGATTTCAGAAGAACACTGTGTAGCATGATTAATAAAAACCCAGAGACAGAAATGGGGGTTCAACTTGAAAGTCAGAAAAGCAAAAAAGGTAGGCACTAGCTCTTACCTCTACCTCAGACCAAAATGGCGATCCTGCCTCCAGAAATCTCAGAATGAGACTGTGCATGAGAACTGTCTCTTCCCATCTTATATTCCTCTCTAGTGCTGGAGTTAAAGGCGTGCACCACGACTGCCTGGATTAATGGTGTGTGTCACCACTGCTTGGTCTGACAAGTGCAGCTGTTTTACTTTCTGAACTTCAGGCAAGCTTTATTTATTAAAATACAAATGAAGTATCACCACAACACTGCAAGTTTTGGTATAGCCTGCACTACAAAGCAATTTTCAGACCAGCCAGGACAAAATAAATATTTCTCTCTCCAGACTTTTTTTTTTTTTTTTTTTTTTTTATTTTTTGGTTTTTCGAGACAGGGTTTCTCTGTGGCTTTGGAGCCTGTCCTGGATCTAGCTCTGTAGACCAG
>NC_022012.1:44876472-44878817 GCF_000317375.1 Microtus ochrogaster
TCTGTAGACCAGGCTGGTCTCGAACTCACAGAGATCCGCCTGCCTCTGCCTCCCGAGTGCTGGGATTAAAGGCGTGCGCCACCATCGCCTGGCCTCTCTCCAGACTTTAAAAAAGGAAATATAGTTAATCATTATTTGTTCAGATTGTCTAATGTGAATATCCACACAGTATTTACCTAGGAAATTCCATATGGTTTTAATCAACCTAAAAAAAATTCCAGCTATAAATCCATGATTCCACCCTCAAGATAAGACTTTAGGCACAAATGGCTCCTCTTCATTGGCTAAACAAACCAGTAACTAAGATACACTAAACAGATTTCCTACAGAGATGTTTTCTTGACAGCAATGTAACAAATTTTGAACAGTTTAGGCCATTAGATTCTCTGTGAATACAAATGGCATCACTCATGTTTGCACTGTCTCCCCAAAGGTGTAAACTAGGTCTTTAACTAGCAGACAGGACAGACCTGAGAGGCACCAAGACCTGCTGAATGTATGACGATTAGCCTAGGTAAAGATGGCACACAGTGCACACCTGTCTGGAGCTCCAGTTCCAGGAATCCAACTCCCTCTTCTGGACTCTGTGCACCAGGCATGCAAGTACCCAGACAGACATGCAGGCAAACACCCATACATTTAAAATAATAAATAAAATTGTTAAATAACAAATAAATAGTAAAACTGTCTATAAAGCAGAGAGAACACACAATGGTGGCTTGGTGACAGGTGAACATGCTGTGTGCCATGCCATCCTGGAGTACGCTGGTCCTGGAGAAACGCTGAGACACAAGCAGGTTTGACCACCCGGTTTCGGAGCAACAGAGCTGAGGAAAAAAAGACAGGGATCATAAGCTTCCAAGCAGGACTGATAGACTTTCTAAATCACATGAGCATGCCACTCAAATCAATAAACGGTTTTTAAGGACTTATTTTTACACGTAGGAGTATCTTATCTACATGTATGTCTGTGTACCATGCACATGCCTAGTGCCCACAGGCATCCTTCCCCATAACTAAAGTTACACCTTATGAGCCACTATGTGGGTGCTGGAGAGAACCCAGGTGTTCTGGGCAAGGAGCCAGTGCTCTTAACATGCAGTCCCTCTGTGCTGGGGATGTATGTAGCTCAGCTGCTTGCCTAGCATGCATGAGGCTTCTTCCAACACCACACAGAGCCCCGGCACAGGAGTGGAAGCAGAAGTTCAAGGTCTTCCTCACCTACATTTGGCATTAGAGGTCAGCATGGGATTACATGAGACCCTGACTCAAAAACAACAAAAATCTGTAGACTCCCAATGAGTCGCATATATAAAAGGGCCTCACTTTCATTTATTTAAAAACTGGTGGACTTGCCGGGCGATGGTGGCACACGCCTTTAATCCCAGCACTTGGGAGGCAGAGGCAGGCAGATCTCTGTGAGTTCGAGACCAGCCTGGTCTACAGAGCTAGTTCCAGGATAGGCTCCAAAGCCACAGAGAAACCCTGTCTCGAAAAAACAAAAACAAACAAACAAAAAAAACCTGGTGGACGTGTGTTCTTTCAATTACTCATTGACTTATCTGGCATTAACTACAATCAAAACTGTGCTTGGCAACGGAACAAGAAAGAGAAGGACAAAACCCTTTGCCCTCAAGATAGTCAACTTAGAGAGCTCACCCATTGGCCCCTCCTTTTTGTATTTCTGAACCCCTCCTTACTGCCCTTTTTGGATCCTGCCTCTTGGTTAAAAAGACAGACTGATGTTCACCCAGCGACATCGCAGATTAGCCATGTGATGCTGAGCAGCTAAACAGCTCTCGAAGGCTTGGTTTCATTTGCAAAAGGAGAATGTTCTAGGTCGCTTTCTGTTACTATGATAAATACCAAGACCAGACTTAACTCAGGGGAAGAAAGGGTTTATTTCAGCTTGCACTTCCGGATCATAGTCCATGGTTGAGGGAAATGAGAGCAAGAACTCAAGCAGGAAGTGAAGCAGCAGTCACGGAGGAGTGCTGCTTACTGGCTTGCTTACTCAGCCCAAGTACAAGCGCCTAGGACAGTGCTGCCCACTGTGGGCTGTCCAGCAGGCTGCGCCCCCCTCCATCAACCACCAACCAACAGTTCTCACAGATGTGGCCAAGGGTCAAGCTGGTGGAGGCAATTCTTCAGTTATAAATTCCCTTTCCAAGTGACTCTGAGTTGAATCAAGTAGGGCAAAAAGGAGGCAGCACAGTCAACAAGTGCATCCTCTTCATAACACCGCTAAAGACTAGGCAACACGTGCAAAGGATTAATGGGTTCCCATAATGCTAACTGCATATATACACACACACACAAATTATTCTCTCTGTCTCTCTGTCTCT
>NC_022012.1:44879048-44933447 GCF_000317375.1 Microtus ochrogaster
GGACAGCAAACCGATCAAGCCGTTTCAGGCCAGTCTAAGAAACAATAATTAACAAGTAAAATAAACCTGGACAGCAAACCGATCAAGCCTTTCGATGTCACTGTCAACCTGGGCAGCAAAGAAAGACTTATCTTCGGAATAGAATAAAGTAAATTCTGTGACTTAGTTCCATTTCGCTTTCCTAGGCTAATTTCACACTTTGGCTTTCGAAATATTGTTTTATCTGTTCCATTTTATCTCACACTACGCATCTTTCTATCCCTTCACCATACACAGCTTTGCTGCTCTCAGTTGCTAACTACAATGTACTTCCCTGCAGAACCAAGACAGGTTAGTCCTTCCAAAACAACTACCCGAACTTTCTCTGGACCCATACTAACAATATCTATACGGCACAACCGTTTTTGCTTTACATTATCTGTACCTCCACTCCCTCCAACAAGTTCTTTGAGGCTAGAATTTGTTTTATTCGTGTTTGTATACCTGTCTCTTAAGCGCCTTGCATAACCAAAACGCCTGGTTAAAAATGATTATCGAAGTCCTGAGTGGCAGTGCATGGTTGTCTCGCCAGCACTCGGGAACCAGTCAAGGGGCTCCCAGCAAGCTCGAGGTTAGCCTGTTCTACATGGCTAGATCGAGGAAAACCAGCACAACTTAGCAAGCCGCTATCTCAAAACGAACAATTATCAAACTATTCCTTCCACCCACTCTCAAACCGGAGTCACCGCAGCCCGGAGGCTGGAAGTACCAGCTGGGAGCAGGCACCAGGTAAACACTTGGGCCTCAGTGCTACAGCGGTCCGGGCAGCGCCCGTGGACGCGTCTCAGGGGCCGAAGAGGAAGACGTCTCACTACCCGGCGGCCGAGCCCTCACCCCGTCCCTTCCCCGGTTCAGGCCTCAGCAGGAACCTCTGATGGCCAAGACTCCTCACCTCGGCCTCCCTGGCCACTGCAGAGGACACCCAGCTTTAAGAGAACCGCCATCTCGAGTCCGGGGGCTCAAGGTCACTCGAGAACCTGGAAGCAGTTCTGCAGCAAGTCCCGCCCCGCAAAAAAAGAAGGGCAAAGCAACCTGGAGGGTGAACCGGAAGACAGGAGGCGGTGCGCTGCTACCGCGCGTGCGCACACCAGCGGAGTAACTCACGCTGACAATGGCCGAGCTAGGAGAAGCAGATGAAGCGGAGTTACAGCGCCTGGTGGCGGCGGAGCAGCAGAAGGCGCAGTTCACTGCACAGGTGCGAGAATGAGGAACAAGGAAATGAGGGTGAGGCTCAAGCCCGGGGCACCCGCGGAACTCTGGGCCCTGCGGCACAGCGGGCCCACTCGATGCTGGATCCCGGCTGCTTCTCCCGCCCGGGTGACCTACGGTGCTCGGTGGTGTCCGGGAGGCTAGCGCTGCTTGGGAGGAAAGAAGTGTAAAGCACGGGGAAGGTTTGGGCGACAGAGGAGGTCAGATTACCCGGCCACTGGTCCGGAATGACGTTCGGAATCTCTGTTCTGACCTTGGGGTTCAAGGGTCGGTTTGGAAGACACCCCTCCCCACCCTGAGTTCTGGGTTCGTTGTTGCCCGCTGCCTCTCAGCATTGGATCTTGTGATGTATTTGGAAGTGATGACCATTATTAGATAAAGGTGAGCGCTGCAACAGTCAGTGTAGATTTAGTTGGGACAGAGTTTGGAGTTTTAAGGCGTTTTTCAAGCCAGGGTGTTAACCGTTGCTGACCTTGGAAATACTGATAGCTATCCTTTCAAGAACTGACTGCTTACTTAGTACTTAGCTTCCCAAGTAATATTACCACGTGTCCATAGATCCCAAACTATGCTCGGTTTGGAGAAATTAGTATCCTGACTTCTTCCCATTAATAATGCTAGTTGCTTTGAGAACTGTAGGCAGGAGGTGGAGGCATACGCCTTTAATACCAGCACTCGGAAAGCTGAGTTCCAGGACAGCCAGAGCTACAGAGAGAAACCCTGGCTTGAAAAAAAAGAATTGTGAAAGTATGCGTTCTAATGAGAATTCACTGTGTATAAGGAGAGGAATTACGACAAGATGGACCCGGAAGTGATCCTGTGATACGCTATTAAAAGTGGTTTTTATCAAGTCACAGAGTAAGAAGAAATAAGGTATCTGCAGACCCCAAAGATTAAGGTTTTTTTCTCTCCTCTTAGGTGCATCACTTCATGGAACTATGTTGGGATAAGTGTGTTGAGAAGCCAGGAAATCGGCTAGATTCCCGCACTGAAAACTGCCTCTCTAGCTGCGTGGACCGCTTCATTGACACTACTCTTGCTATCACCGGTCGGTTTGCCCAGATTGTACAGAAAGGAGGACAGTAGGCCATACCTCAGAACGATGGAAGACCCAAAAGACTTTTTACTGAGCAGATTGAATGGTCAGTGGAGAAAGAGTGGTCAATGTATCAGGTTAGCATCAGGCAGTTACTAAGTCTGTTGGTGCTAAAAAGTAACAGATCAAATGTCCCAAAGTGAAATTTTATTTATTGGAATTCAGTAATTCCAGGTTGTATAACACCAGTTAATAAATGTTAAGTCTCCAATTCTTTTTCTTCTAAGTCCCGGTTTAGGACGCAGCATAGATCTGATTGACAGAACACTAAAAAGTGTTCGTGGCTGGTAGTGCAAATGGGTTTTGAAAAGCCACCCTAAGCCATCATAAGGGGATTAGAGAAACCATCAAAGCCTAAGGCATGGAAGGGAGTTTAGGGTAAGAAAGGTTTAGAACAGAAAACAATTTTATTGCTTATGAGACCGAGAAAAGATGAACATGGTTGGGGAGGTGTAAAAAAATCATCAGGCAAAATGTGCATTCCTTGGGGAAGAGAAAAGCCCGTTAGTACGGGAGGACGGTCAAGGTCAAGACCCAAACAAAACCAGCTTCCTTTAAGTGCCTTATTCTGCAGGACCATCTTCCTGAGACCGTGCTTAGAATCAGTACTCTTGTCACACAAAACTACTTCCAACAAAGATTTCACTTGCTTCAAGAAGGTTATGAGGTAGTAACTAGACTCTCTTCCCATTAACCTCCATTAAACCCAAGGAAAAAAAGCGTCTCATGGAACATAAACATTTGAGTACCGAAGTCTCAATATCCCAAAAGGTAGCACCTGCTCTCAATCAAGGGCTAGGGCACATCTGGCCAACTGTGTATTTTAAAAACAAGCAGTTTATTAGAAGTATGTTTCATAAAGAGCACAAATTTAGTTAAAATATAAAATGCTACTTCATGGGATGTCAGCATAGTAGTGTTCTATTGCTGGTGTCTCATGCTAACCATGAAGTATTTCTGTATTACATGCAAAAGTAAGGCCTGGAGGTTAACTTAACCTGCTCTAGAACTCATCAATCAGTGGCAGAACCATGACCCAGTCTTAGGTCTGAGCTTTTGTGCTTTCTACTCAGTACCAAAAGTGACAACCTCAAAAACCCTGACAATGTCACTTATCTTTCCTCTTAATGAAAAGTCAACTACCAGCCACTTTTCAGTGATATTTTGGTTTCTTTTACTATCAGGATCACAGTATAGCAGGGGGAAATAGTATGTTCTTGATAATCATAACACAAAGTCAGACTGGGAAGAACTGGGTCTGTCCCTGAGAGTGTGTTTCATTTTGGAATTGATTCATCTGGTTTCAGGGAAACTAAAATTCATTAATAGAATTAGAAATGAACAAGGAAGCTGGGCGGTGGTGGCACACACCTCTAATCCCAGCACTTGGGAGGCAGAGATAGGCTAATCTCTGAGTTGGAGGCCAACCTGGTCTATAAGAGCTAGTTCAGGACAGGCTTCAAAGCTACAGAGAAACCCTGTCTCGAAAAACAAGAAAACAATAGGGCTGGGGGTATGGCTCAGTGGTAGAGCACTTGCCTAGTATATATGCAAGGCCTTCAGTTCAATCCCCAACTTGGCAAAAAAAAAAAAAAAACATTTAGATGGCTGTTGCCCTGAATCTCTTTGAAAGCATCACTGGCAATGTGACTACTTCCTAATTCTTACCATTTGATAGACAGGACAACTGAACAAATAATTTCAAACGCAAGCCCATTTCAGGTAATATAAAGCAATGGAACTAGAAAACCAATTACTATCCAGTTACTGTTATGTTTGGGTTATACTCAATGTCGCTGTAGACCCTGACCAGCAGGGCAATTAGGCAGAAAACCCTACATTACTTAGCCGTCATCTGTGGATCCTACCATGAAGGGAAAAGGTTTGTTCTTATACCTATTTCCTCACTAAGTAAATTAGATACCTGTAGGGCCCAACTATAGAAGAATCAAAGCACCAAAGCTGAAGTCAGGATACCTCCTGTATAAATAGCAAGTTTTCCTTGTCAAACTATTCTATCTAGCACTACTTCAATCCTTTCTTCATCCCAGACCCTTGATTCCCCCCAAATTTAACATTCCAATTGGTGTACCCAGATCATTACTGGTATCAGCTTTCTGGGTTCTTTAATTTGCTGTATAGATATTCTACCCTAAGTGATTAATTGCAAAAAATAATCTCTTCAAGAAACCTTAACAAAATACCAGATTCCCTATTAACAACAAAAGGGGATGGAGATTAACAATCTGAAATAGGAAAAAAGGTATCTGTGGTAGGACAACTCTGACCTCTGACTCCTGTGCTGAAGGAGTCACTAGCAAACCCCACTGTTAAGAGTTGCAGACAACCAGAGTCCATGGGAGCAGGATGGCTGCTTTCCCACTTAGTCATCTTCTGAGCTTTCAGCAGACCTTGCATCTGTAGCCACTTTCCAATTCCTGCGCTTGCTCGTCCTCTCCTGTACTTCAGGGCTAACCACAGGAACATGAACACTTTTCTCTTTCTTTTTCCTTTTGGTTTTCTTAGTGTCTCTTTCCTCGATTTCCTCAGAACTGCTAGCTGCTGAATCATCTGACTGGGAAGTAGCCCTTTCTCCCCCTAAAGGTAAAGATTTTTTAGGAGACTTTTTCCTGGATTTTTTCTTGCTCTTGTGTGGTTGCTTCCTTTTCCTGGTACTAGAAGCTCCAGTTTCTTCTGAGAATTCACTTGAGGAATCTGCTGCTGTGTCCATAGCTTCCTTTTTGTTTTTCTTCTGTTTTTTGTGGGACCGTTTTTTCTGCTTCTTTTTATGGGATTTCTTTGACTTCTTATGTTTGTGGGATTCGTGGACAGATGCTTTTACCTGGGGAGATGTTTTTTTCCCATTGGTAATGTCCTGCTGGTCACTACTAAAGAAAAGTAAAGATAAAACTTTTATGAGACGAAGAAAATATACATATTTAATATTCTGCACTAAAGTAACATCTGAACTTTAAATCAGACCTTTGAGCTGGGTATGGGGGGTGGTGCACAGCTATAATCACAGCACTCAAAAGCAGAAGCAAGAACATCTCCCCAGTTTGTAAGTATGAGAACTCTTGAGAGTGTTACTATGAGATTTCTATTTTATTATTCTCACAAATGCTTTATTTCCACATCTTTAAAATTCTAATTTAAGCTAACCATACTTGTATATACCTCTAATTCCAATATTTAGAAGGTAGGGGCAGTAGGGCCAGTTCAAGGTTATTCTTGGCTACATGTCAAGTTCAAGGCCATCTTGAGCTATAGAAAATCCTGTCAACAAACCAAACTCCTGACATACTGAGTAACATGAAATACTAAACACCAGTGTTCCCATATCCATAGTTTCATTTTCTCTGATTCTGCTCACCTATGGTCAATTCCAGAAACAATGTGTAAGTTTTTAATTGCATCTCATTCTGAATGAAATGAAAAATGAAATTCCTCACTGTTCTGCTGTCCCACTAAGGACCTGAATCACCCCTGGTCTAGTTACCAGCCCTGTGGTCATTTACTAGCCACCTGGGCTATCAGAGCCACTGTGACCCCAAAACACAAGCATGATCCTGACAATTAGGATACGTCCTTAAAGTGAAAAGATTTTAATAGGTATTGGGTATATAAGAAAAAATAGAATATGGAAGACAGGTAGGTAGACAGACAATAAAAACTAAGTAGTTTCTAAAGCCCTTATACTTACAGAATATCAAACTTCAATCAGGAAAGGTACATAAGGATTGCCTCCCAACTAAACTCTGCTTGATTTCTTTGTTTTGGGGACAAGATTTCACTATGTCCCAGGCTGGCCTCAAACTCCTGGACTCAAGCAGCTCTCCTGCCTCAGGCTCCTAAGCCGCTGGGCCTACAGCCATATATTTCAGGTTCTAGTTATATTTTCAAAGGCAAATAAATCTTTTGTTAGGAACTCTTATTTATGGCACAATTTTTTTTTTTGGGTTTTTTTTTGTTTGTTTGTTTTTGTTTTTGTTTTTGTTTTTCGAGACAGGGTTTCTCTGTGGTTTTTGGAGCCTGTCCTGGAACTAGCTCTTGTAGACCAGGCTGGTCTCGAACTCACAGAGATCCGCCTGCCTCTGCCTCCCAAGGCGTGCGCCACCACCGCCCGGCTTTATGGCACAATTTTGCATTCATCTTAGGTGTTTGGTTTTGTTTTTCTAGAAAGCATATTTACCAACCTGTCTGTTTCAAACTCTTCAGGATACAGCTCTTTATAACCACTGTGACCCCATCTGTAAAGTGACACAATACATACATTTTTATGAGGCAATGCATATTAGTTTTGGAAATTAAAATTAGATTTTGGACTGCATGAATACACATACACACAGAGAACAAAGGAAAAGGGGGCAAAGCAAAACCACATAATACCTTGGAAACAGCTCTATCTTTCTATATTTTTATACTATCAACTCAGACACAGGATGTACTGTTCACTTAAAAGGTTACATTTGTTCTTTAGGAGACACTAAGAACTCTTTAGAATGAATCCTTTTCCAAAACTACTTTGTAACATGTTATCTACACTGGGACATTTTAAAGATACTTACTGAAATGTGATTCACATGCCAAGAAAGTTGCTCTTTTAAAGTGCAGAGCCTGTAGCCCAAGACAAGCATTAATCTGTCTCTATGGATTATCCATTCTGGACACACCACAGAACGGAATCATAGAGCATGTGACCATTGTATCTGACTTCTTTTACCATTTGTAAAGCTTTCAAGGTTATGCATATGTCATTAGTTCTTATTCCCTTTTACCACCAAGAACTATTCCACCATATGGAAAACCTATATTCTGTTTATGTATTCATCAGAAACAGCCATCTGGATTTCACTTCTTAGCCATTGTAATACTGCTGCTATACTCACCTACAAGCTTTCAGGGGGACAATGTGTTGAAGAACTATTTATATTTATGTGTATGACTGTCTTGCCTGCCTGTATATGTGTATTGCATGCATGCCTGCATTCACATTGCTCAGAAGAGGGTGTCAGATCCCCTGAAACTGGAGTTATGGACAGTTATAAATTGTCTTGTAAGTGTTGGGAACCAAACATGGGTCCCCCCTGCAAGAGCATAAAGTGATTTAACCAATGAGCCATCTCTCAAACCCTAGGATAATTTTCAGACAGACATATTCTGGCCAAATATCATTAGGGGTCATAAGAATGTAGTCACAAACCTGTCTGGCATGTTGGATTCATACTCATATAACTTCTTGTTCCAGGATTTAGCCTTAAGAAAATCATCTTCCAGGGCCCCAGAAATTTCATTTTTTGGCCTCCAGTAGTCTCTCTGACTTTCTTCATCAAAACCATCACTTCTCATCCGACTGTAAATGAAAAAACATAAACATTTATATTTAAAAGTAATCTGTGATACCACTTCATATTATAAACAAAATTTACGGAACATACTTTGCACCACCTAACACTGATACCATTCATACTAAGCCTCTAATCACCAAAGCCCACATACTCCACAGACACACTGACTGGGAATTCCTTTTCTTCTAGTGATTTCTCAAGGTAGCTTTAGAAATCAGGATTATGACCTATCTCACATACCTACTTCCTATACTTAAGGGCATATGAAGCCCTAAAGATATTCCTAATTATTTATACATCCTACACCTCCCATAGAACACAGTCAAGCCTACATAATCCTTTATACTCACACTCAATTTTTTTTTTCCAAGACAAGAGTTTCTCTATGTAACAGCCTGGAACTCGCTTTGTAGACCAGACTGGCCTCAAACCCAGAGATCCACCTGCCTCTGCCTCTCTAGTGCTAGGATTAAAGGTGTGCCACCACACCCGGCCACACTCAATAAACAAAAACAGTGAGTAAATGTGGCCTTTAAAAAGAAGTCTAGGACTGAAGAGCTGGCTCAGTGGTTAAGGGTACTTTTGCTCTTATAGAGGATGCTAGTTCAAATCCCAGCACCCATGCCAGGAGCTCACAGCTGCCCATAACTCAACTTCAGGAGATCTCATGTTCTCTTCTGGCCCCTGCAGTCACCAACAGACAGAGAACCATAATGAATAAAATACTTTTTACAAAGGTCTAATAGAAAGACTAAAGGAGGGGCAGTATGAATGACTGAATTGAGTGTGAAAGACTCCAGGGATGGATAGGGCTAAGCAGCTAAGTGTTTGCCTGATGACCTGAGTTCTTAGAACCCACAGTAGTAAAAACAGATTCCTGAAAGTTGTGCTCTGACTTCCATGTGTGCACTCTGGCACACCCATATACACTCACACATACACAAAGTTGTCAACACAATAAATAAAACAAATTGGTTTTGTTTTTGTTTCTTGAGACAAGGTCTCTCTTTGTAGTCTTGGCTGGACTGGATGTAGGCCAGGCTGCCCTCACTCACAGAGATCTGCCTCTACCTCCTGAGTGCTAAAATTAAAGGCATGAGGTACCATGCCCAACAAATAATACAATTTTTATAAGATAAAAGAAGAAAAAAAGGGGGCTGGAGAGATGGCTCAGAGGTTAGGAGCATTGCCTGTTCTTCCAAAGGTCCTGAGTTCAATCCCCAGCAACCACATGGTGGCTCACAACCATCTGTAATGGGGTCTGGTGCCCTCTTCTGGCCTCCAGGCACACACACAGACAGAATATTGTATACAAAATAAAAAAATATTAAAAAAAAAAAAAAGAAGAAGAAAAAAAGACACTCCAGTAGAAAATCTTAAAAGCTATTAGACAAGGTTGGAATCCATAAAACCTAAACATTTACAGTAGTCCAAGGACAATTTTTTAATTCACCGTTGAAAATTAGTGTAGAAAGTGAGGTGGTGGTGGTGGCATATGCCTTCAATTCTAGCACTAGGGAAGCAGATCTGAGTTTGAGGCCAGCCTGGTCTATGACAGCTGGGGCTATACAGAGAAACCCTGTATTGAAAAGTCGAGAATTGGTCAGTGGTGCTCATGCCTTTAATCCTAGCACCTGAAAGGCAGAGACAGACGGATCTCTGAGTTCAAGGCTAGACTGGTCTACAGAGAGAGTTCCAGGACAGTCAGGGCTATACACAGAGAAACCCTGTCTTGGGGAAAAAGAAAAAGAAAAATCACAGAAAAAATAGTACAATATATGCATGTTATCACAGCCATTATTATGGTTGGATCTAAGCTTAAGAAATAAGGAAGGTTTGATTTGCTGAACTGAATTCATCTATCCTTATCATACTAGAATGTTTTAAAGCTAAAATTAGTAATTCTGGAAAAAATGAGTTATTTTTGGTTATCAGAGGCACACTTTACCTTGAGCTGCTGGGTACCATGTTCCTTCTGGTCCCCTGGTAAGCATCCTCCATTTGCTTCTCTAGTTCTCTGATTTTCCACATGTCAGATTCCTCCTGAATCTAGACATTTTCAAAAAGGAAACAAAAATAAGTCACTAAAAATAGCACTTTGCATTACAGAAAAAGAACTGGCTGAAGGTACAATCTGCCCTAACTATGGGGTACAGACTGGGCTATGATCTAAAAACTAAATTCCGGTTTCTCTAAGGAGTTTTAAAAGTGACTAAACAGTCCAATGCAGTAAATCTAAAATTACGCAGCAACAGGTTTTGACGACCCCCCCCCCCAAGACAGGGTTTCTTTGTGGCTGTCCTAGAACTCACTCTCTATAGACCAGGCTGGCCTTGAGTTCATAAATCCCCCTGCCTCTGCAGCGCTGAGATTAAAGGTGTGTGTCCCTACTGCCTAGCTAAAGACAGGGTTTCTTAATTTTGTTCTTTCTCAGTGCAGTACACACTCTACCACTGGCCTGCTACCCTTCCCAACCCCTGCCTCTTTGTTTTTGTTTTTCTATTGTTCTTAATGGTGAATTATTTTGTGTTGTTGTTTTGAGACAAAATCTTAGGCAGTCCTTCAACTTGTGGTTCTCCAGCCTAGCCTTGTCCTCCCTCAATGGCTGAGATTATAGGCCTGTGTGCAAGGCCCAGCAGGGCCAGGTCTGTAAATTCCCTAGGCAAGGTCTCTTTTTACATTTAAAAAAAAACAAAACAGGATGGATGGATGGATACATATACTAATTTTGTGTGTATATGAGAGTTGGAGAGCAAGAGAGAGAGAAAGGGCACACATACAGGGGTCAGAGATAACTTTCTGAAGTCGGTTCCTGACTTCCATTTATTGAGTCAGGGGCTCTCTTGTTTTCTGCTGCTACACTATTTACTCCAGACTAGCTGGCCCTAAGCTTCTGGCCCATTCCTCCATCCCCACCCCCATCCTGCTGTAGGAGCAATGGAATTATATACTTTCATTACTGCATCTGGCTTTCCACATAGGTTCCAGAGGTCATATGTGGGTGATCAGGCTTACATAGCAAATGCTTTAACCTGTGCCATCTTCCCACCCCATCTTGTTTTGCTTTTTAACATCTGTATTATTTAACTTTATGTAAATGAATGTTTTGTCTGTGTAGTATATGGATGCAATGCCCACAGAGGCCAGAAGACAGTATCAGGTTCTCTGGAACTAGGTTACAGATAGTTGTGAGCTGCCAGGTAGGACCTGAGAATCAAACCCCAGATCCTCTGCAAAAACAGTCCCTCTATGTCTGTTTTCTTCTTCTCACTATATAGAACAGGCAAGCCATGTACTTAAGCAAATTTCCTGTCTCTGTCTCCTAAATGCTGGGATTACAGGCCTGTACCATCATACCTGGGTCACATTAAAATTCTTGTCAGACCAGGCAGAGGTGGCACATGCCTTTAATACCAGCACTCGGAAAGCAGAGGCAGGCAGATCTCTGTGAATTCGAGGCCAGCATAGTCTACAGAGCCAATTCTAGGATGGCCAGGGCTATTACACAGAGAACCCCTGTTTGAAAAAAAAAAGAAAAAAAATTTTCTTGTCAGAAACAAAATAACATAATTACCAGAAAACTGACTGGAAAAAAACATAAGTGATTTTAAGATTTATTTATAACCATGAGGTGATGGTTCACGCCTTTAATCCCAGCACTTGCAAAGCAGAGACGGGTGGTGGATCTCAAGGAGTTGGAGGCCAGCCTGGTCTACCAAGCAAGTTCCAGGACAGCCAGGACTGTTACACAAAGAAATCCTGTCTCAAAAAACAAAACAAAATCATTTATTATGTATAGTGTTCTGCCTGCATGTATGCCTGCGGGCCAGAAGAGGGCGCCAGATCTCATTACAGATGGTTATGAGCCTCATGTGGTTGCTGGGAACTGGAAGGACAGACAGTGCTCTTAAAGACTAAGCCATCTCTCCAGCCTGCAAATTTTATTTCTAAGTTCTCCTGCATAAATGGGTTAAACCTATGCAAGAATTATCTTGTTTTTAGCTGTCACTCTTAAATATAAGGTTCCAATACAACTAGAAGTAGAATTAACACAACTATACAGGTAACATAGGTACTATTATATCTGCATCCACAGTGGAAAAACTCAGGTAACAACTAGGCACAGGTCTGTAATCATAGTTACTGGGTTAGTAACAAGTTCAAGGCCTGCCTGAACTATGGAGTGAGACCAAGATCAGCTAGAAACAAACTTGGTGATCCTGTCTCCTAGGTTCAATCCCCAGTGCCCAGCACCTTAAGTAATATGACAGTGACTGTGTTAGTAATGACCAAGCCAGGAGTGCAATTTGCTGAAGAAAACTGAACAAGGGTCTGTCCTTTTCATTTAAGGTGCACTCTTGGGTGACTGTCTAAATTCCCAAACTTTTAATCCAGCTCCAATCTTTCTTCTTGCTTCCAAGACTTAGTTTTCAACTTCAAGTTCTTTATCATAAATACATTCAAAACCAAACTAACTGCATTTCCCATGTTTGTCCTTTTCTCCTTTTTGTCCCTTAGTTACTGCCTACCCAGCCACAGAAGGTGGCACCCTGGATTCCACTCTTGCCACCACCGACCTATCGGCCTGCGTTCCTCTTCATCCCTGCTACGCCCCCATCCAGACCTCAGCACCACTCACCTAGGGCGTCAGTCACCCAATCATCGTCCCCAGTTCTTCCCTCTATCTCCCATTTCCTACCACACTGACAAAATCATCTGTCTAGATGCACATATTTGGCTTTGAACATATGGCAGTCATACCATTTCATCCCCTCAAGATGCAAAACAACACTTACACATATGAAACATGTAAGATACCACTCCGCGCTGATGGCTTCCTTATTGCCCCAAAGAGAAAGTTTATCTCTTAAGTTTTATAAAAACAACTCTAATTTGCCACTTGGGCCTTATCTTCTGTCAGTAACCCTGTATCTTATATTTCTAGATGCATATAATTTCTTGCCCCAAATGATTAATGCTTAAGAGGTGGGGATAGAATGAAAGACTTTGCACATATGAGGTATTACAACTATGATGCATCACCAGGCCAATATTCTGCCCTGCATTAGTGCATAGTCTCTCAATCAAAAATGATGCATCCAGGAAACTTTATTCATCAAGAACCAGTTCAAATATCAGCAACTCAAATACCACTCATTCTGTGAAATCCTTCTCATTTCCCAAGGCAGATTTCTTTATTCTTTCCTTGGTGCCCTAAAGCATTTTGTAACTATCTTCATGATACAGTACTTTTCAAACTGATTGTTTCTTATATATCTTTGCTATCTCCCAACATAATCCATAGTTTACAGTAGGCCTTCAAGAAATGTTGACTGTATTGCTTACCTTATTGTGAGCATCTGTATGCCGGATGACATTCCTCAGGAGGACTTTCCCCAGTGGAACCCGTGACATTCTTTAATCTGAAATGAATCAATAATATGCAATAAATTTGTTTTTATTAAATTATAAAGAGACAAAAGGAAAAAAAAATCACTGAACTTAAAAGATACAGAAGCTAAGGGAGGATTTTCCTTTCCCCGTTAAGATACACGATACAGTGATTCTAGTAAGGGTGACAGAGGATAACGTAGTCTTTAAAACTGCAGAAGGCTGCTCAAAACGGCTTCTATGAGCACCATCTTATTTAGTCCTCACAATTCTGTTTTCAGAGTCACGGAGTCTCCCAAGATCCACGGGGGATTGGGTCCAGGGTCCCTGAAGTAACAAAGTCCAAGTGTGGGCTGGGGATGTAGTTCAACGGTAGAGCATTTGCCTAGCACAAGAGGCACCCTGGATGCATCCCCCAGTGACATATACATGCACACATACAAAATATCCCTAGGGTGCTTGGCTCTCATTTAGAATAGTATAGTGTTTGCATATAAACTACACTCCCCTATGTTTTAACTTGTGACTTTGTAACTAGCCTCAGCTAGCCTTGATCCTCCTGATCCTCCACCTCCCAACAGAGACAAAAGGCGTGCACTTCCACTTAGGGTGGGTGGGGTATCCAAATTCCTTATAACACCTAAAACTGTGCAAATCTTCTGTGAATGTTACTATGCACAGTAGAAACAATGGCAAAGGGGACAAAGGTCTGTACATGATAAGTACAGATGCAGTCCGCGTCCCCATTTTCAGTTGGCTGTTGTTTGAATCTGTGGGGAACCCCGAGTTTGGACTATATTCCCACTCCTATTTTGAAAAGATTCTTAAAGCCATAACTCGCCCGCAGACCGAACAGACCCAGACAAAGGAGGTATGTCAGTGTCCAGGCTAGAAATCAAATCTCAAACTCCCCAAAATTAGCTTGCAGCTATGTAAACATCTAGATTTGTGGGTCACCACATTTGTCAACAGTAATAAAAACTGCTTTCAAAAAAAAATGAATGACCTAAATATCTCTATTTAGGAAATTTTGTTTCCTACATCGTTTGGAACTTTCCAAAACCCAGAAGACAACGATATTCACATGTGTAGCTACGAGGGGCTTGGTGCCACCGTCCCGATGCTCACTCACCCCTCGATCCTGAGGAAATCAGGCATCTTGCTAGTGTGAGACGAAGAACCACTCCATTACAAGATCTCCTCCGACCCAGGAAGCCAAGGAGTCAGGGCTGAAAGGCAGCTCTGCAGCTTCACCCGAGTCCTTCGTGAAAACGCAGCCTTCCCACCGGTTACAGTGCCCTCACCCGAGGCCCAGGCTACGGCTGCCTTCCCCCAGCCGAGCCCGCCAGGCGGCTCTCTCTGCGGGACCCAGGCCAGAGGGGGCGCGGGCGCAGGCGCGGAACGCGGCCTGCCGGCGGAGCCGAGCATTCCCCGCTCTCGCTGGGCTGGGACAGCGCCCGGCGGCTCGGTTTCACTCCCGGGACAGAACGGGGACACGGGGCATGGACGTGGCCTTCCGTTGGGACCCGGGAACCGTCTAGGGTGCCTGAGGGGGAGCTTGAGGTTTCCAAGGGGAGGTCGGAAAAAACAACCCCATGTCTGTCAGCGGGCTCCCTGCCCCGCCGCGGCCTCGGCGCTCCCGGCAGCCTTCCCTCGAAACGCCCTCCCCACACAAACACACACAAACACACCCATACCGTGCGCCGCAGCCTCGCGTGGCGGGGTGGGAGAAAAGGCAGCGGCTTCCTTCCGGGCCGGAAGTCGTGCTCCCGAGAAACGCTTCCTTCCCACGGAGGACTCCCACTGAGCGGGCTCACGGGCCGCCAGGGAGGCTGACAGGTGCAGGAAGGAAGCCGGCTCTCTTCTGAGAGGGAAGCGGGACGGCCCGGCCGAGGAGCCTGTCCGGCACAGGAGGAAAGGTCCCGGAACTGGATATAGAGACACAGCTCTACTTTGCGTTCCCCGGACGCAGTTAGATGTTGTACCGGACCTGGTTACCATGGTAACGGGAGTCGCGGTTTGTCTCCAAACGGAGTGACGAGGTGGGTTCCCCCACGTTTGAATTAACTGTGTATTCGTTGTTTATTGAATCTAACCTTAATACATGATTTGAAGACTCTAAACCTCTTTTTAAAATTTTTCTGGACCGTCTGGGACACTTCTCCGTTGCGGGAGGAAGAAGATGATGCGATCTTAGAATACTACTCTCACGTAGTATTTATCAAGTGTTCCAGCTTTAGGATTAGTGTTCTTAATCCTCATCTTCATTTTGAGAAGAATAGGGGGGTGTGTGTGTGTGTGTGTGTGTGTGTGTGTGTGTGTGCACATTATTTGCTCAAGGCAGCATAGCTGACTGGAGTTAGGAAGAATTTAAGCATACTGGCTCCAGTGTCCCTACCTCCTCCACTCCTAACCCCCGGTTTTTTGAGGTAGGATCTCAATATGTAACCCTGGCTGTCCTGGAACTCTCTCTGTAGACCAGGCTGGCCTCGAACTCACAGAGATCCACCTGCCACTTCCTCCTAAGTGTTGACATTAAAGGTACACATCACCAATGCCCTGCTCAGTGTTCTAGTTTTAATTACTGTATTAAGGATTAGTGTGACTTTACGTGTTTCTTTCTTTCTCTTCCAACTCCCCTGTGTCTCTCTCTATCTCTCTCTGTCCCTCTGTCTGTCTCTCTCTCTCTCTCTCTCTCTCTCTCTCTCTCTCTCACACACACACACACACACACACACACACACACACACACTATCTGGACTGGGAGGCACCAAGTAAGCTAATATCCACTTGGAACAAGATCACCAGGAAAAAAACAAGACCTCAAAAGACCTCTCTGCTCCTGCTATGTTTGTGTTGACCAAAGAGAGGCACAGGTACAATGTGAGAATTTAGGAAGTGGTTGGACTTACAGACTGTAGAAGAACCAGAACCGAGGGAAAGCAGAGTGGGTGTGCAATCTTTTACACACAGGAAGTAAGAACAGTTGAGAACGTCCCCAAAACAATTCCAAAAGCCTTCCTCCTTCCCTGAAAGAGGAAGTAAAGCCATAGCCACAGTCATGTCTCTTCTCAAGTCGTGTCTTTCCACAGGTTCTAGAGCCTGTCTCATCTCCAGTCATGAGGGCATCCTCAAAGGGACTTCTCACCCAGATTTCTCAGTTCTGGAATATGCTGGATGATTTGGCTGAAAATGATCCTGAGCGCTACAGGAACTTCATCGAGCAGAAGCTGAAGGACGGAAAACAGCTGTGTGTCGACCCAGAACCACAGCTCTGCCTACAAACCAAGATCCTAGTATGTACGGCTGGTGTGACAAGTGATGGGTGTCCAATGAAACTACTCCAGGATAACCAGACGATACCTCAGCCTTCCCTAGTGCTAATTTAACACAAGAGAAGTTTGGGGAAATCGCCTCTCTAAGCAGAAAAATGAAACAGTGTGGAAGAGTTCACTGAAGGAGTAAAAATGAGAAATTCACACTAGGTATTTCAGAAATAGCCAAATGAGACCTTATTGCCCTGGTAGGCAGAAAATGGTGATATAATGAATTAATTTTTAAAAAATATTTTATTACATTTTATATGTGTATAGATTCAAGATAGTGCATGTGCAAGGACTGCTGCTTAGCAATGGGAAGGCCTGAAAAAAATGTGATGACTTCCATTCAGGATGTTATCAAATTTCATTTTTTTTCTTTTTTCTTTCTGTTGGTTTTTCAAGGCAGGATTTCTCTGTAACTTCGGAGCCTGTCTTGGAACTTGCTCTTGTAGACTAGTCTGGCCTTAAACTCATAGAGATCGTCTGCCTCTGCCTCCCAAGTGCTGGGATTAAAGGCGTGCGCCACCACCGCCAGGCCAAATTTCGTTTTTAAAAAACTGACAATATCAAAATTATTCACTTTCTAGAAACCAAAAGAAAAAGTACTCTTTATCAACCTGTGTCAATGGAAAAGGATCCCGGCTCCCCAGTCAGCCAATCATCCTGTGCCTATAAGTGTTGGCAGACCAGAGGATTTCTCTGAGGCATCAGGTATACAGAATTAGAGAAAGCATATGTGGATTTTTTTATTGAACATATTCATAGACTACCTTCTACTTGGCAAAAACATTTTAAGTAAAACATTTTATTTGGTGTTAATATAATTAATGACAAATTAGTGTGATTTATGTACATTTAATATGATTTCTGATAATATGATGTTGTCAACCCACATAGAAATGGCAACATAGAATAGGGACTTAGGGTATATTATGTGTTAGAACAGGGGCTGACATTTATAGGGCAGATCCTACAGTCTGAATCTGAACATGCCTCCCTGAATCTTTCTCTGAGATGGAGTTAAGAATCAGTCTGTGGGGGCTGGAGAGACGGCTCAGTGGTTAAGGGCACTGACTGCACTTCCAGAGATCATCATTTCAATTCCCAGCACCTACATGGAAGCTCACGACTGTCTGTAACTCCAGTTCCAGGGGATCTGACATGGTCACACAGACATATATGCAGGCAAAACACCAATGCACATAAAATAAAGAGAATCAGTCTGTGCTGTAACTTGACAACTTTCAATTCATGATCACCTGGCTGTTCCATGATGTCATGTACACTATACTGAAGTAAATTATTTTTTTTAAAGATGTTATTTATTTATTTATTTATTTATTTATTTATTATGTATACTGTATTCTGCCTGCATGTATGCCTGCAGGCCAGAAGAGGGCACCAGATCTCATTATAGATGGTTATGAGTCACCATATTGTTGCTGGGAATTGAAATGACATCTCTAGAAAAGCAGTCAGTGCTCTTAACCTCTGAGCCACCTCTCCAACCCTGAAGTAATTATGTGATGTAAAACTTACTTAATAAATTTTCTGCTCCCACCCCATAATAGGTTTCTCCACCAACACAATAAGCCAAATCAAGCTGAACTGAAAAAGCATAACAAGTTTATTTGAGCAAAGAAACTCCCAGGCAGATTCTCCCATCTCAGAGATCAAGGCCAGAGAAGCCATACCCACAAACAAAAGCAGGGAGACTTTATAGATTGTAGGCATGAGGTGATAAGGTGTCTGCCACAAGCTGAATTTGTGCCCAAGTATAGTCAAAAGCTGAGTGTTTAGGCTGGGACATGGCTACTGCCAGCTTCAGGGAAGGAAGCTGTAGTACCCATCAAGAATGCCAAACTGGGCTTTTTGGCACTTTTCCTTTGTTCAGAGACTGAGTGGGTGGGGTTAGAGAAGAAGAGAGACAAGAACGGGGCTTCCAGGATCACGCAAGGGTGAGCTGGAGCTTCCAACTGAACATTACTGTCATTCTTAAAATGTTATCAACTTTTTCTTTTGTTCTTTGGATTGGTCCTCAAGGGGATTTGCTCATGGAAGTGCCTAGCAGCTGCCCTTATCCTGTCCCCAGCTCTCTGACGGTAGCTAGCCTTCTCTCCCACACTACTTCTCATTCTTATTCGAAGACGCTCCTCTCTGAGCCTTAAGGGAAGCCAGTAGTTTCCATAAGGCCCATCGTGCTTAGATCTCCATCTACTGCATTATTCTTGTCTGAGGCTTCTCCTCTCATCTCACTTCAAAGCCCTGTCTCCTAATAAACTGTATCTCTTCTGCAGGTACTTTTGTGTCAGCTTCCTTTCTGGAGCAGCCACTGCTGGCTTAACACAATGCTGCTGTGATTGCTCTAAAAATCTCTAGGGATTTGTAGTTTCTTTTTTTTTTTTATTTTCGAGACAGGGTTTCTCTGTAGTTTTTGGTGCCTGTCCTGGAACTAGCTCTTGTAGACCAGGCTGGCCTCGAACTCACAGAGATCCACCTGCCTCTGCCTCCCGAGTGCTGGGATTAAAGGCGTGTGCCACCACCGCCCAGCGGGATTTGTAGTTTCTAACTTTACTAATATGGGTAGTACACTGCCTGACAAAAACTCTTACAGAAACAAGCTCTCTTCTGAACGACACACAGGTTCATATACAGTCATTGATGTTGCCTACAATCCTGATGTTCTGCAAGCAGCAGAAAAAGACCAAGGGATCAAAGATCAGTTAATAAAAATGGCCATGCATTGCATTGAGGAGCGACTCCAGTTCACACTCGCACGTTCATACCGTGTCACTAGTTTTAGCATAAAAGGAAACATTCAGAGAACCAAGGAAAATCTGACGGGCATTAAAACTGACTTCACAGGCTTCAAAGAGATAATGAGAACAGGTAAGTGCACAAAAAGAAACTGATGTCTGCTGTGGAATAATTCTCTTGTATCCTGTAAAGATTTGTCACCCAAGTTAGTTTAATAAAATGCTAATTAGCCAGTAGCCAGGCAGAAAGTATAGGCTGGGTGACCAAACTAAGGATGATGGGAAAGAGAAGGGGGAGTGAGGAGTCGCCAGCCAAATGCAGAGGGAGCAGGAGATGAACATGCCATGCTAATAAAGTTACCACCACATGGCAGAGCATATAGAAGGAATGTGGGTTAATTTAAGTGTAAGAGTTAGCTAGTAATAAGCCTAAGCTATCTGCTGCCAATTTTATAATTCATGTAAGCCTCTGTGTTTATTTGGAAACAGGCAGTTGGGACAGATGTCAGATTTTGTTTTTGTAACCCATGTATATTTTTCAAAGCAGAAGTCTCTATCTTAAAAGAATAAGAAAGTTAAAGAGAGAAAAATACATTATTAGAAACATCAGAGTATCCAGAATGATGTAAAAATCTTGTAGAATTCCCAAGCAAATTATTTGGCTTGACGTTCTGGGTATTTTGGGTCTGTTTAGCTGTGCCAGAACCTAATCCAGGTGAGTCTCACATGCTAGGCAACTTCCACTGAGCTGCATGCCCAGCTCTGCTTCAGGTGTGTTAGAACTAAATCCAAACAAATTTAATCGAAGCTTTATCAACCATCTCTGTAAACACCACCTATGCTAATGCTCACAACCTGATGGTATTTTGTATCTCCCCTCCCTTTTTTTTCCATAAAGAAAATACTCTTGAAATGATGAGAGGCAGTAGTGAGAGTGAACCAAATCACCTTCCTCAGGTGCTACTGAACAAAAAACAAGCGTCGGGCAAAGGACAGTGTCTCATAGAGGAGATTTCTAGTTCAGAAATCCAGGTGGAGGTTAAGAAACCAGCCTATGAATTAAAGATTGTGAAGGATCAGAATGAGAAACCTCTGAAAATTGAACTAAAAATCAAGTTACCTGGGATTACCTCAGTCTCCCTCTGTGAGCTTAGTGTTTCTGAGGTAAGTTAAACCGACACTGTGGTGGTCCTGTGGCATCTCTAGGGGATTGCCTACAGGAACTCATGCAGATAAGATCCACTGGTGACCAGTTCTTTATTGTTTACAATTAAGATTTGCACCTCCTCTATATACTTGAAGTTACTTCTACTATTGAATGCCAGTGCTATGGAAATTTCACTGTGCATCAACTTTGTATAACTATAACAAACACATGAGATAACTTTAAGGGGAAAAGATTTGTTAGGGTCATGATCTCAGAGCTCCCATTCTTGTTTAGGTAAGTGTTTCAGACACACTGATATTTGTGTCCGAAATATCAAGCCCATTGTGACAGGAATATATGACAAAGCAAAACCACGCTTCACTCAAGGCCAGGGTGAGAAAGGTCCAGGGTCCCACAATCCAGTACCCTGAATGACTCAAAGACTTCACTGTAGCACAATTAATAAAAACCCAGAGATAGAAATTGGGGTTCAACCTGAAAGTCAGAAAAGCAAAACAGCCAGCCACTGGCTTTTACCTCAACCTCAGTCCGAAATGGCGATCCTGCCTCCAGGAAATCTCAGAGTGAGACTGTGTGAGAACTGTCTCCTCCCATCTTATATTCCTCTCTAGTGCTGGGATTAAAAGTGTTTACCACTAATGCCTGGTTTCTATGGCAAACTAGTGTGGCTATTGGGATTAAAGGTGTGTGCCACCACTGCCTTGTCTGTAAGGCTGACCAGTGGGGCTGTCTTACTTTCTGATCTTCAGGCAAGCTTTATTTAGTAGACTACAAATGATATATCGCTACACTTCACACTAAGTGCCACCTTCTAATGGCTCCAGCGCCTCCCAATAGCACTTCTATGCACTCAGATCCAACTATAGTCAGTCATGATGGTGCACACCTTTAAACCCAGCATTTAGGAGGCAGAGGTAGGCCAATCATTGTGATTTTGAGGCCAGCCTGGTCTACATAGTATCCAGGACAGCCAGGGCTCTGTAGAGAGGCCCTATGTCAAACAGATCCAAACTATGCCAAGTTGTCTGACTCTTATCAGTTAGAGAATAATGAGAAGAGAAACAGTGACATATGTTCAGTGTAGATGCAGTGCTCACTGTAGCCTAACTACTTTTCCAATACAAGGTAGGCTGCATTCACAGATGTAGACTCTTCAGATGGAGGGTCAACTGTACAGTACATTTGTGTCTATGTTATGCTACACTAGGAACAAACTCCTAAGTTTCAGAGCATTACAGTAATTTTCTCAGGCTGCATGTTAGCTAGGCCTGCTCTGCCCTATTAACTGTACATTCTGAGACAATGCCTTTCTCCTGGTGGGGGAGAAACAGAAACAGTTGTTCAAAGTCATGACCTAAAACTTCCATGTTTATATAGAACTTCTACTTGCACCCCATTGGCCCAAGAACATCATAAAGCAAAGACAGTAGTAGGTCTGGGAATCACACAAAGTGATGTATTTATTGCAGGGATGGATGGGCTTCTCTTACCTTACAGGAGAGGAGCAAACAATTGGGATGTCCTAAAGCCTTGGCAGATCAAGGAAAACAACCCTAATCACAGCACAATCTCCCTCCCTCCCTCCCTCCCTCCTTCCCTCTCCCCAGTTTTTCAAGACAGTGTTTCTTTGTGTAGTCCTGACTGTTCTGGAACTCACTCTGTAGACCAAGCTGGCCTCAAACTCAGAGATCCCCCTGCCTCTGCCTGACAAATGCTGGGATTAAAGGCGTGTGTTATCACTGCCTGGCCTGTGTTCCCCTTTTAAATCAGACCAACAACATGTCAAGACAACTAATCTACTGTGAATCCCATCCACCCTCTGGTGAGAGAACAACTACAGCAAAGTCTCACCTCAGGAATTACCCCACAGTCTAGTTACGGGAGCAGCGATCCTAAAATCCTAGCAGGCAAATTCTGTGAAAGGCCCTGCAAGGAGAAAGAGGATGTTCTTTAGATCCCTTGAGACGGCCCCTTGACTACCTACCTTCCTACACCATGGCTGGCTAATATTCAGCTCTATTCGGGGCAAGTTTTTCCACTTTCAGCATCCACACTGGGCATATGTATAAAAAGAATATCACAGAATATGTCATTCTTCGGTGCTCAGCATCTTTCTGTGGCTTACCTGCTTATGGAATGCTGGGGGCCAGAACGATGCTTTAGACTTTGAAGGCAGTTCTTTTTAGCCCATTGTAACTGTTTCTTTGATGGCAGTCATTGCTTTGTCCACAATTCTTTCTCAAGACTAGCTTCTCTAAACTTTATTTTTTATTTTTAAATTAAGTTTTAGGCTAATACATAAAATAACAGGTTCCATCATGGCACCGTCATGTCTTTAAGCTGAACTGCTGCCATCTTAGCCAAATGTAAGGATTGACTGACATCCACCCTAGCCCACTCAGAGGCTTTTTAACAAATGCCACTTGTCCTTTGTCTCAATCAGCCACTGTAGCTAATGGCAATTTCTTAATTTTATTTTTTCTGAATTCCATTTATTTTTCAGGATTCAAGTCTCAGAATCTGGAGGGTGCATATAAACTAGCTATTGTCTGTGCTGACTTCCTCTTTGCAATGCCTTATGAAATGTACCCAGTAAGAATCACATTTTAGTGGCTGGAGAGGTGGCTCAGAGGTTAAGAGTACTGACTGCTCTTCCAGAGGCCCTGAGTTCAATTCCCAGCAACCACACGGTGGCTCACAACCACCTGTAATGAGATCTGGTGCCTGCAGGTAGGCCTGCTGGCCAAACACAATATATATAATAAATAAATAATTTTTTTTTAAAAAAAAGAAGCACATGTTAATAATATTCTATTTCTCACTACTAAAGGCACAGATTAGCAGGATACTTTATTTGCCTTCAAAATTATCAGGCTAGGTTCACTAAGGGCATTATCACTACAAAACATGGATCACTACCCTTCAGATACATTTCCTTGCCATCTGACAGTAAATCCTAACGACAGCAACACAATGTTCAGACGGTAACCCTCTACTTCCGGTGCTGTTACCAGTTAACATTTGATGTGTCCTGTCAAGAATCCGGGCAGCAACTGTTGCAGGTCCTATGGCAGCGTGAGGTCTGGACATGGGTGGACGTGGTGGTCCCCAGGCATAACTCTAAGGTGCAATTGTCTAGTGTCATGATATTAAAATCTGTTTTTTAATTTTTAGGTTGATTTATTGATTGAGGTCTCTGAGAAGTACCGATTATACCTGAATCTTCCAGAATCGATTAATACAGAAATGACGACAGCAAAATTTGTCAAAAATAAGTCTTTATTATTCATTACAATGCCACTGGCATAAAAGCAGTGTATTTGATGTTTTCATTGCTACAGCTCATGTCAGTTATAGGACCTACACTGTGGGCAGGGGTAGTGAATATTTGTTTTTGTTTGTTGTTGTTCGAGACAGGGTCTCACCGTGTAGCCCTAGCTAGTCTCAAACTCAGAGATCTGCCTGCCTCTGTTTCCTGGTTTTATAGCATGTGCCACGACACACAGCAATATACAGGGCCAAATACAGTAATATCCATGTCTACCAGCTAGACTTCTGTCTGACATGGACTTGTCTGGGCTAGACAGAATATTTGAAGGACAACTGCACACAGGAAAAACATATGCATCTCTAATTGAGAAAAAATTAACTGACTCAGGCAAGTACATCCTTCTATAGAAATAAAACAACATTCTCTCTCTCCTCCTCCTTTTTTGTTTTTCAGAACAGGTCTCTGTGTAACCCTGGCTGTCCTGAGATGCTATCTGTAGACTAGGCTGGCCTCAAACTCACCTAGATCCACCTGCCTCTGCCTCCCCAGTGCTGGGACTAGCCACCACCAGCCAAGAGGCATTTTTCATCTTCATTTCTAAGCTGTCAATAAAGTACCAACTACCCAATTTATATGCAAGGACAGCAACAGGCAGGTCAAACTTTATTTTATGTACATGAGTGCTCTATCGACTTTATGCCAGAAGAGGGCATCAGATCCCACTATTGATGGTTGTGAGCCATCAATTGCTGACAATTGAACTCAGGACCACTGGAAGAGCAATTGGTGCTCTTAACCACTGGGCCATCTCTCCAGCTCTGGCAGAGCAAACTTTAAACACCCCTTTGCCCTTTCAAGGTTGAACTCAGGTCTCACAAATGGTGGTCAAGACTCTCCTAACTGAGCCACCTCATAACCCTGTTATGTGACATTAAGAAAACACATATAAGCTGAATATGCACACCTCTAAACCCAGCACTGGGGAGGCAGAGGCAAGCAGATCTCTGTAAGTTTGAGGCCAGCTTGGTCTTCAGAGTTACAGATCAGCTAGAGCAGCTGTTACAAAGAGAAACCCATATATATAATTTTCTGGAATATGACTTTCACTAGAACTGTACTGGTAAAAGGCTAAAATATATTCAGAAATTCTGATATCCTAAAATCAATAGTAATGAATTAATATCCTCATCCTCCAATACACTTGAAAAGCCTTCATTGACACAGTCATATTTCCTAGAAAATGTCCCTACCTAGGACTGGAGAGATAGCTTGGGGGTTAAGAGCACTAGCTGCTCTTCCAGAGGACCTGGGTCCAATTCCCTGCACCCTATAACTGTTGATAGCTGTCTGTAACTTGTCACAGAGGACCCATCACCCTCTTCTGGTCTCCAGGGGCACTCACTGTAAGCATGTACTAAACAAAGAATACAGGCAAAACTTATCAGATAAAAAATAATTCCTAAAAGAATATAGTATCACTCAACTGTTTAGAAAAGAAAAAAATGCCCCCACCCAATCACATAACTAATTGACTCTTTACCTTCTTAAAAACATTTCTACATTTATTATTGTGTGTACATGCATGCACATGCTAAGGCCTACATAGGGAGATGAGAGAACTTGCAGTTTGATTTCTCCTATAATGTGGGTCCCAAGGATCAGGTCCCCAGGTTTGGCCACAAACACCTTATTCACTGAGCCATCTCGCCAGCCCTGAATCTCTACTTTTGCCCCCAACACATAGGTGCTACTTGCTACTATGTGTTTGTACTCATCCTGTGTAAGCTTGACAACCTACGTTCAACCCCTGTAACTCATGGAAGGAAACGTTCCCTAAACTGTCCTTTGACCGCCTCATGAACATGCACACTAAAAAGCCCAGGATATTAAATTGTTATGCAAACTAATTTCTAAAATATTCTACTTGTGTATTTCAATGAATTTTATGTTAACAAAACCATTCTCCCCTCTTTTTAGAAATAATGTCAGGAATGGTATTAATATTGAAATGTAGAAAAGTTTAAATATGAAGGTTTCTCACGTGCATCCTTGTATTTCCCATACGTATATATGTATACCATGTGCATGTCTGTGCCAGAGGTGGTTTCAGATTCCTTGGAACTGGAGTTAGAGAAGGTTGTGAGCTGCCATGTGGGTGTGAGGGAACCGAATCCAGGCCCTCTTAAAATATCAGCAAGAACTCTTAACCACTGAGCCGTCTTTCCAGCTGCTTGCTGAGTCTTTTTCCTGAAAAATTCAGAGCAGGTTTCCTACAGACGTGGTTTCCTATCTTTTACCGTCAGTGTTTATGATTTCAGTGCATCCTAGGGTTCATGTCTTGGCAAACCATAAATCTAACAGAGCTAGGCCATACTTCCCATCTCGGCAGTAAGTGCCATGCCTCATCATGGGGTTTTCAGTAACCCCGAGCTACTTGTTAAGACTACAGCCTGATGAACCACTCATCCTGCCAGTGACACACTTGAATTTTCACCTGTATTAGGAGCTTTGAATTATGCAGCTGACACGGGACATTAATCATTTAATGTGATATAAACTACAAACAGATCAAAAATTAGTTCAGACACAACTGAAAACATGTTTAAAATTTAAACAATCTTTCTTGATCCAAAGCACTGTTTCTAACTTCTTTCGGTTACTATGCTGGCTGAGTCCAGATTTAGAGTAGTCTTAACTCAGAACATTTTTGTCAGATGACAAACTTTTATTTTTCTTTCAAGGGAACAATAGAGCATTAGCAAAGAATGAGTCATTTTTCAAGTTCACATTCGACTAGATTTGGCTCATGCTAACGATGGACCCTCGTGATAAGCATGTTCTTTCTGTACAGTCTTCAGTGCAACCTAGGATGGCTCGGTGCTAAAGAGGAGGTCCCAGCACGGAGCTGTGACAGTGGTACAGCAGCTGGATGCTGGTGGACTATTTGGAGTGTCACTTGTGCACCAAGTGATAATGAACATTTAGAAACAGGTTCAACACTG
Organism: Microtus ochrogaster; assembly: GCF_000317375.1. Classification (NCBI taxonomy): domain Eukaryota; kingdom Metazoa; phylum Chordata; class Mammalia; order Rodentia; family Cricetidae; genus Microtus; species Microtus ochrogaster. The sequence continues at coordinate 44,905,649 of NC_022012.1, forward strand.
TTGAAACACTTCAAATTTCAGAGGATGGCCCCACATATTACATACAAGGATACTGGTCAGGGTTATTTTAAAGTCACAAATAATTCCAAACATTTATTAAGACACATCACTTTAACAGGAAGTCTGGAATTGTGATAACGTTCTTTTTACTATCCTGCATATCGTCTCCCTTTCCTCCAAAAGAAGAGTAAAACATAATAAAACGAAAGGAGCATTTAGGCTGGTAAGGGCGACACCTACTTAAGTTCTTCCCTCCATGAGCAAGGACTGGGCTGAAAAACCAAACTCTTGACTATATACTACTTTTTAAAAACTTTATCCAACTAGAAATTGTCATGTTGTTTTAGGCATAATTTTTGTTTGTTTTATTGAGATACAGTCTTGCTATGTTATCCAACTATCCTACTTAGCGTTCTGAGTAGCCGAGGCTACCTAGCCAGATGCCCAGTTTGGACATCACAGTCAGCAGTGCAAACTGCCCACTCACATCCTCTCCCCCACTTCTTTTCAGGCAGGATATAGTGATAAATGGACATTGGCACATATACAACTCTAAAACCATATATTACATATGTACAACTTCTCCCATATACATTCCATACTCATTCCAGAGTTCTCCAGTTGAGCGAAAACATTTGATAATTGGGTTCGTTCATTTACAATTAACATCCAGTTCATCTCAGAAGGAAAATTCTACTTCTGCAACTTGTTCATTTCAATAAGTATGTTCTTTTATTTGGAGGAAACTGCAGATTTCTCAAATTATACATTGAAATTGCTTATAAATAAATACATAAATTCTCATTTATACCAAGAAGATGGCTTATATCTTTATCTTAAGGAGGGGAAAGCTATTTTATTTAGAGATTCATATAAAAATAACAGTTGGTTGAAAATGCTGACTCTTAAAGTTTCACTTATTTTCCTTGAAGTTCTCATGTGATAAAATTGTGAAACAGGAAACTCTAAGGTTAGATTCCAAAGTAAAGCTTCAGTTCAAACTCTTCCTATGAGAAATACTTTTTATGACTCTGTTTCCTTCAGACTAAGTAAGTTGAATCAATTAAACTCTAAACTGCAAGGTCTCATCCAAGTTACTGTTAGGAGCCCGACTGCAGGGAGCCACAATCCTGCCCCTCTTCTCACTAAAGAGTTAGTGTCCCTTACATGTCCCTTCACTAGGCATACAGAGCTTTAAACTGATGTTTAATTTTAAAGGGGTACAATATTTGGCTGTAATCGGCATTTTAAAAAGATTCATTAATGCCTATTACAAATAAATTATCTGGACAGATTCAATAATAAAATTAACTAGTGAAACTTTAAAAGAACCACCTGTTTAATAACATATAAATATAATGTCAGCAGAGAGTGTAGAAGTTCTTGGGTAAATTATAACAGCATAGTTATAGGCTTTTCAAGGTACTTTTTGAACTCAGCAAGCCACTGGGCTCCAACCGCTCCATCCACAACACGATGATCACAGCTGAGAGTGACAGACATCACGCTAGCCACGTCAAAGCTAGAAAGAAAGACCACCAGTGGGTACTCTGAAAGAAAACAATGAACCCGAGACAACAGCCGCCCACATGTTGATGTCTCCCTATAATCCTACCTAGGTAGATTAATTCCCATTCATTCATTCATTCATTCATTCATTCTGAGGTCTCTTATGCTATGCAAGTGCTTTACTACTGAGCTATAGCTCCAGGCCTCTTAAACAAACAAATAAATAAACAACTTTTTTGTTTATTTGTTTTCTTTTTTTGTTTTTTTTAAGATAGGGTTTCTCTGTGTAACAGAGCCCTGGCTTTCCTGGGACTCGCTCTGTAGACCAGGCCTGCTTCTGCCTCCCAAGTGCTGGTATTAAAGGCATGTGCCACATGCCCACCATCAAGTTCTGAGATAGTTAACAAGGCTGGCCTTGAACTTCCACATAGTTGAGGCAGGTTTTGAACTTCTGACCCTTTTGACTCAGCCACAAGAACAGCAGTGATTACACGTGAGGACTGGCTCCACCCACTCTTTATCTTTAGCTCCAACTGACAGCTTGAAGGAAAATTAAAGACATCCCTGGGAACATAGGTTGCCAAACTATACAACACAGGCCAAATTCTGCTATCTATTTTGATATAAATCTACTTTTCTGGAAGTCATTAGCATATTATTTTTGCCTGTTCTCATAAATACGATGGCAAGAGATCACTAACAGACTGTATGGCCCAAAAGCTACAGTATTTACTGACTGTTGGAGACCTGTACCAACCTGCCATCTAGAAATCTCCAGATCACATGGCAAACACGACTGACTCAAGTTAACAAAAGTGGTTTCCCTTCGCATCTCATGCTGGATGTACTGACTCTACCTAAAGCCCTATTTATAAAAACGAGTAAGAATAAAATACAGTCGGGTTCCCAACCCTTCTCCACTTCCCTACTCACCCTTTTTCATTGTCTGCAGGGACCAGTTTATCCTCTGAAGCACCAATTGCCAAAATACATGCCTGAGGTGGGTTAATAATCGCAGAGAAATTCTTAATTCCAAACATTCCTAAGTTGGAAATTGTAAATGTTCCACCCTAAAGGAAAAAGTGTAAAAATAGGTTATACTGTCAACATAACCCAGAAAAAAAATTACAAATATTCTCTGAAAAATTCATGAGATAATCTTTTATTTAAGAAAGTCTTGAAAAGGATACATACTATGATAAGAACCAAAGTCATTTGAAGTCATTTGTGCTGGCTTTTCCATGCAATTATGAAAATATGCCTTTTAGCTTTTCACATATAACTAAACTGCTTTATTTTCAAGACCAAGTATCACCTCTGTGTAGCAGAATTCAAATAGAAAATGCAAAAGCATCAAGCTGACCTTCAGAGTAACACACTCCTTACAGGTCAGGATGGTATCCTACCTGAAATTCGTGAGGCTGCAGTTTGCCCTCTCTCGCTTTGGATGCTAAAGAAACAACATCACTAGCAATGGTTTCCAGTCCTTTTATGTGTGCATTAAACACAATAGGAGTGATAAGTCCTGCAGGGGTACTGACAGCAACGCTGACATCCACCACGTGATTTCTGTTGAAAAAGAAAATGAATCAACTCATCAACATTAAGGATTAACAGCTGAAGGGAGCTGGGAAGCAGGATCAGGGTTGAGGGCACTGACAGCTCTCCCAGAGAACCTAGAGTCAGTTCTCAGCATCCACATGGCATCTGACAACTGATCCAACTCCAGTTCCAGAAGATCTAGCACCCTCACACAGACATTCAAACAGGCGAAACACCAATGCTCATAAAAATAAATAAATCTTTAAAAAAAAAAAAAAAGAGCAGGAGAGCTGGGAGTCTCCTCAGTTCCTCCATTTCTGCTATGGGAGAAACAACAAAAGTGCCGGGTTAAAAGAAAAATGGATCTTGGATATTTACTTCACATATTGTAGGTGCATAGAATGTAGCTTAATAGAGCACCTGCCTATGCAAATCCCCAAGTTTGATACCTTGTACTACCAACTACCCCCATACACACACACACACACACACACACACACACACACACACACACACACACACGATTTTAGAGGCAATTGTACTACTGTCCAGAGATGTCTATCCTATCCTACAAGTTAACATCTTGATGTGCCTTCTCTTGTACTTCTAAAAACATGAAAGGGGGTGAGTAAAGAAATAAATCATAAGATTTATTTCATTCTTTAATATCCTTTGTGAGCCACCAGGTGGTTCACCAAAAACATCATCGTAATCAGCATGAAACAAACTGACCTTCTGGGTTCTAAGTGCAAGTGTCTCAAGAGAGTCTCTGCAACAAAGCTTGTGCAGATAGAATACAGGGTGAGAGGAGGGACACACTGGGACGGGGCTGGCAAGACGGCTTGCTGGGTAAAGGTGCCTGTAGCCAAGTTGACAACTTCAGTCTAATCCTGGGAACTCACACGGTGGAAGGAGAGAAGGTCCTCCCAGAGGTCGTCCTGAAGTTGGCCACACGTAATCAAAGAGAAGGGAAGGGAAGAGGGAGGGAGGAAGGTAGGCAGATAGGGGAGTACAAAGGAAGGGAGAGAGGAAGGTAGTAGATAGGGATGTACAAAGGAAGGAGGAAGGGAGGAAAACAAAACAACAAAAGCAGAGACACCTTGGGAGAGAAACCAGAGTGCCCAGGACACACAGGTGGTGACATCCCAGAAGACCCGTAAAGTAGGATACCCAGTCTTTTCTAGAGTAAACCAGCAGTGACCCATGCACCTGAGTAGCATCTCTGTGGAGACTTGTCTCACTCTGGAGGTCAAGGTGGCCTCGACTTCATCCGCACCCTGTGTAGAGCTGTTTGCAGTAAGGCAGCGTACTTGAGCATTTCCCCAAGCCCTGTGAGCTGCCCTGCTACAGGGGCAGTGGGAACGTGATTGTGGTCAGCTACCTGATCTGAGAGTGGCATCGAAAGAGGGGGCAGTCATGTGGGACTAAGGCCAATCTCTGAGATCTGACACAGAGTCAGAATGAGGCACCTAGCCACTGCCCACAGTGTAATGTGAGTGTGAGAGCACAGAAAACAAGGGGGAAAAGGGATTTTCTTTTAATGATATTTGTAATAATACTGGGGCTGGAGAGACAGGTGGCTCCATTAAAAGAAACGCACTGCTCTTGCAGAGGACCCGTACTTGGTTCGTAGTATCTATGCCAGGCAGCTAACAACTGTCTAAGGGATTTGGTGCCTCCAGTCTCCTTGGGGGTCTGAGCTTATTTGCACATACCCACGCACAGAGACACATTCATATACATAATTAAAATAAATTATTAATAGGTAATATTAATAATAAATTAAGATATATAAAAGTATCTATCTACATACTAAAAAGGCCGGGGCTTGAGCTGGAATTCTGACACTGACCAACTTACTAACCTGGGACAAGCTACAGAACTCACTGAGCCTGTTTCTTCATCTAAAAAATGCAAGTAAAAACAGTTAACTGATAAAGTGGTTTGAAAGCCCTAATAAAATGTAACCGCCAGTCATGAGCCTGTATGGCAACAAATGCTTTTCAGTCTAATCCACAACTGGCAGAACTCACTCCACCTTGCTTTCTGACAGTCATTATCAGTATAACTAGACTGCATTTTACACCCGTTTCCTTTTACCAAGAATCACAGCCTTTGCTACCGACTGAACACCATCAAGTGTTTCATGCTGTTTCAAACCCGCTCACCCACGGGTGTCATCACCTCCCTATCCCTAGCTGCAGTTAGCAGACATAGGCAAACTGCAGATCAAGGGGCACCTTCTCCAATCAACTTACTGTCTTATAACTGTGTCCATCCAAGAAGAGTTTGCTTCGGGAACTTTCAGACAAGCCAAAGCCGAAGCTTTTATGATGAAGTCATTGACGGAGATTTTTCCTTTCCCTTCAAGCATCTGTTAAAACAGCAACCAACTATTTTATTAAACTCTCTCCCCAAAAAGCTGTTTCTTTTATCTGTATAATGGAGGCCTTAGGAGCTACATGTCTCCTGCTTGGCATCGAAGCAGCTAAACATTGTAAGTTATGGTGTATCGCTATTTTTACTCAACTGAACCAAGTGGTTTTATTCTCTTCAAAAAAATCAAGTAAGCTGGGCAGTGGTGATCCATGCCTTTAATCCCAGCACTAGGGAGGCAGAAGCAGGTGGATCTCTGTGAGTTCAAAGCCAACCTGGTCTACAAAGTGAGTCCCAGGGCAACCAAGGCTACATAGAGAAAACTTGCCTTGAAAGAACCAAAAACCAAAATAAATAAATAAATAAATAAATGAAGGCTTAAATAAATGACAACTACACTAACAAACGTTTGGTTTAGAAGGAGGAAGCGGAGTCAAATTCTTCAGATTAGGAGTGACATGGGGGACATAATATCTCCTACATAAAAAGGAAGTACCACAAATACTCAACACCAAGGCATCCGACAACCCAGAGAAAATGCATACAATTCTAGGAAGAAACAAACCAATAAGGAGAACAAACTCGGAATAAACACAATCAGAGAGATACAACTGGTCATGGACAACTGCTCATGCAAAAGACTTTTCCTTCTTCTTTTCTTTGGTTTGTTTTCTTTCCCAGACAGCGTTTCTTAATTCTGGAACTAGCTCTGTAGATGAGACCTGACCAGGTTGGCCTAGTATACAGATCACAGAGATCCACCTACCTCTGCCTCCCAAGTGGTGGGATTAAAAGCGTGTGCCACCATCACCCACCAACCTTTACAGCTTTACTGGCTAATTATACCAGACATTTAAAGGCTAACATAAAATCTTCACCTAGCTTCTTAAAAAATGGAAGAACAAGTTAATAATTCCTCAGTGTTATTCTCATTCCAAAATAAGACAAAAACTCTACAGTTAGAACCTAAACATTATCTTACAAATATATCAGACAAGCCTTTAACAAAACACTAGCAGAGAAAACCTAGCCATTAACTACGGACACATGGGATTTGTTTTAGGAGTGGAAGACACAGTAACATTTAAAAACCAAGTAAGGTGTGCAGAGCTAAGTGTGTCTATAGTCTCATCTACTCAAGAGGCTTAGGCAGGGGAGTCATTTGACCCTAAGAACTGGGCATCATTCTGAGATCTTTTTTCTCTTCTTTCTTTCTTTTTTTTTTTATATTTTTGGTTTTTCAAGACAGGGTTTCTCTGTGTAGCTTTGGAGCCTGTCCTGGCACTCATTCTGTAGACCAGGCTGGCCTGGAACTTATAGAGATCCACCTGCCTCTGCCAACCAAGTGCTGGGATTAAAGGCATGAGCCACCAGCACTTGGCTGAGATCTTTTTTCTTAAAAGAGAAAAAGAATAAATAATGCTCTAACAGAACAGAAAGCTCACATGACTGCTTCAACAGCTCAAAGAGACACTTAACAAAATTCAGTAGCACCTTTCACAATAAAACAGTAAATGAACTAGGAAGGAATGTCCTGATGATAAAAAAGATACATAAAATCCCATACTATCTATCCTCATACTTAATGGTTGAAAAGTTATTCCCGCTAAGATCAAGACAAGATGTCTCCAGGGGGATCTATCCCTTGCTTCTGGCTGGCCTCTGTATATACCTGCACACGTATGTGCACACACATTTGCAGATACGGAACACATAATAATAAAGCTTAAAAAGAAAAAAAAGGAAGAAAGAAAGAGAAAATCTGATACAAGCTACAACATGGCTGAACCTTGAAATTATAGGATAAATAAAAAGTACTCGGTGAAGACCAGACTTCATATGATTCTAGTCAGAGAATTCCACATTCAGTAAACCTTCCAAGACAAAAATGTTAAGACTGGGGAGAATGGAAGGGTTGATGGGATTGTGGCAAAGGGCTATTTGGGGTGAGGAAAATGCTCCACCCCTACTGTGGGAATGAGGGTAATGCTGAAAGACACTGAGTAGGACACTTCAAATGTGTAGACTAAGCATGTGTTAGGATGGTATGAACATCTCAAAAAGTCATTCAAAGTAATACATCAAATACACTGGATACATTTACCTTTTTTCTTTGGCTTTTAAAAATATATATATATTTTTTTTTGGTTTTTCGAGACAGGGTTTCTCTGTGGCTTTGGAGCCTGTCCTGGCACTAGCTCTGTAGACCAGGCTTTTTGAGTGTAAGTGTGTGTGTGTGTGTGTGTGTGTGTGTGTGTGTGTGTGTGTACCACATACAAATAGGAGCCTGTGGAGGTCAGAAGAGGTGCCAGATCCCCTGGAAGTGTAGTGGAAGGGTAGTCATAGACAGCTGTAAGTTGATGCGTGGATGTTTGGAAATCGAACATGGGTCCTTTGCAAGAATAAGTGTTCTTAAAGCTAAGCCATCGCTTCAGACCCGGTTCAATACTTTGAGAGTACCTGTGCGCCATCACCTTTAGTCCCTTAGTTATGTACAAACTCTGCCCCTGGTTATTCGTGCAGTCATGTGCCTCACACGTGTCTGCTCTGTGCGGGGCACACGACACATGAACAAGAGTTCTGCTCTCAGGGAGCACACTCTCTAAGAGGGATAAGCAGCAGTGAAACAGAGTATCTTCGGATGGGTTATGTGAGCACATTTAGAATAAGGAAGACCAGCTGAGGCCGTACTTTCCAAGTCTTTAAAGAGGTGATGGCGGGAGCCACATGGACACTGTGGGCTGCAGACTGGAGAACACAAGTATAAGAGTGTATACTAAGAAAATACTGAGAAACAGCAAGACAAGCAGAGTGTCTTTGGTGTGGGAACAGGAGAGAAGTCAGAAAAGGCCTGCACACTACTCAAAGGAGCTGATGGGGTTCTATGTCCTACTAGTTTTTAAAGGATTCATTTTATGTGGCTGAGTATCTTCCTCACTCATGCTCCTTATTTACTTTTATCACTTTGCTCATTGCTTACCTATTTATTTTTAAAGGCTTATTTCATGTGCACAGGCATTCTGCCTGCATGTACATAGATGCACCACATGTGAGCTTGTTGCCTACAGAGATGAGGCATCTATACCTTGGAACTGGAGTTACAGGTGGCTCTAAGTCACCATGTGGGTGCTTGCTGGGAACTGAACCTGGATTCTCTGTAAGAACAACACTTAGCTACCAAGCCATCTCCAGTCCCACTCTCCTTTTTTTTTTTTTTTTTTGAGACAGTCTCTCACTGAACCTGGAGCTCATCGACTTAGCTGGCTAGCAAGCATGCACCAGGGATCCTGTCTCTGCGCCCTCCCCCTCCTCACCATGCTGGGATTACAGGCACTCAAAGTGCCTGATGTTTCATGTTAGCAATGGGAAGCTTCATACTAGAGCAACAAGCCCTTCCTGGATCTCTTTCTCCCAGCCCTATTTCTACTCTAAAAGCCCTTAACCCCTATGATTCTCAACCATCAGCATGAATTTTCTTCAAACTCTCTGCCAGTCCAAATCTTTCCTCTTTTCCGTAGTTTAGCCATGTTTGTCTAGAGCACTGTGAATTTCCCGACTGTCACTGGTCTCCCTCAACTCTGTGCTCAACTCCTTCAGAACTGAACATACACTGTGTAATTCACCACACAGCTGAGAGACCGCTTAATAAAGAGACTGGTGTACAAATGAAAACTGTCACCTTTAAAACTCCTTGTCACACTTAGTGACAAGAGCCCCCATTCCATCATAAACTTACAATGAAGATAGATTGCTCGTGCTCTCTGTTCCCAAGAGTGCCTTACACTGAGTGGGTATGTGGTACCTGACTATAAAGATGTGGACATCCTTTCTTAGCTACCGAAGCAGCTTTAAGCATCAAAGCACAGTGAACATGCTAGACGAATACCTATTCACGGCAAAGTAAGTTTGAAATGCTAAACGTTAATCCTGCAACTGCAACATCAAGGTCAGTGTGGCCTTGTTATGTGAAGCTACAGGTATGAGCTACATAGTGAGACACTGTCCAAAAGAAACAGCAACAAATCAAAAGAAGTTAAATGAAAATTTCTCGGGATAGTCTCTACTTAGCAATCCCAAGGGACAGGAATTTTCTGTCACTGACCGGCTTCTAATAACAAAGCGCAAGGCAGCACTGTTGAGCGTTAGTGGGACAGGTGGAGTTCCCAGGGTTTACCTTATTAAGCTCCTTCCGTACCAAGAGCACCTCTCCCATATTTACATCAACAGAAAGGTAATAATGAGGTATGGTCTGCTTCGACTGCATTAGCCTCTGTGCAATCACCTGAAACCAGAAAGATTTCAACATCAATTCTCTCAGCTGAGCCCGGACCTTACCTAACTCAGTTGTTTGCCTCCTCACTCAGCTCCCTGGTAGCTTACCTCACACAGCACAGCAAGAAGACAAAGGACTGCACCTTCTACTAGATTAGCCAAAACAGAGACTTCTTTATCCCAATTACTCAACCAACCAAATCAAACTCCCTTACACTAATCATCCAGTATTTTCAACTGGCAAGGTCCTTTCCAGTGTCTTAAAAGTGTGGCACAACTAAACAACCAGAGTGGAAATGCCCAGCAGCTCTGGCTCCACACTGCGGTGCTGCTCTTACTCGGCGAATGTTGCTGATGGGGACATCTGTGAAGACACCTGTGGGAGCTGGTGCCACTCTTGGTCCCGGGGGAGCCATGGCAGCTGTTGCAGCCTGAGAGGGAAAAGAAAAGGCACTTAGTGACTGTGTCTGTCTTAGTGTCGGCTGGAGGACCACCTGTGAGACACTACGACTGTGGAGGACTACATGCCAAAGTGAGACAGCAAAGCTCTGAAGAATAGCTGCCTCCATCCCCAGGGAGCGAACGCTACTCACATTAGACTGCTAATTGAGAGTGTTGTTCCTCATGGTTTGTTTTTTGTTTGTTTGTTTTGTTTTGTTTACATAGAATTCTAAACCACGTTTTAAGAGTTATCATTTTTGAGGAAGAGTATATTCAATGACTAGTTTTATTGAAACCGTAAAGGCAGTCAAGGCATGGTGCGCAGCTGAAACCCCAGCACTCAAGATGCTGAGGCAGTACAGTTTAAGTACAAGGTTAGCCTGGTTCCTCAACAACACCAGAAAAGGTGAGGGGCAGGGGTGGAGAGAAAGCACAGCACTTTTAAACTGAAGAATTAAAAAAATAAATAAGAAGATAAGGGCTGTGGGCCAGGGATGAAGCTCACTGGCAGGAGGGCTTGCCAAGCATGTGGAGAGCCCTGGGTTCAGTCCCCACAATAATAATCATTTTAAAAAGCCAAACAGAACTCACAGGAGCAGCCTTAGAAGGCACAAAAGAGTCAATGTCCTTCTTGATGATTCTGCCTTCTGGTCCCGTCCCTGAAGAAACACATAAACACATGTGACGGAACACCATCGGCTCTCCGAGGTCAACACCGACCCTGAAGAGGCTCTCTGAGGCTCACAGCCTTAGCTTCTCCCTCGGAACAGTGGCTTTGCTAACTACTCCCTTAACTTCCAGAATGCCCTGGACCAACTCTACAACTACTGCAAATAGTAACCATTTTTCTTTAGAGTTTCCTCTAGTTAAACTGAACGTTTTGTTTCTTATTTTGCTTATTCCCTTACTTTTAAGTTGGGAAATACTGACTTAAAAATAATATGGATCATAATCAACTAAAAGGAAAATTAACTGTTGGCTGTGTTTTTTTTTTTAAATAAAAAACATTCATCATCATCAACAACAACCAAAAAAAAAAAAAATCAAAAAATCAGAAACCAGTCTGTTTCATTGAACCTTGAAACAGACTTATTTTACCATAAAGTAATTTTTTGTAAGAGATTGACAATTTTCTGAACAAATAAACCTTTTTACTTCAGAATGTGATGATGTAACTGCAATGATGTCATCTTTAGAGTCATTCATTTCCCACAATTTACAGGTTTTTCACACCAGCCACAACTAAACCAACCAAGGAGCAAACATCACAATGCCTTCTATTTCTCTCACAGGCTTAATTGATTCAATTTCCCCTCCCTCCTCCCATCTATAACGTCTCAGGTTTAGGCATAGGTTCAAATACATCATCCTGACCTTGAAGCAGATTCAGAATTTAGTTATTATAATACCTTTTACACTGGGCCCACTTCTAGAAAAAAATGGTCAAATTGATTCATCTTCCCCCACGCAGCCTTTAAAGGGATTCCCGTTGTGTGCAGTTCTTCCCAATTCCTTTCCTTCGTTATGAAAAGAGTTGGCTACAACTGTTTATCCTCACCAGGGCTCTAGAACAGAGGTGCAGTACCTCTATTAGATTCCTTGCCTTGTAAGCACACAGAAACCATAACCTCCCCTGGCAACCAGCACTGAGCTTGATGCCACAACTCTCAATCCCTCAGCAGGAAATCAGCCACCCATCAGTTCGCTGAGTTAGTCACAGCTTTTCATCGCCTTGTCTAGCTCCCCAAGAAAGTACAACAGGTGATCATAAGGGAAGAATACTAGACTGGCAGTAAAAACAGAGTTTTGTGACATTAGACACCTGACTCCAGTCACCCATCTCAACTGCAGAATGGAGATCACAGCGATATTGTGAAAACAAAACAGGACAGTGAGGCAAAGGTGGTTTGCACCAAATACACATTAGAGGAGTGGCTGTCAGACCACCTGAGCTCCAAACACCAGGGCTTAAGCCTCGATAGTTTCTTCCTCAGTAGTTAATGTTTTGGTAACATTTGCTAAGCACCCTGCCCCTCTAAACTTTTGTTCCTTTTACAATGGAATTTTGTTTGTTTCTTTCTTTCTCTTTCACTCTTCCAATGAGTGACTCGGGGTTGGGGTATGAGCCTAGGCCCCTGTTCTCTCAAAAACCTAAACTCCCAGCCAGGCATAGTTATGGGCACTTGAAATTTCAGCACTCAGAAGGAAGAGTCCGGAGAATCAGGATCATAAGATCATCCTTGGCCATTTACCAAGTCTGAGGCTGGTCTGGGCTACGTGAGACCCTGTCTCAGCCCCAACCTACCTCCTGACTCAATTCTTTAACTCCCTCTGAATTTCCAGGCATCTAGACATATAACCTACTGTCTCTGATCTCATTCACTAAAGTAAATTTCACTGTGATTCTCATTCTCTTGGGAACGACAATCCACCCTTATCCAGACTTTTGAGTTCTTTCATCTACCCAACTATGTTTTCTTCTCACAAACAAGAGTCACCTGCCCAGACCACGTGTTTTCCAGTTCTTAAACATCTTTCGGGGGCTGGTGAGATGGCCTGTGAACAAAGGTACTTGATGTATACATCTAATGACCAGAGTTCAATCCTCAGGACCTACATAAAAGTAGAAGACGAGGACCACCTCCATAAAGTCGTTCTAAACTCCACACACATGCCTTAGCCCTCTCACACGTCTTCAGCCCAATAATAAATAAATAAGGTTAAATCCCTGCAATCCGTAACAGAAACAATCTTCTCTTTGCTAGCACTGTGTATGAGAAACATAGATATGCATGGCCTTTGGTCCAAGCTCTTGGCACGGACCTTCTGAAAACTTTGGCATTTCCCAAACAATAAGTATTTGGTCTTTTTTCAGTCAAGCTTCTTTACATCTCAGCAGTTTATGCTAATGAGGTGACTGAGGATGGGGCTTCTGGACAAGGGACATCAGCCTAGTTAGCTTACCGACCAAACACGTGATTAAAGGGTGGTAACTTTCAATCCTCCTTCCATTCTCCCTCCCCATCTCCTCCTCCACTCTCCTGCTTCCTGCACCAATTCCACTAATGGGAGAGAGACTGGAAGTTGAGTTCAATGAACACTGGCCAGTGATTTAGTCAACAATGTCATTAAGATGACGCCCCTAGGAAAATGCTAACTCTGGGGAGGTTAATGTTAGATCTGGACTGAACTGTTGAATACTCAGTTGGTGGCTATGAGAAAAAAAGTCCAAACACCTGGTGCCAGGAAGCAGCACACAGTCAGGGCTCTTGAGCTCACCGGGCTGCGGCCACCCCCACCTTCCACTGCAAAGTCTCATCAGCCCCACCCAACTCTACTCTCAGTGGCGCAGAACCTGCCTAGCACAGTACAAAAACAAAAAAATAAATAAAATGAAGGAGACTCTGACTCCACTGACTCTTCCACCCTCACGCCCCAACCTTCCTGTTGCCATCAGTCCCTGTTTTTTCCTTCCTTCTTTTGCTCCTCACTCCCTCCCTTCCCAATTACACTCTTCAGGCTACTGTTAGGATCATTCCTGTTGAATTAACGCGGATCACAATATACCAGGCTGATGGTGGCGCACGCCTTTAATCCCAGCACTTGGGAGGCAGAGGCAGGCGGATCTCTGTGAGTTCGAGACCAGCCTGGTCTACAAGAGCTAGTTCCAGGACAGGCTCCAAAACCACAGAGAAACCCTGTCTCGAAAAACCAAAAAAAAAAAAAAAAAAAAAACACACACACAATATACCAGGCTATCTCCAAGACAAAACCAAAGACAAAACTTTATTATAAGGGGCAAACTCACAAAACAGGAATGAGAAGTCCAAGCTCAGCTGTGTTGCACAGGAACCACAGAGAGAGCAAACCCTGGGCCGCCTGGTGTTTTACTCCGGGTACCCAAAATGTCAAGCCCTAACCTGATCCCACCCCCCTTTTTTTTTTTTAAGATTTCTTTATTTATTATGTATACTTGTGTTCTGTCTGCATGTTATGCCTACAAGCCAGAAGAAGGCACCGTATCTCTTTACAGATGGTTGCTGGGAACTGAACTCAGGACCTCTGAAGAGCAGCCAGTGCTCTTACTTGCTGAGCCATCTCTCCAGTCCCCATGATCCCACCTCTTAAAGATCATTGGCTGACAAAGATTCCCCATCACCTCCCCCTTTTGTCTAAATAAGAGCATTCCAAACCCAATACAAAACTATATACAACAGGAATAGATATAAAGTATAAAATTAAGATTACAACCAACATAAACAATATTAAGCAAGGAACACATGGTAAGTGTTTAATAAACAATTGTGTCCTGCTTATCCAGTCCAGACACCATGTACTTTGTCAGTGGTTGATGCATGGGAAGTTCCTTGCCCAAAGGCCAATTGTGCCAAGAAGAAAAGAAACTCCAAGTAGAGTGTCTTCAGTGCTCAACATTCTCTTGGGAATAGATTGATGCTGTCAGGAGCAATTATGTCTCACGTCAACAGAACCCTAAGGTATTTAAATGCCATGTTCTACAGATCCTTGAAGTGGCTGAAGATTATCTAGGCAGAATACAATCTCTATGTATCTAAGGAACCTAATTAATCTGACTATATGCATAACAAACATGAATAACTATTGACCTATAATACTTAATACCTGTATAACTTAAAGACTAGGACTTCATATCAGAATATTAAATAATCTGTAAAAAATTGTGCAGTAAATGAGGAAAATGACCTCAAAATGTAAACAATGTATAAGTATCTTGATCAGAGATAGGACTATATAATACAATATGAAAATATATCCTAAAATTTTTATCAATATACAAAATGTCTTAAACTGGGTAAAAACATGCATTGTACAATCCTTGTGAAACTCTAGAATGTGCTTATCTTCTCATTAAGTATAAGAGTGACTCACTGTTGCTTGGGTTAAAAAGCACATGTCTGGCTGATTAACTCAGTTCGGGACTGAAAACCGAAAACAGATGTCCAGAAGCTTGCAGAAACTAGCCGTCCCCTCTCCAATGTTCCCAACCGCTCCAAGACTGCTTTATAATCTCTCTCTAATCTCAGTCCTTCCCAGACTCACTCCCCAAGCTTATCAGACAACCTTAATTTACAAATCAAACAGTAGCACAGAGGGATTCTTATTTTCCACCACCAAAACAACCATCCATAATCTTAAAGTCAATCAATCCCATTTCTTTTTATATTCTCAAGAATTCTGTTTCCTGCCGAACCATTCTGCCCTGTGTCACCCCGGTTGTTTCTAATGGACCAGATTCTCAAGGAAGGTATTTTGTTCCCCAGAGGACCTGGCAACAGCGGGAAATATTTTTGTGGTTCACACAATGCTAGACAAGTGCTCCACTACTGTGCTTCAGCCCCAGCTGCCTTGGTGGTTAGCAGCCTGTAGCTGGGCAGGGCCTGATATCGTCGTGATCCTTCTGCCTCAGCTTTTGATCAGCTAGATTACTTGCTATCAGACCCAGCTTCTTTTGATTCCTCCCACCCTTGTCTGCTCTCCCCTTTGCTCTGCACGCTCCATTATGTTCCTCAAGCATGTCAAGGTTTGGTTGACTCCAGACCATGTGTTACTGGCATATCACCCTCTGCTCAAACGCTCTTCTCCAATACTTCACAGGGTTGGCTCACAGATGACTCCTTGCCTTCCATATGAGATCACGTGCCACCTCCTTGGAAAGGTCCTCCTCACACACCCTGTCTAAAAGTCACCATGTCCTGTCTCTGCCATATCACATGTCACTGTCACTCATGGACAGGTGTATCACTGAGTCTGTTCCTTTTTAGCTCTTAAGTCATCTCAGTTCATAATAAAAATTTAGAGCCAAGATAGCTAATATGTTAGCTGAACAAGCACTGTTACTTATTAATCTTCACAACTCATTAAGTATTACTTTTGTATACAAGTTACAGAGTCAGAAAAGGTCACAGTGCTAGCATACAGCAGAGCGGACATTTAAACCCGAGCAGTCTAGCTCTGAACCCCATTCTTCACTACAGTAGACTTCTGTCACCCATCCTCTACCATTGGTCAATGAGGCTGGAATGTTCTCCATGTTATGCACAGGTACATGGGACACAGAGAGTACTCAATAACTACCTATAAAGGGATTGCTTAACCCTGCCTGCATGAAAACAATACTGAGATTCTTCCAGTTATCCCCCTAGTAAAATAACCAGTGCTGCTAACTCTCCAAACAATGATCCTACCAGTCCAGATTCTTTCGGCAGTTATTAGCTCAACCCTTCTGCTCTATGAAAACCCTTATTTTGTCTCTGATACTAAGCACAAATACATAAAAAGTGGCAAAATTTATGCCTGCCCTCCAACAACAGGACAGCAGCTTGGTGGTGGGTGAGAAGCAGACTGAGTGCATCCAACTGCAGAGCTGAGGACATGACTGCAGCTTCATCAGTGATCATGGATGGGAGAGCAGGGACAGGCGGCACTGGGGAATGGGAAGAATAGGGAATTTAAAACAGGACCTGGTGGTTCAGGCCCGTGAGTCTAACTGCTGAGAGGCTGAAGACAGAGTATAGCAAGCTCAAGGCCAGCCTGGGCAATTTTTCTGTTCTGAGACGCTATCTCAAAACAAAAGTAAAGAGAGGGGCTAAGACTATACATGAGTGTTAAGGTGCCTGTCCAGTATTAATGACATCCTAGGGCTGGCTACATCTCAGCTGTGCATCCAGAAGACTGCCTCCTTGCCACACACGCTGCTCAGGATGTTTCCTAACCTCTTGCGAAGATCCTATGGAGTTCAGGCTCCCCTTTGGACTCTTAGCACTAAAGATCCTCCTGAAGAAGGTTCTCTATCCTCACTTTCCATTTCCCCTTATTCTCATAATGAACCTTGGAAATATCTGGATTCAGAATATCAAAAGGCTACGGTTTTCGCCCTGTTTGGGCTGACTACCAGCGCAACCACAAAGGTGGTATACCACCACAGGGGCCCCGGAAGACATGCATTCCTAACAATAAAGTTGCCCCATCTGCCAGGATCACAGGTTGCATGTTGACTTTAGGAATGTGAAACTCTTGGAGCCGGGCGATGGTGGCGCACGCCTTTAATCCCAGCACTCGGGAGGCAGAGGCAGGTGGATCTCTGTGAGTTCGAGACCAGCCTGGTCTACAGAGCTAGTGCCAGGACAGGCTCCAAAGCCACAGAGAAACCCTGTCTCGAAAAACCAAACAAAAACAAACAAACAAAAAAAACTCTTGGAACAGTGTGCGCCCACATGGGTATCATCTTCCGCACCCCACACACAGGGAGGGGTCTGTATGAAGCAGCACAAGAAGCTGACCCAGGCCATCCTGAAAGCCAGGCAGTGTGGTCTCCTCAGCTAGTACGTTCCCCAGGTTGAGCCCTGAGATGTTGACTTCTATAGTGTTCATGGAGCTGTCAGTGTTACTTTACCAGCCCCCACAATGTTGTCAGGCGAGCCTTGGTACCCAGGGTACAGTTGGCAACAGCCACCAGAGAAAGAACTGTCCCGCCTTTGCCAGCTCTATCAAGGAAATCTCCTAGAAGAAAGTAGCCCCCCACCTGACCAATGCCTGCGGTGCCCACTACACCACCAGCAGAAACCTCCACAGAGCAGATGGGCTCCAGAGTGCTTAGAACTCGTGAACCAGGGAAGAAGTTGGGGATTAAGGAAGTGGTGTTTGGGGTTACGTGATGGCATGTGTTCTGAAACATGTATTTTGGGACAGTGGCAGACCCTAAGAAGAAGTAATTGCTGAAGAAGACAAACACATGGGAAACTGACTATGGAGAGGGGTTCAGATATGAACAGCAGAGTCTTGACTGGTGTGTGCACTTGCTATTGTCCCTGTTTTAAACCTGATGGCCCAGCTTTTAAACTACAATAAAGCTGTGTCTCCTCTGTCCAAAAAAAAAAAAAAAAAAGGAAAAGAAAGAAAGAAGGCTCAGTGTGTAAGATTGCTGCTGCTGCCAAATCTGATGACCTGAGTTCAAGCCCCATGCATGAGGTGTCACACTGTACACAGAGGACAGAGGACAAATGACAGGTAGAAACAGTCCTCAGTCCTCCACTTCCTGCATGTGGGTCCCAGGCGTGGTGCTCAGGTCATCAGCAGCACTGTCACCTGGTGAGCCATCTCACCAGCCGCTTTGCTTATTGCTAACTCTGTCAACCTAGCACTCAGCTTTATTACAGAGTCAAGTCCTATAACTCAATATTGCTCAACAAACACATAGACTTTTGCCAACAATTAAGTAAGACAGAGAGAATTATGGGGCTATGAGAAGGGAAAGGAGCCCCTCACCTTGAAATAGACTGAAGCCTCTCATCAGGCAAGAAGCAAGAATTCCAGCAATTAACATTTGCTGAAGGCCTCTCCTCCTTCCCAGTGATAAGCCAGCAATTCTCTCTCATTCTCTCTCTCTCTCTCTCTCTCTCTCTCTCTCTCTCTCTCTCTCCTCTGTAGCTTTGGAGCCTGTTCTGGAACTACCTCTTATAGAGCAGGCTGACCTCAAACTCACAGAGACCAGCCTGCCTCTGCCTCCCTGAGTGCTGGTATTAAAGGTGTGTGCCATCACTGCCTGACTCAAGCCAGCAATTTTCTTGGAGGCTCATCAGAAACCCCATTTACAGAAGACCAATACTAAACCCTTGTGCAATCCTGGGGGCTCCTGGATTCACCCTTTCGGATTATAACTCCATCCACTGCGCCTTCAGAGCCACCCCAAGATTTCACCAAGGGAAGAAGGGCAGGAAAAGAGAGCCTACTGGTAGGCCATTTAATTGTGACTCTCCCTTGTGGACCCACTCACACTTGGGTATGTCTGGCCTCTGTTCTCTGACTCTCCCTTTAAAAGCCCATCTGTCACTTGGGTATATATTATTATTTCCCTGAGCATATTTCTCTTAACTGCCATGCTTAAAAAAATCTTCATTAAAAATATCTTTTAAGTCAGGCAGGGGGGACACATGCCTTTAATCCCAGTACTCGGGAGGCAGAGGTAGGTGGATCTGTGTGAGTTTGAGGTTAACCTGGTCTACAAAAACTAGTTCCAGGACAGGCTCCAAAGCTAGAGAAACTCTGTCTTGAAAAACCAAAAAAAAAAAGAAAAAATAAAAAACTTTTAATAAATTACACCATTTTTGTTGTTATTGTTGTGTTCTTTGTTTTTCGAGACAGGGTTTCTCTGTATCCTGGAACTCACTCTATAGACCAGGTTGGCCCCAAACTGAAAGATCTCTGGAGGGCTAGGATTAAAGGCGTGTGCCACCATACCCAGTTGTGAACACCTTTCTACTTTTTTTTTTATTTTTTTTTTGCTTTAGTTCCCACCCCCAGGTTCTTTTTTTTTTTTATTATTTATTAAAGATTTCTGTCTCTTCCCCACCGCCGCCTCCCATTTCCCTCCCCCTCCCTCGTCAGCCCAAAGAGCGATCAGGGTTCCCTGCCCTGTGGGAAGTCCAAGGACCAACTCAGCTTTGTTCAGACAAGTTCTGAAATACTTTCTGCGTCAAAGCCACAAAACCTGTGTCTTCCTGAGTCAAGGTCCATAAAAGATTAAGGGAGCTCCCCAGAGTCCCGAAGACAAATGTGATGTCTCCTGTCCTCACCTCTGCTAGTAAAGATTTCCTATGAACTGAGGAGCATTTTAGAAGGCAACAGATTATATAGGTAGCACTAAGCCGATCAAATAAAGCACAATGATGCTTTCCCTGCTCCATGAAGGTTCAAAAATAGCCCCTCCCCACACAGTTGTATGCGCCGGTCTTATGGACAGAATTTAGCTAAACTAACTTTATAACCCTTTTCTTTAGAAAAAAAATTTACCTTTAACTTGGGTGAGGTCAATCCCTCTCTCTGCTGCCAACTTCTTTGCAAGAGGGCTAACAAACACCCTTCCCTTTGGTCCAGCAGGAAGGGCTGAGGGTGCAGGCGCTAGAGGCTGGGGAGTGGGAGGAGCAGCTGCCACCTTGAACAAAAGTTAGAAAGTATCCACTCAGCACCACACAGACAATCTGAAAGACCGCAGGTTCATATTTTATATGGTAAAAGTCTTTAGTGATGTTTATTCTCTTCCCCAAAGACCATAACGCACTTTTTCTGGTTTTACTAACATACAAAATGAGCAGCAAGAATACTTTCTGTCAGAGGCAGAAACAAGTTGTGACAACAGGAGAGATGTGGAATTAAACTTACCTGTATACATAACATCCTTATCACCTGTCATTTCCCCCTTTGAGACTTTGTAACCCAGGTGGTCCTCCTACTTCAGCCTCTCCAAGTGTTTGAACCACCACACCTAGCTTCTGCTACTTCTTTATTTTCACAGAGTATAACTAAGGTGCTTTCTGACTTCAGGATATAAACAATAGCACCAGGTCCCACGCTTCAAGTGTCTTAGGAATGGACTACACTGCTCCCTGACAGCATCCCCATCAATGCAAGACAGTGAGGAGCCAAGCTTCCTCTGAGGTCGTACATCTTTCTAAACCCACTGATGTGTATGCTGAAGTGTACAAGTGTATGAAGCTACTACATGCCATGTCAGATCAGGGTCCAAAGTCCAAAATACATGTTTATCAATGACAACACACAAACACCACAACTGAAAAAGAAAACGGGTATTCAATAAAGCAACCGAAAATGTGGAGGGAAAGCATCACCTCCCATGGGCATGACCTTCACACCCAAGGCAGGAGAACAATGGAACTCAGTTTTGTTCTCAGCAGGACTCAAGACAGCAGCAAACTGCTGACCATCGTGTAGACGGTATATGCTGTATACCGCAGGTAACGCTGGCCACTTTCCTATATGTGCGATCTGGACACACAGGAACATGAGCTGTCATGTGGCTGAAAGGACTTTCCCATTTTGGAGGCATACCTACCAGAGGTGGGACAGGTGGTGGTGCCTGTGGCTTTAAGCTGGTCACTTCTGTTGGCCTATAGTCTGCAAAGGCTGCTATATCTTCCTGCTTTTCTACTATGATACAAAGTGGGGTTCCCAGGGGAACATCCCTTGTACCTTCAGGGACCAGGATTTTTGCCAGATAACCTTCTTCTTGTACTTCAAAGCCTTAAGAAGAAAGGAAAACATTAGGAGACTCAAGACTCTACCTTTTTACAACTTCACCAGGGTTTCAGGTAAAAGGATTTCCACATTCAAACTACCGGCATTGGTTTGGTTTTGTTTTTACAAACTACTTAAGCTCTCTGTGCCTCTTAAGTCTTTAACATGGGAACGGGAACAGTACAGCCAACCTCTGTCCTCAGGTTCGGCATCCCTGAATTCATTCAACTGTAGATCAAATATTACAACGCACTATGTAGTTGGCCTATGGAGACCTGAACTTAGCATATACACTTTTTATTCTTGCAACTACTTCCTAAGTAATGCAGTGTAACAATTATTCACACAACACTGCTGTGTTAGGCATTACAAGTAACTGGAAATGATTAAAAGTGTCCTGGGGTAGAGGCACAGCTCAGTAATAGAGGTCCCACTAATTTGCTCAAGGCCTTGGGTTCAATCCCAGTGACCCCACTCCACCCCCAAATACTATACCCACTTATACAGGGAACTCCAACTTCCAATCTTGAATCAGTTTGCCTACACACATACCAAGAAATGACTGACTCTACTGATGTATATGTTATGGATTTAAATCAATGTTTTCTAAGTACTTAGGAACAATCCCTGAAAAAGAGTAAACAAAAAATGCAGTTGACTCTCCAAATCCTGAGATCAAAACAATTTGGGAAAAAACTACACCTGTGCTGAACACATGCAGATGTCTTTTCTGGAGCCAATCCCTTGTGGATACTAAGATAACTGCATCTGTCCTACCAGGACTACAGACAGCAGTTCACACTGAGAGCTTCTGAACACACCTCAAGGGCAGCCCTTATGAGGAACTCACAGGATCAAAGATGGTATCAGTGTACTGCTGAAAGTCAGTTACACGGAAGTCAAATTACCAGAACTACAAGCAGGACGGGAGCGTGGAATTAGCACTAAGAGTGTTCTCAGAGCTTCTCAAAGGCTGCACTTGACCTTATGCTAGCTATTCCAATGTGCTGAAACACAGCAACACTGAGGTCTCCTGTGACAAGAGTTACATGTCATTCAGCTGCTGTTTTTCCAAAACACTCAGACTTAAAAAAGTAAAGCCTTAAGCTGGTGGCTGTTTTCTTATAAACCCACCATCAGGAGGCTGAAATAGAGACTGTCCAGATCAAAGATAACCTGAGCAACATAGTAAGTTCAAAAGTTCAAGACCAGACTAGACTACATAGCAAAGAGTTGCCCATAAAGAAACAACAGCAGGCCATGTCCTGAGTTCCAGAACATCCAGGTGAGTGAAACTCTGTCTCAGAAATTAATTAATTAAACTAAAAATTTAAAAAAGGCCAGGCGATGGTGGCGCACGCCTTTAATCCCAGCACTCGGGAGGCAGAGGCAGGTGGATCTCTGTGAGTTCAAGACCAGCCTGGTCTACAGAGCTAGTTCCAGGACAGGCTCCAAAGCCACAGAGAAACCCTGTCTCGAAAAAGCAAAAAAAAAAAAAAAATTTAAAAAAGGAAAATCAAGCTACTGGCAAGGGTAAGCTCTGCCTTCTGAATCTTGCTTTCTGCAGTTATGCCTCTCCTTGGTGAAGACATCTCTAATGAATCCATCCACTGTCCAACTGGGAATACTCGATAAAGCTGGGCAGAGGTGGTGCGAACCTTTGATGTTAGGCTTAGCAAGCACCCTTACCCATACCAAACCATTTTGCTGGCTTTTTGCTTATTTTCTTAAGACAGAATCATTTCTTCTATTAAAAGCTATAGGGAGCCAGGCAGAGGGGTGCAAGTCTATAATTCCAGCACTTAAATTTGGAGGCTGAGGCTGGAGGACTGCGGATTAAGGGCCAGTCTCATCTCAAACAAGAACAAAAACATTTTAAAACTGTGAGGAAGTAGTATGTGCAAAGATGAGATGGAATTGGTCTGGTGGGAGGGGATTATCAACAATACAAGCACAAGACCTGGCTGCTTAATGGATTTTGTTTCTGGGCACAAAATAAGTCAAAGAAGGGGCACATGAAAATGTGATACATATGAAGACCAATAGGCATGAGTTCTGCTGTTCCTCAGAGTCATCTGAAATCCTTTGGTATTCTCCTTCCCTGGGGGGACAGGGGACAGAGACGGCTTCATTCTCCCTCCCTTCTTTCCCACATTTAGACAATGGCAGTTCTGGTACAGCTTCTGAGCAAACCCTGACCCAAGAACAAATCTTGACCTGTCCTCAGTCGATGAGTACAGTTCAGAACTGACATATGTGACGCATGACCTTGCTATAAAGGATCACGCCCCAGGCCGCCAATCCCAGGAATTGTAAATTCATATTGCTGCTCACTCAGCACAGGAAAGAATGGCCATCCTCCTCCTCCTCACTCAACGACCAAGAACTGAAGAGCTCTCACCTATAGTGGCCTTGTCAGTCTCTATCTCTGCCAGCAAGTCTCCTTCACTGAGCTTCTCACCCACTTTCTTCTCCCATCTCTGGACTGTGCCCATGGTCATGGTCGGGGAGAGGGCAGGAAGAAGTACCTGCAGAAACAATTCACTGCTTAACCAGGAAGGCTGCACACAAAAGTGTTCGGACAAGTGCATGTGATTTCATGAGTGACCGAGACTGCAGTAATTCAATCACTTGCCACACCTAGGTCTGGTGGAATTAATTTGTAATCTCAACACTCAAAAGGCAGAAGAGAAGAATCATGAGTTTGAGGCCAACCTGGACCACACAATGACACCTTGGCTCAAAATTAAACCACAACCAAAAAACCAAATTACCCATCACAGCTTTGTGCTTAATAACTTTCCATCAGCTGAGTCACTCTTCAGAACAAGGATAATTACATCTGACCAGTTACTCTAATCCATCCTCCAAAGTTAAAACCATCAGGCAGGTGGGAAAGGTTTCTTTCAGATAATCAAAACAAATTCCTTGGTATACATGCACAGTATCTTTTCAACTATGACAGTGGTTCTCAACCTTCCTAATGCTGCGATCCTTTAATACAGTTCCTCACGTTGTGGTGACCCCAACCATAAAATTGTTATGGTGCTACATCATAACTGTAATTCTTCTAGTTATGAATCGTACTGTAAATATCTGACATGCATGGGGGCTGGAGAGATGGCTCAGAGGTTAAGAGCATTGCCTGCTCTTCCAAAGGTCCTGAGTTCAATTTCCAGCAACCACATGGTGGCTCACAGCCATCTGTAATGAGGTCTGGTGTCCTCTTCTGGCCTGCAGGCATACACACAGACAGAATATTGTATACATAATAAATAAAAATATTTAAAAAAAATCTGACATGCAGGATATGTGATATGCAACCCCTGTGAAAGGGTCATTCAAGCCCCAATGGGGTCACAAGCCCCACGATGAGAACCACTGCTCTAGGTTAAGATGGACACAGAGTGATCCTGGTCTAGAGAGGCTACTCTGCTGAATTTGCTGTGTTCTACAATGAGCATCTATTTATCTCTCCACTCATAAGAAACCACACTTATTTCACTTAGTAGATATAAGTTTTTTGTTTGTTTGTTTTAATTAAGGGCTAGAGAGAAAAATGACTCAATAGTTAAGAGTACCTGCTGCTCTTGCACAGGGCCTGAGTTCAGTTCCCAGTGCCCGAGTAGGGCAGCTCACAACCACCTGTAACTCCAGCTCCAGGAAATCCATAATCTCCTTCCTGTCTGAGAGCACCAGCATGCACATATGTACACACACAAATTTTAAAACTGAACACTGGGGCTGGAGAGATGGCTCAGCAGTTAAGAGCACTGACTGCTCTTCCAGAGGACCTGGGTTCAATTCCTGGTACCAACATGGCAACCCACAACTATGTGTAATCCTAGTTTCAAGGTACCCAATCTTCACATAGACATACATGTAGGCAAAACACCAATGCACATAAAATAAAAATAAATTATTTTTAAAAAATGAACATTAGAGCTCTTCATGGACCAGAGGATGAAATTCAATATCAGAAGAGTACTTGACAAGCATACTTGAGGCCATGAGCTCGATCTCACGACTAGGGGGAAAACCAAAACATTCTTTTTGTTTATTCTGTGAGACAAGGTTTCTCTGTGTAGCACTGGCTATCCTGGAACTTGCTCTGTGGACCAGGCTGGCCTCAAACTCACAGAAATCCGCCTGCCTCTGTCTCCCGAGTGCTGGAGTTAATGGCGTGCGCCACCACCGCATTACCACCTTTCACAGACTACAATAATACATCATATTCTTGAAAACCGTTAAAAGATTTCTAAGTTGTGTGTGTGTGTGTGTGTGTGTGTGTGAGATAGAGAGAGAGAGAGAGAGAGAGAGAGAGAGAGAGAGAGAGAGAGGTATGCAAGAGTGAAGTGCAGAAGCCAGAAGAGGATATAATGTGTCCTGTGCTATCTGCCTTATTTTCTTGAGATAGGGTCTCTCACTGAGGTGGACAGCAAGCCTCTGACCAACTCTCCAGTCCACAGCACTATGGTTATAGTCTTGTGTATATGTGTGTGTGTGTGTGTGCGCGCGCACATGCAGAATGTATATGGTTACTCCACGAGTTGTTTTCTAATTTCCATACATATAGGCAGTGTGCCCACATGTCCACTAAATACATGTAAAAATTTTAATTGCATTCCTGTTTAAATGATTGTATTCAATGAATTTGGACAGTTATTTAGTTAATATGGATTTTATTTGCTATCTCCTTAGTCTTTTAAGTAGCAACAGCCTTAAGCTAAGGGAAAAATAATTTCAGTCAATAATGTCTCTAGAAGTGGGAAAAAATAAAACTCTAACACCTAGAATAATAATATTATTATTGTTGTTATTATTATTATTGGATTTGATTTTTTTCAGGCAGGGTTTCTCTGTGTAATAGTCCTGGCTGTCCTTGAACTCTCATTATAGACCAGGCGGCCTCAAACTCACAGAGATCTGCCTGCCTCTGTCTCCCAAGTGCTGGGATTAAAGGCATGCATAACAATGCCTGGTGCATTTAGAAAATTCTTTAAAAATTACTTCCAGTTCAGAATTTGTTTTCTTTGTTTCATAATCACCAGTAAAGTGAATGAAAGTATGTGTGTGAAATATATTCATGTATATTTTTATCATCTCAAAGGATTCTTAGAGCCCAGTTCTAACACTTGAACATAAAGCACCATAAAATGGAGAAAGAAGGTATTACGTAATAAGGTTGCTAAACTGAATGAAATAATTGTGAACGCTAAAGGCCAGGCAAAATTTCACAAGTGACTGTTACCAACAGAGCTGGAACATGGCTTCCAAAGAAACTGATTCATTCAGAAAACTTCTTCTAAAGCTAAGGAAAGGTAGGCTGGGTGGTGAGGACACACACCTGTAATTCAGGCACTCAGGAGGCAGAGGCAGGAGGATCCACTTGGTCTAGAGCTCCAGGACTGCCAGGGCTACACGGAGAAACCCTATTGTTGTGGGATATTTGTACACTGTGTGAAGAAGTATTGCTGGGACTGGTGTAATAAAAAGCTGACCAGCCAATAGCTAGGCAGGAGGTGTAGGGGACTTCCCAGCAGAGAGAGATCTCTGGAAAGAAGGGCAGAGTTGCCAGCAGAGAAAGCAGAATGGACAATATGGAGATGAGGTAATGTCATGTGGTAGAACATGGATTAATCTATAAATGGGTTAATTTAAGTTATATGAGCTAGTGGGACAAGCCTAAGCTAAGGCTGAGCTTTCATAATTAATAATACGTCTCCATGTCATTATTTGTGAGCTGACCATTCAAAGAAAAATCCAACTACATCTTGACTTAAAAAAACAAGCAAAAATGTTAAGGAAAGGTCAAATCTTAATCCTTTAGATTTTAGCTACTTTCAACATAAAAACCACATAAATACAACATAGAGGAAAACTTTAATATCTAATAAACTGATTCAGTGTGTGTGTCTTGGTTTCTTGTGGTTTTTCTTTGACTCCCCCCCCCCATTTGTTTGTTTTGCCCTAATCTGGTTTTTATTTTATTTTTATTATCATTATTATTTTTTAGATGTCTGTTTTCTAAGGAGAGAGAGAAAGAAAGGGTGTGGGTTTAGATAGGTAGGGAAGCAAGGAGGATCTGGGAAGAGTTGGGGGAATGGAAAACCGTAATTAGATTATGTGTATGAAACAAAATCTACTTCTAAAAAAAGGATGTTTTAGTTTCCTAAAAGCTTGCTTAGGTTCATAGGAATGGCATTTATGGCCACTGGCCCTGTCACACTGCTACGCTGTACACTTATGTACACTTCATTTCTTTAAATGAGTCATTTATTTTATGTGCACTGGTGCCCACGTGTGCCTGTGAGGGTGTCAGATCTGCTAGAACTGGAGTTACAGGTGGTTGTCAGCTGCCGTGTGGGTGCTAGGAATCAAACCTGGGTCCTCTGGAAGAGCAGCCAGTGCTCTTAACTACTGCTGAGCCATCTCTCCAGTCCATTCACATTTATTATTTACTGTTACTTCTTTCATTTAAGAGTATTATTGAAGCTGGGCGGTGGTGGCACACGCCTTTAATCCCAGCACTCGGGAGGCAGAGGCAGGCAGATCTCTGTGAGTTCGAGACCAGCCTGGTCTACAAGAG
>NC_022012.1:44933942-44938523 GCF_000317375.1 Microtus ochrogaster
AAAAGTTGTCAAGTTTCACAGTTAAATATCTGTATTCTGGCAAATGGCAAACACTGATTGTTTTAATGAAAAGTTTTCAGGATGCAATCACCACTCATAAAAAAAAATGTAAATAAGATTCATCAGGAGCCAACATGCGGAATCTGGGCCTTACCTGCATGTGAGGAGGATACGAGCTACCAGGAGCCTTTGCAGAAGGTGCAGCTGGAGTAGCAGAAGCCGCTGGGGCTGGGGCTGCCTGTGGGGTAGCTGCTGCTGAATCCAATGTATAATTTTTAAAGGCCTCAATATCCTCAGGCCTAAGAAGAAAAAGCACATATGTATATAGAAGTTATAAACCAAATCCAGTCCCCACCTCCCAGCACATCTTCAGAAGTCTGTAACTTCCACTGTGAGTGAGAATGCTCTGGAAGCACCAATGTCCACAAATTACAAGGGGTTTCACTCACTTTTCTACTGTGATACAGATGATGGACCCAACTGGAACATCCCTGGTTCCTTCGGCAACAAGGATCTTTGCCATATAGCACTCCTCCAAGCTCTCAAATCCAACAGTGGCTTTATCAGTTTCAACCTTTTAACAAAAAGCATTAGCTTAGCCGGGCGGTGGTGGCGCACGCCTTTAATCCCAGCACTTGGGAGGCAGAGGCAGGCGGATCTCTGTGAGTTCGAGACCAGCCTGGTCTACAAGAGCTAGTTCCAGGACAGGCTCCAAAACCACAGAGAAACCCTGTCTCGAAAAACCAAAAAAAAAAAAAAAAAAAAAAAAAAAAAAAAAAAAAAAAAAAAAAGCATTAGCTTAAGTTTGTACTGCCAACATACAGATAATTTGAAGGTGTCTAGAATTTTATATGAAGATAAACCCACTGCCACAGACTGGAAAGAATGGTTTAAAAAACATTTTGGGTATTCGGTGGCAGAAGACGACAGATCTCTGACAGTTGCAGGCCAGCCAGAGTTACATAGTGAAACCCTGTCTCAAAAACAGTCAGTTTAGCTAAGTTGTTCACAAGTTATCTAACTAGTCATCTCTAATAACTGTGGGAGGAAAAAATAAAAGTTGCTTAAACATAAAGGAGTTAACCAGAAGTTAGGCTCAGTCTACTTAACAATGTCACTCCCTTAAAACCGTACTGTAAAACTTACCTCTGCAATTAGCTCACCCTCACTGATTTTTTCCCCTTCTTTTTTTTCCCAGCGGGCTATAGTGCCTGCCTGCATCGTAGGAGAAAGGGAAGGCAACGGAACCTGGAGGAGAAAAAGAATCACAATTTAAACCAGGATACTTAACTCTCGGTGCGGTTTAGAGTTTCATTCCATTCAATTCCAGGCAAAGAATTCACTGAGTCTTCATTACAAACTGGTCACTGGGGGATACAAAGGGGGTTCCTGCACCCTAGAAGTTCACATCTTTCAGTGGCAGGTTGATCCTCCAGTCAGTCCAGTGGATCTGAGAAAGCACGTGAGAATCCACAGACCTTTTGCATACAGCCCCAGGCTTGAAGCTCTTTCAATGGACTAGATCCTCACTGGGAAGGTCTTGGGCAAAACGGTAATAGATCCTGAAGGGAGCTGGCTCAAAGAGGCCTCTCAAGGGGGATTCCCCCACGTCAAGGAACCGGCTCTGAAGGACAACGGGGTCCGGGGTGGAGCACTCACCTTCTGGTGCGGGGGAAGGCTGTAAGAGCGACGGCCGGGAGACCCCAGGAGCTGCCGCAGTAAGCGGTTACGCGGCGCGGTGTCCGAGCCGGAGCTCCAGCCACACAGCAAGCGGACCCCATAGCTCGGGGTCCCGCTGCTGCATCGAGCCGCAGCCGGGCCGACCCGCGGGCTCCCGTACGGGGCCCCGGGGTCTTCCTTCAAGACTGCCCACCGAGGCCTGATTCCAGCCCTGGGCACTGCACTCTGCGCCCTCCGCGCACAGACGCGCCACATCCTGCCACCGACCCCCACACCAAAAAACCTCCGCCGTCTCCGGAGTGACCTCTCCAAGAGCAGCGCGGCTCTGCCGTCAGCCGCGCCCTGCGGTCGCGCAGTGTCGTAAAAGCGGCTTCTTGGAGTGGCGGCCGGAACGCACAGCGCGGGGACCCGGGCTGGGACACCCGGGACGGACCGGGGTCACAGCTTAGGATCCGCAGAGACAGTTGTGCTTCGAGGCAGTCGCGGGCAACGCACGTTTGGATGAAACGGGAAAGGGTCAGGGATGTTGGTGACCCTAGGAGAGGTGTCGCAGGGCATGGGGAGCACGGCCCGAGCTAAGGTGGTGGCCAAAGAGACGGGAGAGTTGGACCCCCGCTGAAGCCTCCACTCTTGGGGAAGCAGTGCCAAAGGGAACACCCTTCTTTAAGAAAAAGCTGGGAAAGGAGCCTGGGCCGACAGCAATCCAAAGCTTTAGGTCAATGGTTGAGGTCAGGAAGCATACCCCCGAAAGTTGGAGGAAGAAAGGCCCCACGAGTGACCTCTGGGGTTCAGGGGGTGTCCCCTTGGCTGCAGACCCCGCCCCTTGCAGGCTGCCCTAGGTTGCAAAGACGTCAGGTCCCTAACCCACCCGAAC
The DNA here is from genome assembly GCF_000317375.1 of Microtus ochrogaster. Taxonomy (NCBI): domain Eukaryota; kingdom Metazoa; phylum Chordata; class Mammalia; order Rodentia; family Cricetidae; genus Microtus; species Microtus ochrogaster. The sequence continues at coordinate 44,936,497 of NC_022012.1, forward strand.
TGGAAGCAGCAGGGTTTTCAGCCAAATGGTATGAAGGACATCCAAAAGTTAGGTACATTTTCACATTTCGAGTTTGTCTCAAAGGACTAATTATATATATTCCATGTATAAAAATACTTGTTTGCGAAAATGGTTATATTACCCCCAGATTACCGCCGTTTCCTCTTAAATAGCGAAAAGATTTTAAAAACACACCGGACATGTTAGCACATGTCTTTAGTAACAGCATTCCAGAGGCGAGAGACAGGTGGCTTACTAAGTTCCAGGTCAGTCTGGTCTGTATAGCAAGTTCTAAGCCACTTGGACTACATGGTGAGACCCTACCTTAAAAAAAAATTAAGATACAACTTTGCAAAATGCATTCACACCATTTCTATTGTGTGAACTCAATATAAAAAGATTTCTTAAACTGTGGATAACAATTTTGGGCGTCAAAAATAAAAAATGGCAACAGTGAAAAGTTTCCGAAAACAACCACACAAATTAGGTTGTTTCTCGGTGCTGTTGCCTACACTGCCTGCGTCCCTTTCCTTCGCTGCTGCCTTGGCTCTGAGGACAACGGTGCACTTTGCACTGTCATGACCCCCGGGTCACACAAGGTCAGCCAACACTGCTTGAAACACCTTGGCACAGATTCATCACTATGGCATGATTCGCGTTGGTTTTACTCTACAAAGTTTTCTGCTCTTATGTGAACATAATGGTTTGATTACAGAAAACAAAGGCATTTTCCCATAGTTATTTCTTAGCGTGTAAAAAGTTATAGCAGTGTATTTTTTGGGTCAGAGTCTTAAAATATTTGAATATTAAAATTGCTGAAGCTGGTTTGTGTTTGAGATTAGGACAGATTTCCAGTAGTTTCTGAAATGTCCCTAAGTACACATTTTATGTTATATATTTTTAATTTTTTTATTACATTTATTTTCTTGGTGTGTATGTGCCAGTGCCCTTCACATCTGAGCCATCTTGCCAGCTCATGTGCTACATATTCATATGGAACAACATTCTCAGCATTGACAGTCATAGATCAAAATACCAAACAACTCTGAAAATATTTATACTCAGCCAATTTAGCTCCTATCTCAGCTCTTCACTTACATTGCAGCCCAGTTCACACACAATAGCTCACTCTAGGGCTAAACTGTGTGTCCATCCTAAAGAATTGGCTAACCCAAACCTGGTATATACACAGTGTAACTGTTTCAGTCACAGATAATGAAGTTTTGTCATTCACAACATGGATGCAACTTAATTAAGCAAATTAATTCAGTCTCAGAAAGATAAATCTGGTATATTTTCTCTCATTTGGGATCCTTGACTTTATATTCACTTATAGACATGGAAATGAAGGAAAATGGATTATGGGAAGGGGAAGAGAGGAGGGTTAAGAAGGTATGGAAAGAAATATATTCAAAATATATTATATACTGGATAAGAATGTCTTTATGAACTCAATACCATGTATAAAAAATTTATACGCCAGGTAGTGGTGGCACACAGCTTTAATCCCAGAACTCAGGAGTCAGAGGCAGATAGATCTCTGAGTTTGAGGCCAGCTTGTTCTACAGCGCTAGTTCTGTTTCTTTGTAACTGAGAAACCCTGTCTCCAAAAACAAACAACAAACAAAATTATACTATGACAATGACCATGTCTATTCAACACATACACGTGAATAATTACATTTTAAAATATATTAGGGCTGGGAATGTAACCCAGTTGGAAAAGTGTTTGCTTAGCATGCATCAAGTCCTGAGTTTGGAGCTGGAGCGATGGCTCAGCAGTTAGCACTGGCAGCTCTTCCAGAGGACCCAGGTTCAATTCCCAGCACCCACATGGCAGCTCACAGCCATTTGTAACTCAAGTTCCTATGGATCCAACTCCCTCACAAAAACATACAGGTTAAGCCGGGCGGTGGTGGCGCACGCCTTTAATCCCAGCACTCGGGAGGCAGAGGCAGGCGGATCTCTGTGAGTTCAAGACCAGCCTGGTCTACTTGCCTAGCATAAGCAAACCTTCTGAGACTGAG
>NC_022012.1:44938623-44941838 GCF_000317375.1 Microtus ochrogaster
TCTCTGTGAGTTCAAGACCAGCCTGGTCTACAGAGCTAGTTCCAGGACTGGCTCCAAAGCCACAGAGAAACCCTGTCTCGAAAAAACCAAAAAAAAAAAAAAACCAAAAAAAAAACCATACAGGTTAAACACCAATGCATATAAAAATTAAAAATCTGAGTTCAATCCTTAGCACCTGATAAACTGTAATCCCAGCATTTGGGAAGTGAAAACAGAAAAATCAGAAGTTCAGGGTCATCCTTGGCTTCATAACAAGTTTAGAACCATATAATATCGCTATATGTAGAATAAAAATAGATGTATATGTGGTTTTGTTAGATTCTTGCCGTATTCTTCCCCAAAGTATTTGTATTCCCCATCAACAATGTATGGGATTGCCTGGTTCCTCAGAGCCTCACCACAGACTATGTTCTTATGATACATTTTGTGAGGAGGACTGCCAAAAATGTCATAATTCTTGATTTGTAATTTTTAACTTATAAATTACACTTATTCTGTGTGTGTGTGCGTGCGTGTGTGCGTGCGTGCGTGCGTGTGTATGTCAGAGGGCAGTTTTTGAGAGTCTGTTCTCTTTGACTGTGTGCATTCCAGGGATAAAATTCAAGTCATCAAGTTTAGTGGCAAGCACCTCTACCCCACTGACTGTCTCTCCATCCAGCCCATGATGTGTAATTTTCATAGATATGGAGGAGAAATTATATTTATGGTGGTGGGGCTTTAAAACTTTTAAACTTATCCTTTAAAAAACTTCATACACATACATGATGTATTTTATAGATTTAATTCGGTATATAAAAACAAAGAACATCAGCCGGGCGGTGGTGGCGCATGCCTTTAATCCCAGCACTCGGGAGGCAGAGGCAGGCGGATCTTTGTGAATTCGAGGCCAGCCTGGTCTACAAGAGCTAGTTCCAGGACAGGAACCAAAAAAGCTACGGAGAGACCCTGTCTCGAAAAAGAAAAAAAAAACAAAACAAAACAAAGAACATCTAAGTGTATAGAAATTTGATTTCATCTTTAATAACTGCTGAAACTGCCAAAGAATTGTTTTTAAAGAAATTTATTTATTTAATAAATGTTTTACTTGTAATTTTATATACCTCTATACCTGGGGACCATGTGAGAACTCACAGGATCAGGAAACACAAGCAGAAGAAAGGAGCCCTGTCATAGAAATGATTGTATTTGGCCAGGCAGTGGTGGCACACACCTTTAATACCAGCACTTGGAAGGCAGAAACAGGTGGATCTCTGGGAGTTTGAGGCCAGGTTGGTCTACATAGCATGTCCAAGGCAGGCTCCAAAACTACAGAGAAATCCTGTCTTGAAAAAAAATAATTGCATTAACATGAACAGTGGTGGCTGCAGTGTCACCGAGCAACGCAAACACGTGACTAACCTTAATGGGAGGGTCATCTTTGTATGCTGTATAGGTCATTAACAAACCATTCTTAAGTGACTTGTAACTTTATTTTACAGAAAACCTAATCTGTTAGGCAGTTCAAGAATTTAATCCATTGTTTCTCATTGTCTTCTTAGTATAGTAATAATAATTCTGCATGCATGACTTTTGAGTTATTGACCAACAATTTATGTGCAACATTTATTAAACATTCATTGTATGGCTATATAATTAGAAAACCTCATCATTTCTGAGCTGAAGGTGACATTAGATTAGGGGGATACATGTGCTGTATTTATACTGATTCCTCCGTTAACAGATGGTCAGAGAACACCAAGAACACAGAAGAAATTGGAGGAAAAAAAGCTAATCTGATAGCCAGCGTGGTGGTGCATGACTTCTGTTCTAGCTTAGTGTAGCCAGCCATCTGGGCTACCTACATGGACTCTATCTTTTCTTTTCTTTTTTTAATTGTTTTGTTTTGTTTTGAATCCTAGCTGTTGCGATGCAGAGGCAAGTGGAGCTCTGTGATTTCCAGGCTATACTGACTGACTGGTCTACATTGCAAGCTCCAGGCCAGTCAGTCTACATAGTGAGACCATGTCTCCAACAGAACAGAACAAAGTTGAAGGTATGTAATCAGAAGTCAAGTGAAAGAAAGCACTCAAAATGGAAGATTGAAATATCAAACATTTAAATCAATAACATTAGTGATAAATGAAGCCTGCTTGAATTTGGGGAAGGCAGCCTTTAAACTGATTTTTGAATTCTGATTCTTTTTTAAGTATTAATTTCTGGGCTGGGGTGGTAGTTCATGCCAATAGTCTAGTTACTCCAGAGCCTGAAGGAAAATGATTAATCATCTGAACCTATCAGTTTGGATAACAGTGAGATGCTGTTTCAAAATAGAAAAATAAATAAATAAGAACTCCTTTCTACCTGGGGTCCTGAGTGGTGCATTGATAGAAAGCATGTGTAGCATGCGCAGCGTCCAGGACTCAGGCTTCTACACTTCTGAGCTAATTAGGGTTTACTCTTCATTTGAAGATTAATGTTACCATACAGTTTATACTCTCAGGTTCTTAAGTGTCTGTACATTTCCATATGATTTCAAAATAGGTGCAAAAGTAGCTAGTCTTTTTTTATAATAATCTATCTTGTGCGTACATTAGAAATACTGACAGCAAAGTATCTCTAGCAATAAAACTGCCCTTATCTCCACCCTCCTGATAGTGAGTAAACATGCTACCAGGGAGATCACTTGAGGAGATTGCCTCCACTAGATGTGAATGGCTTTACTGACTGATCTCAGTGAAGAGACATAAACGAAAATGATGAAGTAGATTTAGCTTGTAAACTCCATTTTATTCATAGAGTGTGCGTGTGGTTTTGACTTGTTCACGATTCTAGTACATGCAAGGATTAAAACTGGCTATCACTTTGATAATCCGAAACCTCTGGACTACCAAAGCTTTGGTGAATGCATTGTAAAAGAGAAGGTAATAATCTCTGGAAGCAGGGGTTACAAATGTCCATTTTCTAAGAAAATAGAACTCTGTGTGTGTGCGCACGATGTGTGCACATGCACGCATGTTCATTTTAATCAAGCTATACTTCTTTTTTTATTGAGAAAAGGAAAAAAAACATGTTTCCGCCTCCTCCCAGCCTCCCATTTCCCTCCCCCTCCTCCCACCCTTCTTCCCCTCCCCCTACTTCTCTCCCTCCCTCTCCAGTCCAAAGAGCAGTCAGGGTTCCCTGCCCTGTGGTAAGTCCTAGGTCCTCCCCCCTCTGTCCATATCTAGGAAGGTGAACAT
>NC_022012.1:44944586-44950427 GCF_000317375.1 Microtus ochrogaster
TCTCCCTCCCTCCCTTTCTCTCTTTTTCTTTTTCTTTTTATCCAGACACAGATCTCATTATGTAGCCCAGCATCAACCTGGTACTCCTCCTGCCTCAGCTTCCCAAATGCTGGAAGTACAGGCATGTGTCTATCACCAAGGCAGAACTTTTAGGTACAAACTGTAAAGCGTTCCAACGCAGATGATTTAGGGACTTGAGCAGGAAGAAGCTACTCTTCAGTTTTTAAATAACTAAATTAGTGCTTATGAGGTCTTTTTAAAGATTTATTTTTATTACTTTTACTTGTGTGTATACAGGTGTGTGCGTGTAGATACAGGCGTGTGTGTGTGTAGGTACAGGTGTGTGCGTGTAGGTACAGGCGTGTGCATGTAGGTACAGGTGTGTGCGTATAGATACAGGTGTGTGTGTGTATACAGGCATGTGCGTGTAGGTACAGGTGTATGAGTGTAGGTACAGGTGCGTGTGTGTATACAGGCATGTGCATGTAGATACAGGCGTGTGCATGTAGATATGGGTGTGTGCGTGTAGATACAGAGGTGTGTGCATAGATACGGGTGTGTGCGTAGATACAGGCGTGTGCGTAGATACAGGCGTGTGCGTAGATACAGGCGTGTGCATGTAGATATGGGTGTGTGCGTGTAGATACAGAGGTGTGTGCATAGATACGGGTGTGTGCGTAGATACAGGCGTGTGTGTGTAGGTACAGGCGTGTGCATGTAGGTACAGGCGTGGGTACAGGCGTGTGCGTGTAGGTACAGGCGTGTGTGTAGGTACAGGTGTGTGCATGTAGGTGCAGGCGTGTGCGTGTAGGTGCAGGCGTGTGCGTGTAGGTACAGGCGTGTGCGTGTAGGTTCTTTTCTGCACATGAGTACATTTCGTTGTTGTTTTCAAGACAGGATCTCACTATGTAATCCTGGCTGTCCTGCCGCTCACTCTATATAACTCAGAGGTCTGCCTGCCTCTGCCTCCCCAGTGCTGGGATTAAAGACTTGAGCCAGTATGCCCAGTTTATGTTTAAAAAAAAAATGGTTAAGCGATTATTTTAGGACTCCCAACATTCTAGTGTAGTTTTCCCATGGAAAGAATGTCAGCAATAGCAGGATGGACCAGCCAATTGGTGTGGAACAATATTTTTAAGCTACAACTTTTCCTAGAGCAGTGGTCCTTACCTTTCCTAATGCAGCAACCCTTTATAACTTCCTCATATTCCGGTGACCTCCAACCAGGAACATGTCACATAATATTATTTTAATATGTGTTACATCTGTTTATGCTGTGGAAGACTTGTTTAATGATGGAAAGATGTGTTGCATTATTTTATGTTGCATTTGTTTAACTCTGTGAAGCTGTGTTACTAAACACCTGATTGGTCTAATACAGAGCTGAGTGGCCAATAGCAATATAGGAGAGAGGATAGGCTGGGCTGGTGGGCAGAGAATAAACAAAAGGAGAAATCTGGGAGGAGAAGGAAGGAATAAGAAAAGGAGGCGTGGAGGATATGCGGGGCCAGAAACATAGCCAGCCATGGAGTAAGAGTGAAAGTAAGATACACAGAGGTAAAGAAATGGAAAAAGTCCAGAGGCTAAAGGTAGACAGGATAATTTAAGAAAAGCTGGCTAGAAACAAGCCAAGCTAAGGCCTGGCATTTATAATTAAGAATAAGCCTCTGTGTGTGATCTATTTAGGAGCTGGGTGGTGCCCCCCCCCAAAAAAACACAAAAGAGTCCAAAGAGTAAAAAGAGAAAAACAACAGAAACTTATTTTTGTTGATAATTTGCAACTGTAATTTTGCTGCTGTTACGAACAGTAATGTAAATACTCATGTTTTCTGATGATCTTAGACGACCCCTTAGAGTCCTTTAATGTCCAAAGGGATCATGACCCACAAGTTGAGAACCACTGTCATGGAGTATAGCCAAATCGGAGATTATTGAGAACAGAATGAATTCATGCTTGCTCCTGCTCTGAAGACTCCAGCATCTTGGGCTGGAATAAGGATCCCTGGTTTGGAATGTACAGGGATTGATGAATACACCCTCCAGCAGAGATGCTTGGCCATTTTGCCCATGGTAGATGAGGTTAGTGCACTATCTTCTCCCCATTTCCAACCTCTGCTTTTATGCAGCCACCAAGGCCATGTGGCTCCGTTTTCAAAACGTGATGAAAATAAAACACAATGTAGAAGGTTTTGAAGCTTTTTCTCCGATTTAATCTTTGCTGAAAAGTTAATTCCACATAATGTCAAGACTGTCTGTTGAAAGAAAATGGAGAAGGGAAATCTGGTTTAAGAGACAGACATTTCAGGTAAATTGGACTACAGTACCGAAGTTTAGCCTGGTCACCTTCATGCTGTCAAATAGCAAAACATTAAAATTCATGCAACAGAGAAATTGGTGATATACGAACTTTTATTCCCTCTAGTCACCTTGAGAAAAAATGGAAATAATACTGTTTTCTTTGTTGGCTTTCACAATGAGTTGTCCCTTGCTTATGGCTGACTTTCCCAAACTTTCCTAGTTACAGCTGATGAAAAATTGTTCTTCAATAGAAGACCAGGGTAGTGAACATGAAAGACTTTCTTTTTGGAAGGTCTTTTTGATCTCATGTCTTTTAGAAGAGCAATCAACTAGACTTAAAAAAACAAACAAACTCCATTACTAAAACAGCAGGGAGAACTGGACAGAAATCGACTGCCATTAGCGTACTTGTAACAAAATAAAGCTTGTTCTGAAACCACAAGAGGCGGTAAGAAGAGACTGTAGAAAAGCTATTGGGCACTCTAGAAAATCAACAGAGTACAGGGAATGGGAGATTACACTGAAATCACACGTGAGTTATAAAAATAGACATGGTTCTCAGACAAAAGCAAATGAGTACAAAGCAATTTTCAAACATGAACTATTTTTAAAAGACATGTCTATATAAAACAATAAGATGTTATCTCAGAGTTCCAAAGAGTAGTCTGTTCAAATGGCTGAAAATGGGAGATGAACAGAGAGGCAGATGCCAGGACTGCCATCTGTCCCACTCTTCTGTTTGGCAGTGTACAGTGGTGGCTGCGACCGCTTGAGGGACTATATAAATAGATAATCATGACTGATTGGTGGATGGTACTAGGTGCATGAATGAGAAAACCCAGGTTATTGAGTAACCTCTGGAAGATGAACTCTTCAGCTTCTATACTGGACAATGTTGCAGTGAGAAATGACTGCTCACTTGAATCGACCCTGCCATTCACAACTCATGCTCCGTGCCCCATGGGTTCCACTGTGCTCTAAATGAACAGCCCAGGCTAAGTATGGAACAGAAAATAACTCCAGCCGTGAAATGAGAAGCAGACCAGTAAGTCGTGCTCAGTGCTCAAATCACAAACACAAATTAATGGTCTGTCTCCTTGCAATGCAAAGGAGATGCCATGAGTTTGAGTCACAGAGAAATGGACAGCAGCACCTTCCGTGTCCTCCTGGATGTTTAAGGAGCCTCTTGCTTCTTATTCTTTTCAAACACAAAGTCATCTGTTTGGAGAAAAATAAAATGGCTCTAAAGTTAAAGAGTCCCCAGAGAAAACCAGCAGTTCGTGAAAAAATGCCCTGAATGGGCTAAGAACAAGCTGCAGAATCAGTTAAAACCAGAAGAGGCAGCCCAAGGTCTTAATTATGGTTTTGGCATAGTATAGCACACTTCCCCAACCCCAATCAACAAGTCAGCATCATCCATTTCCTGGTCTTTCATCTTTGGTACCACTTCATGAGCTACTTCTGGTTTGCAATGTCTGCAAAGAGGCAGAAAAGTTGGTACCTTTGCCTTGTCTGTGAGCACAGATGCTGAGACTGATTGCTGCAACCATTGAGGCCAATTAAATGAACACTATAACATGAAGAAGAGATGCATACATTTCCAGGTTCCAGATAATAGCAGCCATGCCCCTACAAGAGAGGGCTCATCCATCCCTGGTGGTTAAGGCCTTCGGTTTGGTGTCCTCAGAGTAGAATAAAACACTGTTTCCACGGACAAGGAGCTCCAGGTGAACCCATGGTCTGTGTTTGGACAGAGATTTTAAGTACTAGATATGCCAGGCACACAAACAGGACTGGCCCATGACCATCATACTTGAAGAAGCTTCTGTTTGGCAGCATGAATTAGAAACTTCTCAGCGTACTCTGGTGTTAGTCCTCTTTCCTGAGAGAAGCAGCCAGGGAGTATCCAAGGTCCAGTTAATTCTCTCTATGATCTTCTTCCACCCAGGCCACAATTTTCCCTTCCCATCCAGGGATGGCATCGTCATCATGGAAAACCTAGGTTAAAAAAAAAGTCACAGTGGAATAACACAGCCTGGAATGTGGTGCATGCCTGGAACTGAGTGCCCAGCAGGCTGAAGCAGGAGGGTAGATATGAGTTCCAGGCCAGGTTGGGTGTCAGTGTGACACCCCATCTCAACAGAACAGAAACTCCAGAGTGTCCTTAAGCAACACTACTGGTGAGATGGTTCAGTGAACAGATACTGTCACAAGCCGGATGACCTGAATTCCATGATGGGACCCACATGATGGACAGAGAGAATCAACTTCTGACTCCACAAGTTGTCTCTGACTTGGACAACAAACACACACAAATAGTAGAAATTTTTCTTTTGGGTTGTCTATTCCTGGATGGTGCCTGGGTGGTCTCAGTTTGTGGTCTTTATGGGAACCAGGTATCACCTCAGGGTAAACTACTGAGACTCAGGCCTCTATTGAGTTTGTCCTGACTGGGTCCTACAGCCACACCGACTTCAACAAAGCCACACCTCCCAATGGACCCATTCCCTACCAGTTTATGGGGGCCAATTACATTCAAACTACCACAGTTAGGAAAATAAACACACCTTGTTTTTACTACCAGGACTTTCCACCATAACAGGTATAGCGCTGCCTGTTCCTGCCTGACAGTTATACTGTTCTGTGGGAAAACCAAGTGTAAGTTGCTCATGGGGTATGGTTTAAAAAAATCTATGTAACAAATTTGGGTTTAAACTTGTAACAAAAGGCTTATAATTAAAACTTGTACCTATAGGTTACTATAGCCTTTTGCTTTCAGTTTTAAGCCAAATTTTGTTACAGAATTTACATATTCTTTAATCACACCCAATGAATTTACAAATCGCTCCTGAGATAAAGACTGTTTATACAATAGTCTTAAAAGATTTCTTGAGCGCAAAGCCCAGAGAAATCATAAAGATAAAAGATTTAAGAGTGGAAAGTTATAGAACCTTAGAGATTAAGAGACTTTGGGATCATTTGCTTGTGTGGTTGTTGTAGAATAATATTTTTATACACTGTAAAGATGTGTCTTTGCCAGGGTGCCTGCGATTGGTTTAATAACGAGCTGAGTGGCAATAGCTAGACAAGAAGAGGTTAGATCGGACTTCGGGGTAGAGAGAAGAGGACCAACATTAGGGCACAGAAGAGACTCCAGAGGACAGGGAGAAGAAACAGAAGGTAAGATAAAAGAGAGATAAAAAGTCAAAGGAAAAAAACATAGATTAATATAAATGGGTTAATCTCATTTATAAGAACTAAGGCTGAGGTTTCACAATTAATAATAAGTCTTTGTTCTTTTGTTTTTTGTTTTTTTTTGTGTGTGTGTGTGTGTGTGAGCTGCAAGACTTTTAAGAAAATCTCTGAGTTGGAGAAGAGAATTGAGTCCAAGGAGAAAAGGACAAAGGGGCAAGGAACGGGGAACAGGTCGCCATCCCAGGAACACACAGGGAATGGGTCGCCATCCCAGGAACACACAGGGAACGGGTCACCATCCCAGGAACACACAGGGAACGGGTCACCATCCCAGGAACACACAGGGAA
>NC_022012.1:44950527-44954442 GCF_000317375.1 Microtus ochrogaster
GGAACGGGTCACCATCCCAGGAACACACAGGGAATGGGTCACCATCCCAGGAACACACAGGAACGGGTCACCATCCCAGGAACACACAGGCAGCTCCTAGGGGAGGTGAGGAAGTTCCAGGAAGGAGCTGAGGAGCCATGAGGGAGCAGAGGGATAAGTGTCTGTTAACAAGAATTTCAATCCAAGGTGTCCTCAAGCAGACTGAGAGACATGTCAGAGGAGAGATGTCCCTTTCCACGTGATGGGAGCCCAGAAGGGTGACAGGAAGCTTCCTGGCACACCAGTGTGGGATTCTATAGGGAAGAGCCTATACGGGAAGGGCAGCCCAACTCCTGGGCTGGAGAGTTTAGGGTAGAGAGTGGGACGTGACAGTCATACCCTGAAACAGGTAGGGACTGAGGGATGTTGGGAGAACCTGGCAGATGGGTCCAGCCTTCCCATGTTAAATAGGCACCTCCGCTGTTTGTCTGGGTCTGAAACTTAGCAGGAACATGTTTTCTAAGGGCTGGTGAGGTGACCGAGCAGATAAGGACACTTGTCTTCAGGTCTGACAACCTGAGTCTAATCCCCTGGACTCACAGGATAGGAGAGACCCAATTCCTGGAGGTGTCTTCTGGCCTCTACAAAAGCACTCACAACCATCCACTCTCGCACATGTAGTAAGTAAATAAATGTAAAAATCTTTAAAGTTTTATGACAACTGGATACAGATAGAAGACATGGACCTGCATTTTGCATGGAGGGGACAGTAAATGTTAAGTACCTGCCCCTGTCTTGGGGTTTTACTTTAACTAACAAAACTATTTCTTTTTTTTTTTTTAAAGATTTACTTATTTATTATGTATACAACATTCTGCCTCAGTGTATGCCCGCGTACCAGAGGAGGGCGCAAGATTTCATTACAGATGGTTGTGAGCCACCATATGGTTGCTGGGAATTGAACTCAGGACCTCTGGAAGAGCAGCCAGTGCTCTTAACCTCTGAGCCATCTTTCCAGCCCCCACTATTTCTTTTTTTTTAAATAAATATTCTATCCAAATTTTTAGTTAAAAAACGATTGGGGCTGAGCAGTGGTGGTGGACACCTTTAATACCAGCAGTTGGGAGGCTGACAGGCAGATCTCAGTGGGTTCAAGGCCAGCCTGGTCTACAGAGTGAGTCCCGAGACAGCCAGGACTGTTACACAGAGAAACCCTGTCTCTAAAAACAAAACAAACAAAAATATCAGTCCTTGGAGCTAGAGAGATGGGTCAGTGATTAAGAGCACTGGCTACTCTTCCAGAAGACCCAGGTTTGCTACCCAGCACCTACATGGCAGCTCACAATTGCCTATAAGTCCAGTTCCAGGGGATCCAACACTCTTCTAGCCTCCCTGGGCACCATACACACATGTGGTCCACAGGCATACATGAAAACAAAACACTCATACACAAAAAATAAAATATTCAGTCCTGTAACTAACAAAGCTCTCAACATCAGGGTCCATTCTATGGAACTTAAAGCAGTTGATCTATCAACTGAACATCCCATGATTTCTGAGATCCTTGAGGGGAACTGTGGTGGTCTGAATAGGAATGGCCCCCATAGGCTCATGTGTTTGAATGCTTAGTCATTCATGAGTGGCACTACTTGGGAGGGATTAGGAGGTGTGGCCTTGTTGGAGTAGGTGCGATCTTGTTGGAGGAAGTGTGTCACTGGGGGTGGGCTCTGAGCTTTCCAAAGTCCAAGCCAAGCCCAGTGTCTCTCTCTCCCTGCTGCCTGCAGATCTGGATGTAGAACTCTCAGCTACTTCTCCAGCACCAAGCATGCCTGTATGCCACCATGCTTCCTGCCATGACAATGGACTAAACCTCTGAACTAAAAGCAAGGCCCAGCTAAATGCTTTCTTTTGTAAGAATCGCCCTGGTCATGGTGTCTTTTCATAGCAATAGAGAGAAGAGCTAGTTCAGGAGTGACCAGTAATGCTCCCCCAACTGCCATTGGATTCTTCACCTCTTCTTTGACGGTGCCAAACTCGGGATCCAGTGCTTTGAAGTGGTACCGGTGAGTCCCTTCTCGATCAATAGCTGCTTTAAAATCCTTCAGTGTCACCTCCCCCAACCTGTAACAAAAGAAGAGTGTATCAAAATAGCCCGCTAATCAATAGGCTGGAAAGGCAATGTGTTAGCTTTTAATCCAGGCCCCTGCCAAAGTCAATAGGCAGAGATAGCATGGCTTTAATACTAGGTCACGACTCCTGATAACCAATGTCACTAAAATAGCAGAGGTTGGGCAACCACTAAGAATGACTGTGGCATCATACCTCAGGTGATCAGAAAGCTTGAATTCATTACTTTTGCTTTTTTTAATCTGAAAATAAGGTATTTAAAATAAAATTTGTAGAATAACCATATGTAATACACTTAAGTTTTCTGGGTTTCTACCATGAGATAATAGTCCAGTTTCCTTAGGATGATAAAGTTAAATTCAGCAGGTAGGGTTTGTTTGTTTGTTTGTTTGTTTGTTTTTGTTTTGACGGGGTCTTACTTTGTGCCCAAACTTGCCTTGAATTTGCTATGCCACCTAAGGTGACTTCAAATTAACAGCCCTGTTTTAGGCCTCCCAGGTTCTAAGATTACAAGTATGTGCCACCCAGCTTAAGGATCAGCAGTTCCTCTGGGTTGAGAAAGCTTGCTTCTGCCCAGTCCAGTCCATATGAGCAGACTCTGAGAGAAGAACCTCAGCCTCTCTCAGCCGTTGGTTCTTGGGTTTACTGCCTTACGCATTGCAAGCAAGCACACTACCACTGAAGTACATCCCCAGGCCCCTTACGGTGGATTTATTTCACTGGGAGAAAGTATACTGTACTGAGGTTCTTGAACATTTTCCACATAAATTCTTACAGGCAGGAGTTGCCATCATCATTAGCACACAGTAATAAACAGTGACAAGTAAATGCCCAAGAGGCCATGGTAGAAGTCATGGCTACCAGAAGGAGCTGTTTTGAATACTTAAACAGTTTTCACAACGTTGGAGCATATTTGTATAGCTATGGGGACAAGAAGCACAATTTCTGTTCCCGTGGGGCCAGGTGTGGTGGCCCTTGGGAGGCAGAAGCAGGTGGATCTCTGTGAGTTCAAGACAAGGTCTTGTTCAGGTCAGCCAGAGCTACAAAGTGAGACCATGTCTCAACAAATTAAACAAAACAACATATGATTATTAATTCCTGTGCCTATCAGTAGATCCTGCTTGTCCTTAATAATGCCATTGGTTTCCAGGTGCGGTGTGCACACCTTTAATCCCAGTACTCGGGAGGCAGAGGCAGGAGGATCTCTATCATCTGGGTGCCAGCCTACACAGAGAGTTCTACACAGAGAGTTCTAGGCCAGCCAAGGCTACATAGTAATACTTTGTCTCAAAAAACAAAAAACACCCCCAAACCTGACAAATTAGAACTAGAATCTCTAATGGCCTGGGCTTTTCTTTCTGCAAAAGCTGCTCATTTGGCAGTAATGGTTTCTCTTTCTTTCTTTCTTTCTTTCTTTCTTTCTTTCTTTCTTTCTTTCTTTCTTTCTTTCTTTCTTCCCTCCCTCCCTCCCTTCCTTCTTCCCTCCCTTCCTTCTTCCCTCCCTTCCTCCCTCCCTCTCTCCTTCCTTTCTTGTCTTTACAGTGAAGTAATGACTTGAGCATCTCACCTCTTTGGTATGTTGACCATGAAGGGCGTGAGTGACCGGTCAGTGAAATAGAGCACTTTAGTGCAGGTGCTGCTGACGGCTGGAGAACTCTGGGAGTGAGGCAATGCTGCAATCAGAGACTCTGGTTAGAACATTCAGTTTGATCCAACTATTCCTCCTTTTGTCTTTGATCCAACTATTCCTCCTTTTGTCTTTGATCCAACTATTCCTCCTTTTGTCTTTGATCCAACTATTCCTCCTTT
>NC_022012.1:44954542-44968780 GCF_000317375.1 Microtus ochrogaster
ACTATTCCTCCTTTTGTCTTTGATCCAACTATTCCTCCTTTTGTCTTTGATCCAACTATTCCTCCTTTTGTCTTTGATCCAACTATTCCTCCTTTCGTCTACTTAAAATGCCTCAGGAGGCTGAAACTGCCGGAGGCCACAGCTTCTCCATCAGCTTTGCCCAGCACCATGTCCGCAGAGCATGGCTTATGATCACCACGAGGACAAGAAGTGACTTGGGCATGGACATCATCATGGGGACCTCATTTCCATCCATTCCAGGGATATCTGGCAGAGGAATACCCGCTCTGGCAGCACTGTTGCTAAAGATCAAGAGGTCAGACTAGAATCTGGCCAGATTCCAGGAGATGCAGAGTAGACACCCAGCAGGAGTGCAAACTGCCTAATCCAGGTTTTGGAATAAGAATATTCATGCGATTTGTGGGGAAGAAAACCCAGAGGCAAAGTACTTCAGCCTATCAAGTACAAGACCTTCTGCAAGGGCGGATCCTGTACTGTGCTTTTTTTTTTTTAAAGACAGGGACTATCTGGCCTAGAATACAAGTTGTAGACCAAACTGGCCTTGAACTCACAGAGATCTACCTGCCTGCCTCTGCCTTCTAAGTGCTGAAATTAGAAATGTAGGCCACCACACCTAGCCTCCTGTGTGATTTTTAAAAAATTGTATTACATTTATTTTAGTGTAGGGCGACTTTTAGAAGTCAGTTTCCACAGCAGGGGACCAAGGATTATGGTCAGGTGGTCAGACTTGGCAGTAAGTGCTTTCACCCACGGAGGGTGAAAGTTGCCAATCCCTAAAAATATGTCTTTGGGGGGAAAAACTAAAATATTCTACTACATGATATAGATGATCCTGGTAACATCCATCCAGGGACCAAACAGTACTAAACATGGTGAAAACAACCAGAACAAACAAATCACACACATGGATCGTTTCACTCCGCTTCTGCTGCTTGTTGGTTGTCAGCCTGCACCTAAACACAACTGAGAGTCAACGGCTGTCAGAGAGGACGGAAGTGTGTGTGTGGGGGGGAGCAGGAGGGATTCTAGGAAAAAATATGCATACCAAATCCCCAATACCTTCATAAAAAAGGAATTTTGGGCTTTGCTATTTTTATTATTACTTTGCCAAATAGACTTTGTTATCAAGTTTCTCTATTTATATGAAGATAGAGGTAGATTTTGAATTTACAAAAACCTTAAAATCCAATAAAGCACCAGGAAATATGTGTTAAAAATAAGACTGTAGAGGTGGCTTAGGGGTTAAGGACACCTGCTGCTCTTTCAAAGGACCCAGGTTAGGTTCCCAAATCCACAGGGCCACTCATTCCTGTTCTTATTCTTGTTCCAGGGATTCTGATGCCCTCTTCTGGTCTCTAGAGGCACTGCACCATATGGTAAGCATACATAAATATAAATAAATATAGAGCTGGGCGTGGTGGTATATCTTTAATCCCAGCACTTGGGAGGCCGACAGGCAGGCCTCTGTGAGTTCAAGACAGCCAGGGCTACATAGTGAGTTCCTGTCTCAAACAACAACAAAAATGGCACTAGAAGATTATAGACCCATTAAAACAGAACAAAAGTGAGTCTTCATCCATGCCTCATAGTGTATAGAAAAAAATAACCCTAAATGAATTATAAGCCTAAACTTAAAGGCAAAATATTGTTGGGCTCGGTAGCACATACATTTAATCCAAGCACTGGGCAGGCAGAGGCAGGTGCTTTCTCTAAATTTGAGGCCTAATCTATACAGCAAGTTCTAGGCCAGCCAGGGCTACATGGTGAGACCCTGTCTTAAAACAGACAGACAAAAACTTAATGTCATCCTCCCCATTTTAAGCATGTTAAACTGCTTTCTTAAGCGGTGTGGAGATGGCTCAGAGAAGCTGCCCCTGTAGAGTGCACCAGCCATGTCTTATAATCCTTCTAGTACCTTCCTTACGCTTCTAGATCCCTAGCATGTCCCAGTACCAAAGCAGAGGGTGGCAAATGAGTCAATTCCTAAACTTTGCTATAAAGATTCATTTAGAGCCTTCTAACCTGCTAAGCTCGGCGACCCCTCTGAGCTCTGCACAGATGTTTCCCCTGGAAAGTCTACAGATGTAAGGACTGTCCTCTGTTCTTCTGGTTGCTGCTGCATCTCCCTGGTGGGAGTCGCTGGCAGTAAAAGGATTTGATCAGGGGTTGGAGAGGTGGCTCAGCGGTTAAGAGTACTTACTGCTCTTACAGAGGACATGGGTTTGGTTCCCACAACCCACGTGGCAACTAACAAATTCCTATAACTCCAGTTCCAGGGATCCAATGCCCTATTCTGACTTCCATGAACAAAAGCACACATATGGTATACAGACATTATGTAAGCAAAACACCTGCACACATTAAAGAACAAAAGACATGGCCAAATGTTATGTGTCTATTTTTCTCTTGTAGGCAGGATCTCATGCAGAGAGGATAAGTAGGACTTCCAGGGAGAGAATCTGAGGCATGGGAGATTCTTCAGCCAGATGCGGAGGAAGTGGATGTGTGATATTGAGGAGAGGTAACAAGAGCCACATGGCAGAATGCAGATTAATATAAATGGGTTAATTTAAGTTTTAAGAGCTAGTTGGGAACAAGCCTAAGATAAGGCCAAGCTTTCATACTTAATAAGAAATCTTCATGTCATTATTCAGGAGTTGGCGGTCCAAAGGGAGAACTGCTACACTTGGCATCCAATATGGAGACATAAATATCCAAGCAAAGGGCCAGAGAAAGCTGAGAAAAGTTCAGACATGGAGCCTGATGTAGCTTCCAGGCCTGATGCTGATGCTGGCCTACAGAGGAGCAGCTCCTTTGGGAGGCTCTGCTGAGCAGCCCAGCACTGCTCTCAGTGGCATGCTACTCAGTGGGAGACTAGGGAGAAAAGCCTGCAGGCCCAGCAACATTCCAGGACAGGCGGGCATGGCTCCTGGCCAGTGTCCACAGGCATGAAGCTCGGCCCTCACAGAAGGGCAAGCAGTGGCTGCAACCCAGAACCAGTGGGGGTAGCCTGCTGGATGTACCCTAGCTGGATTGAGCCAGACACCAGCAGAGAAGGCTGCAGGTATGCAGAAAGCCAGGTTCAGACATAAAACCTCTGAATAGGTACAGTATGCTTAAAAATGTATTTAGCTAATGAAAGAAAAGAAAGTGAATATAGTCATAGAAAAATATAGCTTAAAATAATAAAATAAAGTCTTTAAAGGGAAAATAAAATAATATAAAAAAGAACAAATCATGTAAGGATGGGAAATACCATAACACAGAAAAATTGGACCCTATCCAGTTCTTTATTAACTTTAAATTTTAATTGATAATAAGCTAAAACAACAGCTACTAAAAGATATCAGATTATAGAAAAAACTGCTGAATTAAACCAGCCTATATATTTTAAGGATGTCTTAACTTCAGAATGGAAGTCAGAAAATGTGTTGTGTTGGGGGAGAGATTATGACTTTGTTTCTACAGGAAGTGAAAAGCTATGGATTTCCTCAAAATTAATAAAGATTTGACCAGGGGAGGCCTCCTGCAGACATGAAGGAAGAAACCAAGAAAGACAACAAGACAGCTGACATATATTCTGATCCCTCTGCATGAGAACAGCTCTGAGTTGGATAAGATGATAAATTTTGTTGGCTACAGAGTCCTCATGACAGTTTGGTTGTACAGTTCAAACGAACTTACACAGTTGGAAGATACCTTTTACCTGATCAAACATAGAATAGAAAACCATCTTTAGTTGATGTGTGCACACTACACATTCCATATTTGAATTGATGAAGATATATATGGTACCTTTAAAAGTTCGTATGTTTTCAGAACAAAAGGACCAGACACCAATGAAGACAAGACAGATGGCCCAGGTGATCCAGCCTCTTAGAATTCCTCTATTGCCATTTCCTCAAAAATCTGCATCCGGGACAACTTCAAATCAGTTAGCTAAGATGACCCAGCCTCACAGACTACTCAAGCCAGGACTTCAGTTAAGCCCTGCACTTTCCCGTCACAGAGAGAATAGAAGACAAATAATACTGTTGCTCTCCCAAGACTTGACCATTATCCTAATTTTCTTAGGGTCCCCTAAAGATGTCACTGCTCCTAAACAACAGGAAGCAATTTTAAGAACATAATGCCCACATTCCTGAGAGGTGAATGGGTGGTTTTTGGTCTTTGGTGGGTTATGGATGTTTGTCGTTGTTTAAGGTATTGGTTGCAAGTTGTTACTGGTCATAGTCAGGGAGGAAACTAAGCAAAGAAGGTTAAAGGATTTCTTTCTATCCTTTCTTCTTTCTATCTTCCTTTCTTTGTTTCTTGTCTTTCTGTCTCTGTCTCTCTCTCTCTTTCTTTCTTACTTTCTCTTTATTGTATTCTTTCTTTTTTTCCTATCTACTCTAGGGGGAAAGAGGGTGGGGAATGAAAAGTAAGAAAGGAGGGAATATAGGAATAATAGCATAATGTCAGGATGGCCGAGCGGTCTAAGACGCCGAGTTCAGGAATAATAGGGTAGATTATTGAATCTACTTTTAAATTAAAAAGAAACTACTAGTCTCAAATACTTTAGATTGGTATGGATTTTTGTATATTGATACAGAGTTAAAGTTATTTTTGTTACAATATACTTCATATATGTTTCTACTCTTGTTTAAGGTATTATACCTATGCAACACTCATTTTTAAAATGTAATATAAGATTCAAATTCTTGAAAACTATTATTACAAATTGTTTAGGATAATTAAGATAACTAAACTTGTAGTGAGGTTTTAGATATAAACAGAAATAAGCTTTATTTAGCTTTATGTATATATTTTCAAGGTTAGATGGAGATATATTTTAGACAGATATAAACACTTCAGAGGTCTACAGAATATGGCATTTAAGATGTTTTAATAACATCAGGCTTTTATGAGAGCAAGATACATCTCCTCCTCACAGCACCAATCCACTTCAAAGAAGATGATGGACACCAAAGAATCTCCATATGGAGTTTGTCTTAAATGTGGCAAAACCAGCCAGTGGTGAAGAAACCGCCC
The DNA here is from genome assembly GCF_000317375.1 of Microtus ochrogaster. NCBI lineage: Eukaryota > Metazoa > Chordata > Mammalia > Rodentia > Cricetidae > Microtus > Microtus ochrogaster. Next base: position 44,959,595 of record NC_022012.1, read on the forward strand.
TTGCCTTGACTGCTGACAGTATGTTGTCCACATTGGACAAGCAGGACACAAAGGAAGTTAGCTGCCAAAGTTTGCCAAGACAAGGTAGGCCATCCTTCAAAATTCCTGCTTCACAGAAAAGTCAGTCAGATATTCTAGGCCTGTAATCTGAAGATGGATGCTCAAGGTTACAGAGGACCCTTGGATGGCTGTCCGGCAGCCAGCAGTCTCTTCTATAGTTTTGGAAGTCGCTTGCTCTGCACTCCCTGTTCACTCAGGTACTGTTTTCTCTTTCTCAGGTCTCTGATGCTGTTGAAGACTGGACAGTTACAGTCTTACAGTTTTCCTTGTTAACAAATTCAGAAAAGAAACTCACAAAAGAGATGTAAAGTTTATAAAGGTTGGGAGACATAAAAGCTTAAGATGTTTATCTAAGAAAATGTTTGAAGGTCTAAAAAGATATTTTTGTTGATAATACAACATAGAAAGTGATTTAGGTACAAAACTCACCAAGATAGGACAGATAATAGAGTACTTTCTCCAAAGTTGCCAAATACAAATGGACGGAACATTGTGAATGTAATTCTTACCAGACAATTGTTCTTACTGTATATAGTTTAATGATGATAGAAAAAGAGACTTTTATTTAGTGGTGAGATGCTGAGATAAACTTTTTGTACACTGTTTGAAGATGTATGTCTTTCCTTTCTTACCTGCCTAAAGCACCTTCTGATTGGTTTAATAAAGAGGAAAATGGCCAATATCTAGGCAAAAGATGACAGGAGGGATTTCCAGGGAGAGCTAGGAACTCTGGGAAAGGATCTGAGGTACAACAGGAGATTTGCCAGTCAGATGCAGAGGAAGTCAGGCTTTGGGAGAATGTAGATTAATATAAACGGGTTAAGTTTTTTGTTAGTGTTGGGTTTTCAAGACAGGATTTCTCTGTGTAGTTCTGGAGCCTGTCCTGGAACTTGCTCGGCAGGCCAGACTGACCTCAAACTCACAGAGATCTGCCTCCCAAGTGTTGGCATTAAAGGTATGTGCCACCACTGCCTGGCTTGGATCAATTTAAGTTTTAAGAGGTTAGTTGAGAACAAGCTTAACTGGGGCCAAGTTTTCACAATGAATAAAAAGCCCCTGTGTCATTATTTGGGAGCTGGAAGTCCAGAGAAAGACCTGCTTCAGCCACATTACTAAAATCCCTCATTGGCACATTTTCATCACAACACTGAACATATTAATTCCTGGTCTCACGGGCCCAAAATCCTTGTCACACTTGGGTTTCGCTCTGATATGGTTCTTAGCAGTGACTTTTTTTTTTCTTGCTTGCTTTTGGGAATCTCTCTCTCTCTCTCTCTCTCTCTCTCTCTCTCTCTCTCTCTCTCTTTCTCTCATTATTTATCTTTATTCTATATGTATTGGTGTTTTGCCTGCATGCATGTCTGTGTGAGGATATCAGATCTCCTGGAACTGGAGTTACAGACAGCTGTGAGCTGCCATGTGGGTGATGGGAATTAAACTCAGGTCCTCTGGAAGAACAGCCAGTGTTCTTAACCACTGAGCCATTTCTCCAGCCTGGGAATGTCTCTTAATTAAAGAAAAAAAATTGTACTTTTGTGTGTGTGTGTGAGGGGAGTATGGGAGCATGATACACATATGCTGAGGTCAGAGGAAAGCTTGAAGAAGCCAGTTCTCTCCTTCTACCATGTAGGCTTCATTGTTTTGTTTTTGTTTGTTTGCTTTTTCTACACAGGGTTTCTTTGTGTAGCCCTGGCTGTCCTAAAACTTGCTTTGTAGACTAGGCTGGCCTTGAATGCAAACATCTGCCTTTCTCTGCCTCCTGAGTGCTGGGATTAAAGGCATGCGCCACAGCTGCCCAGTTGGTCCTCACAATTTTTAAATGAACATTAGGTACCCTATGTTAAGGTAGTAGATAAAAACATCCCTGGAAATGGGATACTGTGTCCTCTGTGAGCACAGGAGTGGTGGTAGCTAAAGGAACCTAGACAGCATCCTAGCTCAGGCTGGGACTTTGTTACTAAAATATCTCAGAACACACCCATTTTCATGTTCTTCCAGATTTCCATTAAGGGGAAGAGATGGCTTCCTGGAGGCTTATACCTGATAGCGTAGGTGAGGGAGACTCCTGTGACCCTGTCCCTCAGCCTGCTTCCACCCCTAGAACAGGCACCTTCTAAAGATCTGTGTCTACAAGTGTCCTATTCTGCTTCATGGAGGACTGTGTACTTTCCCCTCCCCCCTCCCTGTGGCTGGAATAGACCTCTGCCTGGTGCTGAGGCAGGGTGTGTGTGTGTGGGGGGGGGGTCTGCTCTCTCCAGGTATCTTTTCTCCACAACGGACAACGGTCCATATAGGGCCTTGTGTTTTTGCGGTGGAAGTGCTTCTGCCCTCTGGGCCTGCACCAACAGGGGAGGTTTTTCTTTGACTCTGTCCCCACAAACAAACGTTTTCATGCACAGAATAGAAGTACATGGAAAAGTGTCTGCGTGTTATAAACTCTTATGTCATCGGCACCTGGGGTTCTCTGCTTAGCCTTTAACAATGCGGGGAAATCTCAGCAACATTCCTTTTATCTGTGGCCCAGTAGACTATCACCCTTCCTGGCTTCACCACACACAAGCTGGTGCTAGCATCCTTTTGCTTTCTGGAGCAACCTGTGTTCGAGGCTTCTAGGCTGGCTAATTTCTCTATGACCTCATCTCTCAGATGGGTTCAAAATTTGTGACTTTTTAGGCTAGCCAACTTTCTCTTGCTATTAATGCAGAAGGCTCTAGGCAGCTTTCTATACTCCCGGCAGAACTCAAAATTATACCTTTTTTTGGTTTTTCAAGGCAATTATACTATTTTTTTTCTTTTTTCTTTTTTTTCTTTTTTTCGAGACAGGGTTTCTCTGTGGCTTTGGAGCCTGTCCTGGAACTAGCTCTGTAGACCAGGCTGGTCTCAAACTCACAGAGATCCGCCTGCCTCTGCCTCCCGAGTGCTGGGATTAAAGGCGTGTGCCACCATCGCCCGGCTTTTTTTTTTGTTGTTTTTTTTTTGCAATTATACTATTTTAAGAAGTTCACATTTTCAGAATTAAGACAGAATTCACCATTTTGAAAGGTGCCACTCAGTGGCAGTACATCCACAAGGCTACAAACATTCACCACCATCTAACCCCAGATATGGTCACTATCCCTGACAGAGACCTGACCTGAACAGGTAGCACTGGGGTACATGTGTGCCCACATATACACACGCACAGTATAAATAAATGAATGTAACAAAACATTTCTTCTTTAGTAAAAAGCAGTTATTTACCATCTCCCCTTCCTTCTTGATGCATCTAACCCAACCTTCTTTCTCTCTTATAATTTGCTTGTTCAGGACATTTCATATAAATGTACAAATGTAATATATGTCCTTCTGGTTTTTTTAAAAATATTTTTCCATTTTGTGTGTGTGTGTGTGTGTGTGTGTGCGCGCACGCTCCTGTGAATGTGCAAGCTAGAGGTCATGACAGATGTCTTCCTCAATCACTTTCTGCCTTACTTTTTGAGACAGGGTGTCCCCCTGAACCTGGAGCTCACAGACTGGGGGAGACTAGTTGGCCAGAAAGCGCCAGTGACCGACCACCTGCCTCACCTCCTCAGCACAAGATTATAGGAGTGTGTTACCATTCCCAGCTTCTTACGTGGGTGCTGGGGATTTGCTCTCAGGTTCTCAGAGTTGTGGGGCAGGCATGTTAGCAAGTGAACTGTCCTTTTGGGTCTGGCATCTTATAGTTATCATAATGTGCTTTCAGAGCTCATTCATGTTCTAACATGGATCAGTGCTTTATTCCTTTCTATAGCCGAATATGATCATTTCACAGTTGACAGGCATTTGTGTTGACTTTTCGGATTTGAACATTTGTTTTCAATCCTTTGGGGTCTATACCTATGCTTCCTGGGATAATTCTGTGCTTAGCTTTTTGGGAAACTGTTTCCTCAGTGGCTGTAACCACAAAGCAACACAGACAAGTTCCATTTTCCCCATGTCTTTTGTTAGTACTTGTTACTTTACATTTTTTTAGCCTCATATGATTTTGATGTTATATCTAGAAATTCATTGCCATGTGAAATGTATTTTTTTCCTTCTTTAGAAGTTGTATAGATCTATCTTTTACATACATATGGTAATCGGTCGAGGTCCCATGTTGTAGGATATCTGCTTGATCCAGGTCAAATAACTATACATATGTGGGTTTATAACCCAGGTCAAATGACTATACATATGTGGTTTATGACCCATATATGACCTCTAAATTTTATTCCACTAACTTTGCTGTGTTACTTTTAAAATCTGAAATAAGGAGCCGGAAAGATAGCTCAGCACTTAAAAGCATATACAAGTTCTGTTCCCAGCACCCAGGCGGCTCACAACACTCTGTAATCCAAGCTTCAGAGGATCCAAAGCCCTCTTCTGGCCTCTGCAGGCACCCACATATATGTAGTATACACACACACATGCACACACACGTACACAAATAAATAAAATCAATCTTAAAAAGCACTGACATGCTTGTTGTTTCTCCCCATGAGTCAAGGACAGGAGAGGAATTTGGCTGAGAAAATTTGGAAAAGGAAAAGGGCACAGTCAGAGTGGACGGAAGGAGTCTGGACCTGCTGCCACTGCCTCAGGTATCGTGGCCCCAATAGTTTGCCGGTGATTTTCAGGTGAAGTCTCATGTAATGCTCAAATCTTTCAAGCCTGTCTCCACTTGATAACAAAGAACCTCAGACCAAGTGCCATTGATTAGCATTCTTGTCTACAGCCATAGACTGTGGATTGGCAGCCCCAAGACTGCACTGCAGATATCTCTGATTTTATAGTCTCTCTGTTTTTCCTCTCTGTTGGTTTGCATTCAGTTTGAGGAATGAATTTCAAGAGCCTTTGAACTTATGAAGAGGAACATCTCATTGCCATTCAAATCCATACCCTTGCCACTCAGAAAAGCGCAGGGATTAGACTAAAACTGCAATAGTAATCCACATACAAGAACGCTTGAAGCCACATGGAATGGAAAAGATCCCTAACGAGACTGTGAGACAGTCTAGGTCTGGGATGAGGCCTCAAATGGCATCACAGAGCACCAGTGGCCAGGGGCTAGGAAGAGAGGGAGTCAAAGGGGGGAGGAATTCAGAATTCACATTCAGAGAATAGAAGGAGAGCTAATGGCCCTAGTCCAGCAGACTGCGATGAGAAGCAGCAGCAGGCCTGCCTGGCTCCTCCGAGCTGCAGTCTTTCTTTGGTGGTACTATAGGGATGCTCAAGGCACCGGCAACAGGACATCACTGCTCAGGACTGGAACTGACGGTGGAGACTGTTTCCAGCAGACTGCTCGAGAATATTAAAAGGTTTTGAAAAGACAATGGAAGGCAAGGCTTGAGATGCAGCCACTTGACTCCACAATAAGAGCGTCGCTGCAACCCAACAGTGAGGATAAATGGAATTACTGAGCAGAGCAAGAATGAGCTAGACTGGGTGGTAAGGGAAAGACAGCCAGAGAGATGGCTCAGCAGGCGAGGGAGCTTGCCGCAAAGCTGAGTTTGGCTGCTGGAACCCACAGAGTAGAAGAGAAGTGATTTCTGCAAGCTGACCTCAATCCTCTACATGTGGACTGTGGCACATGGGCGCACAAAGACATACACTCAACAAATAAATGTTAAACATTTTTAAAAAGAAATGAAAGAGAATAAGTATAGACCTGTTCAGAAGTCTGGCATAGGAGATTAAAAGAAGTCTGTAGTTAAAGGCCTTAAATAATGACCTGGACTCTTAAAAGTTTTAAGACAATCCCCAAAGAAATTGGACTCCCTGCCCCTAGAAAAAGCAGACTTTTGTTTGTGTGTGGGTCTGTGTGTGGGTGTGTGTCCACAGTATTTTAAACTAGAGTGATCTAGATTTATGGTTTTTGTTTTATGGTTTACTCAGCATGAATGTTTTGAATTTTGCAGTTTCCATATATTTCAGCCCATGTCAGCAGCATTCTCCATATGGCTGGTGGTAACAACATCATGAGTCCTCATATTCCTAGAGACAATATGACTCTTGTTTGCTCAGGAAAAAAATCATAAAAGTGAAGCACTGCACAAAAACATCTACCCAGAAACTGGGAGTATGAAAATAACAAAATTTCTGATTAGCACAGAAACAGACACATTGATCAATGGAATCAAATTAAAGACCCAGACATAAATCCACGTGCCTGTGAATGCCTGATTTTTGATAAAGAAGCTAGAAATACACACTAAAAAAGAGAAACATCATCTTCAACAAATGGTGCAAGTCAAACTGGAGGCCTGCATGTAGACAGATCCAAACAGAGCCACACTTCTCACCCTTCACAAAACTCAACTCCAAATGGATCGAGCACCTCGACATAAAACAAAGTACACTGAACCTGAGAGAAGAGAAAGTGGGGAGTAGCCGTGAACACGTTGCCATAAAAGACACTTCCTGAACAGAACACTAGGACTGATAAGTAATAAACAGGACCTCATGAAACTGAAAAGCTTCTGTGTGGCCAAGGATACCATCTCTTGGACAAAACAGCAGGCTACAGAATGGAAGAAGATTTTTGCCAACTACATATCTGATAGAGCCCTAATTTTTAAAATATATAAAGAACACAAAAAACTAGATATCAAGAAAACAACCCAATTAAAAATGGGATACAAATCTATGACCAGGTGTTAGTGTTGCATGCCTTTAATCCCAACATTCAGGAAGCAGAGGTAGGCTAATCTCTGTGAATTCGAGGCCAGCCTGGTCTACAGAGTGAGTTACAAGACACCAAGGACTGTAAAACAGAGAAACCCTGTCTTGCGGTGGGGGGAAGAGAGGATACAAATCTAAGCAGAGAATTCTCATGAGGAAACTCAAATGGCTCAGTGTTGCAGAATATTTGATTGCAATGTGACGCCTTGAACCAGGGGACATAACCAGCAACTAGGATTAACCATAGAGAAGCCAAGAATGGATAGAAAGGACACACAGGAAGGAGTAGGGAGGGACTTAGAGGTTTCATGGTCTTGTCTATCTGGGACTTGTGGAGACAGAGATGCTTGCTGGGTCTCTGGTGAAAAAAGGGAATGTCAGTTGGTCACTCCCCCTCCACTTCTTTGATCTTTCAGGTTTTCATCCCAATATCTGACTCCTGAGTCTTTATTAGTAATAGAACAACTCAGATAAAAACAACAGCTGAGAAACATTGTAAAGAAATGTTCAACATCCTTAGCCATCAGGAAAATACAAATCAAAACTATCTTGAGATTTCATCTTACACCCATCAGAATGGCTAAGATCAATAAAAACAAGTAACAGCTCATGCTGGTAAGGATGTGGAGTATGGGGAACACTCATCCATTGCTAGTGGGGAATGCAAACTTGAACAGACACTATGGAAATCAGTGTGGCAGTCCCTCAGGAAGATGGGAATAGATCTACCTTAAGATCCAGCTATACCAGCATTTACCTAAAGGATACTTCATCCTACCACAGAGACACTTGCTCAACCAGGTCCATTGCTTCTCTATTCATAATAGCCAGAAATTGGAATCAACCACAGTGCTCCTCAAAAGACGAATGGATTTTAAAATATGATACATTTATTTATTTATTTAGTATCTCTTTATAGGTGGTTGTAAATCACCATGTGGTTGCTGGGAATTGAACTCAGGACCTCTGGAAGAGTAGTCAGTGCTCTTAACCACTGAGCCATCTCTCCAGCCCCCAATATGATACATTTATACAATGTAGTATTACTCAGCCATTAAAAAGAATGAAATAATGAAATCCATAGGTAAACAGATGAATGATGTAGGATTCTGCTCTGTATGCTGTGACTATATTTTATTACCAGTGGTTAGTAAAGAAGCTGCTTTGACTTATGACCACAGAATATTGCCAGGCTGGAAGAGTTAGAGAGTAGATCGAGTCAAAGAGATACCATGTAGCTGCTGAAGGAGGATGCCATGTGGCTGCCCAAGAACAAGAGGTAACAAACCACAAGCCTCGTGGTAAAATACAAAATAATAGAAATTTAATTTAAGATATAATAGCTAACTAGAAATGGGCCTTAGCTGTTGGCCAAATAGTGTTATAATTAATATAGTTTCTGTGTGCTTATTTGGGTCTGGGTGACCAAGAAACAAATGTTCAGTCTCTGTTTACAGATGGATCTAGAAAATATCATCCTGAGTGAGATATCCCAGGCCCAGAAAGACAAATATGGTGTGTATTCACTTATATTGCTGTACTGGATGGTTTTGTGTGTCAACTTGACACAAGATAGAGTCACCAGAGGAAGGAGTCTCAGCTGAGGAAATGCCTCCCTAAGATCTAGCTGTAAGACATTTTCTCATTTTGTGATCAGTGTAGGAGGGCCCAGGCCATGGTGGATGGTGCCATCTCTGGGATGGTGGTCCTGACTTCTAAGAAAGCAGCAGACTGAGTAAACCATGGGAAGCAAGCCAGTAAGCAGCTCCACTCCAGGGTCTCTGCATCAGCTCCTGCCTCCAGGATCCTGCCCTGTTTGAGTACCTGTCCTGACTTCCTTCATTGATGAACAGAAATGCTGAAGTGTAAGCCTAATAAACCCTTTCCTCCCCAGCTTGCCTTTTGATCATAGAGTTTTGTTGCAGCACAGAAACCAAAGTAAGACATGGTGTGTATTCACTTATATGGATGGACGTGGGAAGCTGGGACAGAAGTATCAAGCGAGAAAGAGGGGAGTGGAGGATAAGGAAGGTAATATGGAAAAAGACAGCTAAAATTAGAGCCATTTGAGAAGTAGTCTGGAAATCAAATATGAAGAAACTTTGTAAAATATTCACATTTATGAATGCAATTTAAATGAAATTATCAAATAATGGGGGAGACAGATCTCTAACTGGACATCTCTTGTTGTCAAATGAAACTTCTAATACCAGGATTGGGTTACATCTAACTGAATTGTTGGCCAAAGGGGTCCCATGAGAAACCCCCAAACAACCCAGGTTGTTGCCAAGTCTATAGATTGCTCTCCACAGACTGACAGCAAGGCCTCACTGCTGAAGACACACCTGCACTGAATGTGGAGAAGACAAGCTGGTGCCTTCAGCACTATGTACTAGTTAGTATCTGTGGTCCAGAAAGATGATTTGCATGCTACCAAAAGAGAAC
>NC_022012.1:44968880-44993063 GCF_000317375.1 Microtus ochrogaster
GGAATAGGAAGAAGAAGAGGAGAGAAGGAGGAGGGGAACCAAATTTCTAGTCTAATATTCCAGACATCTTTACTTTGTGATAACGAGCACTTACTTGAATTAGGGGGCCAGGATGCCCGGTATTCACTGCTTGCTTGAGTTCTGAGTGACCTGCCCCGAACCTGGAAAGTCATAACGATGTCAATCAGCAGAAGGATTTACCCAAAAATTTAAAACTGAAAACAAAAATCATGTCCTCTACCACAACATACAAAATGTGACATATTTATCTTAATAGCATGTGCAGCTACAAAAGACTCTCTGGTTTCCAGTGCTCTCCCCATGTGTTTTCTCACCCAGAGTCAGCTACTCTTGGAGTGAGGGGAGGAGAATAAGCAGCAGGGATCCTGCGGACTCAGGAACCACAATTCCTTACACAGCTACACAGCTGCTGAGCACCAAGTTACCACACATTCCTTCCCTGGATTGTCATACCCCGTCCACAGTCAGTTCCTCTGCGATGGAAGCCCCAATAAAGCCCATTTGGAGCCCTCAGCAGGGTCTTATTTTATCATCATCATCATCATCATCATCATCATCATCATCATCATCATCATCATCATCATCTTGATGCTGCCTTAAAGGATGGACCCATTAGATCAGGCTGCCCCAGGGATTGGCTAAACAAGACATCGCAGTATTACCTTCCTCTCTTGTTTCTTCTGTGTCTCCATGACATGCAGACGCTCCATGAGGCTGGAGATGCCCTGCTCCAAGCTGTCAATGGTGTGATGCTGAGGATCGTGGCCGCTGAAGCTGTTGCGCAGGCTGCGGAGAGCATCTCGGACGAGCTGGAGGTCACTGGTCTGTGGCTAAAATGACAGTGCTGGTGAGCAGGGAGCCATGCCATATTCCCATCCCCGTCCCAACCACTGCGCTGAAGAGGACTAACAGGAAAGTTCCTAGGACAGAGGCCTGAGTTCCGTAGAGGAAAATATGCCTCCCTCGATACTTACTGAGTGACTACTAATTAACTCTAAAGATTTAAAGATTTTTTTTTTTAAATGTATACAGTGTTCTGTCTACATATATGCCTGCAGGCCAGAAGAGGGCACCAGATGGTTGTGAGCCACCAGGACGTTCCATTCTGGAAGCGCAGTCAGTATTCTTAACCACCGAACCATCTCTCTCCAGCCCCCATTAACTCTTAATTTTAACAACTGATTTTTAAAAAATATTTATCTATCTATCTATCTATCTATCTATCTATCTATCTATCTATCTATCTATCTATCTGTTATGCATACAGTATTCTATTTATTTATTTGTTTTTTTGTTTTGTTTTGTTTTTTGTTTTTTGAGACAGGGTTTCTTTGTAGCTTTGGAGCCTGTCCTGGAACTAGCTCTTGTAGACCAGGCTGGCCTCTATTTATTTATTTATTATGCATACAATATTCTGTCTGTGTGTGTGTCCAGAAGAGGGCACCAGACGCCATTACAGATGGTTGTGAGCCACCATGTGGTTGCCGGGAATTGAACTCAGGACCTTTGGAAAAGCAGGCAATGCTCTTAACCACTGAGCCATCTCTCCAGCCCTTAACAACTGATTTTTAATTTTGGATAATGGATGCCTTGCATCTGTATACACCCATCAGGTGCAAGAATCAAAGGCTTAGCCTGCTGGTGATCGCCAGGGCGTCGCTCTCACTTCAGCTTCTTGTCTAGTCCTAGGCACCTACCCCTCTGTGGGTGACCGAAGCGGCACCCCTCCCTGCTACTGGAAGAACAAAGCCATTGCGCTGAGAGCTGTGACTGTTGTAATTTGTCACCTAGAAGAAGAAACGACAGCTGTTAACAAGATGGGTAATTGCAAACCAAGACACCTTTTCTTTACATTTCACTCTTTCCGGTGTAGCATGTAACTATTTACTGGTTTACTGCTTACATTAGAAGTTAGGTGGAGGCTACGGATATGGTTCAGCGAGTAACAGTGTCTGCCACACAAGCCAGACGACCTGAGTTTGATCCTGATAACCCATGTAAAAAGCCAGGCGAAACAACGTACATAAACCTCACTTTTCTACAGTGAGATGAGAGTTAGAGACAGGAGAATAACCCTGAAGCTCATGAGTCAGCCAGCCCAGTGGATGCAATACAAGAGCGAGCCTGCTTCAACCAGGCTGAAGATGAGAACTGGTGTGTACACGCGTGTGCACGCGCGCGCACACACACACACACACACACACCAAATGAAAGGAACATTTTTAGGGTCATGAATGGAGATGTGTCTCCCTTTTCCCCACTGTATCAAGGCTGCAGTTGACACTCACTGGGCATTTCGAACGCAGAGCGAATGAACTGGACCTTGGCCTGGAAGCCCACAGCCACTCCAGTACTCTTTATCAAGACTGCAAGAGCGTGTGTATATTTTTTGGTGTTTTTGTTTTGTTTTTCAAGACGGGGTCTCTCTGTGTAGTCCTGCTGTCCTGGAACTCCTGGCCTCGAGCACACAGAGATCATACTGCCTCTGTCTCCCAAGTGCTGGGATTAAAGGCATGTACCGCCACCGCCTGGCCTAGAACACTTGTATCTTTTTTTTTGTTGTTGTTAATTATGTATTTATATGTATAAATATTTAAATAGCCAACACAGATATCAAACATGAGATTATGGTCAATAATTTTTGAAAATGTAATAAATATATTTCTGATTTAACCATTGTAGTCATAGTATTAATTAAAATAGAATTCTAGTTGAAACATGCCAAAGCACATAAAATTTAATGAGCCGTTACTTAAACCTAGCTTTAGTTCACCTCTTCCCTAGTCCTAAATTCTTTTTTTTATTTTTATTAAAAATTTCCACCTCCTCCCACTTCCCTCCCCCTCCCCCCATTCATCCTTCTCCTCCCTCTCCAGTCCAAAGAGCAGACAGGGTTCCCTGACCTGTGGGAAGTCCAAGGTCCTCCCCCCTCCATATCTTAAACCCAACTCTGTGCTAGGTGGATTTAGTAAGACTTTATTCAGTTGCTTATGTAATTTAATAGTCTTCATTATAAGAGAGAGGGTCTCTGTTATTTTCATATTTCATTTCTAAATGTTAGATGCTAGGTACCACACTCCAGTCCCCTCGGTGCTGGAAAGTGAACCTGGTACCTTGCGCACACTAGACAAATGTTCCACCACTGAGCTACACACCCAGGTCCTGGAACCTGCACTCAACACCTCACTATAAAGAATCCTAACAAACCTGGTCCGGTAACATGAGAAGGAAAACCCAAGTTCTGAGTTACCTCGTCTGCCTCTCTTTTCATGCAGTGAGCCAGAAGGACATCTTTATGTTCTAGCTCACGTTCTAGATCCACCTGGAAAACAGAGCAAATCAGGAAAGTGTTTCCTTCAGGTCAAGGGGTCAGGCAGGCCAGTGGCTGCTGTGTCCTGACCTGCTGGTAGCTGGCATCTGAGAGTTTCCGGAGTGCTTCTTCCAACTTGGCCTGCTGCTGCTGAAGGAGGCGGTCCTTCTGCCCCAGCTCTTTCTACAAGGGAGATAAGCTTTCAGAGGTGCGCAAACACAAGGGTATCAAGTGGATCACACTCTGTACACCCTTCCCTGTGAAAAGAAGAGCCTCAGGGACACGGGCTTCCTTCACACTATGCCTGGAAGGCTTTCCATACCATCACAGTCTTACATGGTGCCAGGATTCTTAGAAAGGCAAGAAGGAAGCAAACCGCCTGTAGGAGGGCCACTAAGGGCCATCCTCGCTACTGAGATAGAGGTGAGTTTGCCACTGACTCTTCCCACGTTCCTGTGCTATGCTCCTTTCCAGAGCTGTTATCTATGCTTCAGAGCTAATGGAGAGATTTCCTACCAGAGAGCAAAGAGAGAGCTGAATATGGAAGTGCCCTTTGAGCATCAGCTAACATGGGTCACTCACGAAAGGTCACCAGGAGGGCATTTCTTACTTTGTATTCTCCTAAGAGCCGGTTCCTCTCGTCTAGCTTCCTCTGCAGATCCACCTGTAAAGTCAGCAAGAATTCAGTGGCATGGAGGTATCATATGCCAACCCTCAGGAAAACCAGCCGCTTGGCAGCAAGAGCTAACAACAGTATAGTATAAAGCACAGAGGGGCAGGCTGTGACAAAACACACACCAGCTCCCCATGGCTTTAAGCAGACGGTAAAGACACAATTTGGCCTTAGTGTTCTCCAAGCTGAGGCCGAGTCAAGGACCATCCGAGGTGCTGTAGGCTTAGGTGCTGTGACCTAAGACCAGAAATGAGTCTTACGGGAATAAAAATAACTATAGACACGGAAGGTGGGCACCCAGGAACAAAATAAGGAGTCTACAAGGGTGGCTGAGCAGCCTTCACGAAGCATCCCCTGTGACTGACGGGCGTTCTGAGGTCATTGTTCACACGTTTGACTCACGTTCTGGTTGTGTAGCTCATCCTTGTCCATATTTGCCCTCAGAAGCTCTTGCTTGAGCTGAAGAACAGATGTGTCCTGCTGAGTCAACCTCTGCTGCAAGGCATCCTGGGGAAATAAGGACACCCACCATTGCAGCCTCAATCCATCACCCGCCCAGTCAGTGCTTCTTACTGAGTTCCTTGCTGCACTGCGCATTGAGCATTAGTTCTGTCAAACTGGGGGGGGGGGGGGATGAAGGCAATAGCAAGGACTTTGCCACAAGGACCCGGGTAGACACCATCATCTACAGGGAAATCACATCCATTGCCCTACCGAGAGAAACCAGGTTTCCCCTCGCCTACAGCTCATCCTAGTCAGACAAGAAGGGGTAGCTTTTGGGAACAGACAGACATAGATCCACGTTAAATGCCCATCATGTCTTACTTGGAAGACACTGACCTTGAACGGTGTAGTCCTTCTCCTCTCCCCTAGTTTTCTCGTCTACCTCTTGGGTATATAAACAATCCACCTGATTTAGCGCCTTCTCTCTCTGCCTAGTCCCCATTTCCTAGAGCAGTGGTTCTCAGCCTTCCTAACGCTGCAACCCTTTAATACAGTTCCTTATGTTGTGGTGACCCCAAACCATAAAATTATTTTCATTGCTATATCTTAACCACAATTTTGCTACTGTTATGAGCATGATGCAAATATATGATATTCCTGATGGTCTTAGGTGACTCCTGCGAAAGGGTCATTGACCCTCAAAGGGGTCGCAACCCACAGGTTGAGAACCACTGCTCCAGGTAATACTGGGCCTTGAATTCATGGTTCTCTTATCTCAAATGAGTACCAGATCCGGTAGGGAACCCATTTTTAATCACCCAGGTTACAGGTCAGTACATGGCAGAGGCAATCTGAGATGTCCCTGACATTTGTAGCCTGGCACATTTCCAAAGCTCACTGCACAGGATCACGGGATAGATGATAGAGAATGACAGGGAAAGGAGCCTCCGCGGCAGCTAGTCTAAATGTTTTCAGGGACTGGCAAAAACAGTTTTCAAAGCTTTCATTTTTATTTGTGGAGTGTGCGTGTGTGTGTGTGTGTGTGTGTGTGTGTGTGTGTGTGTGTGTGTGTCTGTCAGTGAACTTCAGGCCCTCCATAACGGCAGTAATTCTCTTAATCAATGAGCAATTTCTCCAGCCCCAGGACAATCTCCTCATGCTCTACCTTCTGAGATCCTTCGATGTGGCATTATTCACAAAGAATCTTTAAGCCTATCAGGAATCTCTCAAACTCATTTAATCAAAGGGCACACTTCTGTTTTGAAATACTTTAAAGTGCTGAGGTTACAGAATGTGCTTTGGGAAATGCTACTGAGTTACTCTTGGCTAGTCAATGAAAGTTTGTGCAAGACAGAGGGGAACAGTAGGAGCTTTAGCTAAATACTTAGATGCTATAATCCCATTTGTGTAAATAACATATTCTCAAGGTTATTAGCTCAAGCATTGTATATACCATTAAAACAGCTCCCCCAAAGTAACTAGTCTAAAATGCCACCAACAGGAGTCTATCATATATACATGTATATATGTATATATTTATTATTTATTATATATAAATTTAAATTTCAAATATACATGCACAAAACTATTGTGAAGGCTAAAGAGATGGCTTAGTTGTTAAGCACACTAATTGCTCTTCCAAAAGATCTGAGTTCAATTCCCAACACCATATGGAGGCTCACAACCATCTGTAACTCCAGTTCCAGTGACTCCAACACACTCTTCTGGCCTCCTCAGTTACCAGACACGCAAGCGGTGCAGACATGCACACAGGCGAAACATCTACACACATAAAAGTAAAATAAAAAAGGAGAGCATTTACTATAGAACAACCTCTCAAACACACAGCTAAGCGAAAGAAGCACAACACCAAGCTGTGCTTGCAGTATACTATTATTTGGGTTGAAAAGTGGGAGAAGGCAATAAATAGACATATTGGATAACTGTTGCCTCAAGGGTGGCAGTGGGGCGGGATGGGATGGGGCGGGGTAAGGCAGAACTGGTGGGAGAATTTCCATCGTCTATCCTTTTGTGTCTCTAAACTGTCAGAATGTTATTAACCATTCCAACCATTCCCTTCTCTTTTTTCCTAAAAAGGGCATTCTTTTGAACTGAGAGAAAGAGAGTGCTCTCACACAGAGAAAGTCAAGGTGGCGCAGAGGCAAGTGACAGCACCATGAGTCACAACTACAACTAGGAGACTTAAGCCTCAGCAGAACAAAGATGTCTTCCTCAGCATGTCTCTGCCCACCACAAAGCCCCTCCTATACTTCTAGACCAAGCCTGGTAAAGACTCCCAGCAAATCCAACAGTCCCCCAGTAGCCAGCTCTCAACGCTCACAAATAGCTCACTCGACCTCACAGAGGCTTACAAAGAATAAAATAGCAAAGAAAGCAATGTCTGCCTTTTACCTTCACCCCCTGCAGGTTTCTGGCTTCTTGCTTGCATTTCAGCAGCTCCCTCTGCAAACCAAACACAGTGAGATCAGATGGTGGCAACTGCGCTGTTTCATAAGCATTACCTCATTCTGTTCACAAGAAGACAAGACCCAGTTGGCCATTCCATGAAGATTAACCCATCAGCTGAGGCACGAACAGATGTAGTCCCGAGAGCAGTAAAGGCTGACCCTCGGAAACAAGACTAAGATCCCTCTGTCCTGTGGCACCCGCCGCTGAGCTGCCCAGGCAGAGGAGAGCAGTGCTCAGAAGAAGACACCCATCCAGGCCGCAGGCTCTCCATACGCAGCAGTCTCACCACCAGGAAGACTTGATCACATCAACTACATCTCCACTCAGACATGCGATGCCTATGTTTGCTGCTGCTGAACAGCTATTCCGACTTCATCTAACTTAAACAAAGGGTTGGCATGCTTCTGATTCTCCCAAAGACTTCTTGTTCTTTGTGGACTGGGGTTATTGTTCTTGGTGGTCCAAACAATTTGATTTTATAATAGGAAATTGAGTAATTAAATTTCCATATATAGAGTACGACTAAAAATCAAGATTTTAGGAAAGCAATGCCTGTTACTGAAACCCAGCTCTATCATATCACACAAATGATTCATAATTAGCACATCTAAAATTGGGTTTTAAACTGGCCTCCTACAGATGGGCTCAAAAGTTATCAAAAATGCAGGTCTGAGTGTGTATGCATGCACGCAACCCCATTTCTGGGGAGACATGCTCTACCACTGACCTAGATGTCCTTGTTACACACCGAGGACTCAGTCCTTCCATTTTGTCTTTTACTTTATTATAGAATTAGAGGCTGACTCCGTACTTTGCACATACTCGGTGGTCACTCCACCACTGATCTATAGCCCCAATGCTGACCCCAAAATTAAAACAAGCAGACAATCCCCAAAACAACAACAAAAGCACTGACCTAAAAGAACTCTGGAAAATATTCATAAAAAGGAATCACACTAATAATAGACACCGCCCCCCTTCTTTGGGGAAGGTTCTGACTATGTTGTTCTGGCTGGCCTGGAACTCAGTATGTAGATCAGGCTAGACTCCAATTTATGTACCACCATGCCCAGTCTAGATTCATCTTTTTCTCTCAATTAGAAAAGAAATATAGAAAGATCTCAAACTTACAGAAAGGTACTCCCCCAAATAACACAGATAACTATGATATAGCACTAAGATTAAAAAGGTGTTACCATTGTGACAAAGTTCGGATGTTTCTCTCCTCCAAAGAAAGACATAGCACAGATGAGATTCAGCTAGCCCCCGGCACCGCATCACTTTCCCTCCCCAGAACTATCCCAAAGCTGGCTCATTGTGTACCACAACTGCTTTCAAAGGAGGAAAATGTACACGTCCTATCCTACCTTGAGGTCTTGATTCTCCTCCATACTCTGATCCAGACGGCTTCGGATTATAATCTGAATATAAGACAAAGATGGCCATGCACTTGCGCTGTTAAGTTCATAGACCGATCATTCAACAAACACACATTTACTAGAAACCACTTTCGTACTGTGAATACATGCCCTCTGATATAAGCATAAGCCAAAATGCATGACATAAAACAATATGGATGAAGTTTAGGTAAGTGTGTGTGTCCTGGGAGTTAAGGGAAGAAAAGATGAAGTTGAAAAGGAAAATGGGAGCCAGACTATGAAGGGCCAATGAGGTCAATGGGGGAATTTATATACATACATACATACATATATATATATATAATATTGTTTTTTAAAAGTATTTCTTTTTATTCTTTTTAATTATGTGTAGTTGTGTGTCTGCCTATGGGTATGCGTAAGTGAGTGCAGGAGCCTGGGAGGCCAGAGGTAAAAGATCCCCTACCAGTGCAGGGAGCCACACGACATAGGTCTGGGAACTAACCTCGGGTTAAGTACACTGAGTCATCTCTCCAACCCCATCAGTGAAAATTTTTATACAAAGGGAAGACAAAATAAAATTATCCTTAAATTATTCTTGCAATTTTATTGAGAATGAACTGGAAGAGGTTAGAAGAATCTAGATTCAGCAAAACCTGGGAAGGTTGCTAGGATATTGGCTAGAGGCCCACACTAAGTAGTAGTTGTGAAAATGAAGACACTGGATATGAGGGGAGGAGCAGAAAGAATTCAGGGATGATATCCGGGTTCCTCTTTGGGGCATCTGAGTGAATGAGTAGATGTAGGCACACATACAAGGACATATAGATTCAGGGTTACATAGAGGATAGAAAACCTTAGTTGAGGACCCACTGAAACTGAGGTGTGTGTAGCACCCAATAATGGAGACTGTGTGCTGAAGGCACAACTCTACAACTCTCTAGAGAGAGCTGAGCTCACAGATGGAAATCCATCTGTGAGAGAGAGTGAAAACACGGAAGGTGGATGACACTGCCCAATGACGGTGGACGACTGGTCCAGGGTGCTGACGCGCATCTGCATCATAACATACAGAAAAAAAAGTTTCAGGGAACCCGGCCATAAACTGTAGGAGACTAGAGCCTTTGGTAACCTAATACCTTGGATCAGTGTCTGACTTAAAGAGTCAACATTTGCTGGACATCTGTTGATTAAAATCAATGAAGAAACCAGGAAGGAGTAATCAAAACTGGTCGGCAAAATCCGGGAGTCAGGAGAGAGTATTTAAAAAAAATGAGGTCAAGCAATCCAGGCCTAGTATCCAGCCACGAATATGGAGCTCACCAGTTGTTCCTCGGGGTTGACTCCTGGTTCACAGAGGGCCAAGGGTCTCTCCTGTTCATCTTCAGGTAAGGAGCCATTGAGCAGTAAGGCCTGGATAAACCACAAAGGGAGGGAGGGGTTGAACTCCCTGGCACCTGACTCAGTCTAGAGTCAGGCTGGGTGAGTTCACCACAAATGGAAACCACCAGATGGCATAACAGGCTTCTGAAGAAAACCAGATGATAACCTCTGCTTATTTCCATCAGCCCCCATTGTGCACAGCTCCTTCTAGAGGTCCCTGTTACAGATCCCTTCCCCCATTTTAAACATTGTCTCATGTACTCCAGGCTGGCTTAGAACAGCAGAGGATGGCTTTGAACTTCTGGGTCTCCTGTCTCCACCTCTCATGTGCTGGGATTTCAAGAATGTACCACCATGCCTAGTTTACAAAGTGATGAGGATCAAACCTCATCCATGAAGCTACAAAGACACTGTACCGGCTGAGCTACACCCTGAGGCCCATGGAGCACTTTCATCTTTCTGGATACACACAGACCCTCTGCTCTGAGCATTTTTTGTCTCAGAAGAACTACTAACAAACCTTCCCTTCAGAAGAGTCCAAACACATTTCCCAATTTCCATCTAGAACTCTTCAAACAAAGCTCTCCCAGCCGACTGGGGATCTAAAATCAGTGTGAAATTATCTTGCCTCAGACAAGTGTATTAGAATGAACTGTTTGAAATCCATTTGAAAACACGGCCTTGGGACTGTTTACTTTTTGTTTGTTTGTTTTAATAATTCTCATTTTCACCCCCTGAGGCAACATGAATAGAAGAAAGAGAAATCCTTCCAGAGATGGCCTCGTTCATTTCAACCCAGGCTGTTTTGCATCAGTGCATAGTGAGTACAAAGGGGGCAGAACACCCTGAAGCTCAGGAGCTCAGCACTGGGGCCCTGGGACGCTGCCTCTCCCACGAACCCACACCTAACATGGGATTTATAGTTTGTAGTCTCATGCCTTTCCTTTTACATTTTATTTATGTTGAAATTTGTGTTTATTTTTTATCAGTCGATTGATTGTGATAGGACCTTACTATGTAGTCCTGGCTGGTCTGGAATTCTGTAGCCCAGGCAGGCCTCAAACTCACAGTAATCTATCTACCTCTGCCTCCATGTAACACCTTGCTCTGATAAAATTTACTTTTATTTTTAATGTCTCTGTGTGGGTTTGGGCATGTGAGTTCACTGTCCATGGAGACCAGAAGAGGGTGTTGGATAGCGTAGATATGGAGTTGCGGCCCTTGTCTCACTGGGGTGCTGGGACACAAACTCAAGCCTCTGTAAAAGCAGAGGCTCTTAACCGCTGAGCCATCTTTCTGTTGTGCACATCTGTGTGTTATGTGTGGATGCATGTGAGCCACGGATATGTGGGGAAGTCAGAGGACACCTTTCAGGAGTCAGGTCTCCCCTTCCACCACGTGGATCCCAGGGATCGAACTCAGATCCCCATGCCCGGCAGCCTATGTCTCTGCCTGCTGAGCCATCCCACCAGCCTCACAATCTTATTCTTAAAGCAGCATCCAGGTATACTTTAGAGTCCCCAAATTTAGAGACCTGCTGCTCAGGTATGCATTGTGAGATACATCAGGTGAGGTAAAGATTGGAAATTCTGTCCTCGTGTTGCCACAGCTTTGTTTCAACTTGAAAGAGATTCAGAGGTTAAATAAAAGCTCTTTAAAAAATATATCACAAATTCATCATACATGACGATGAAGAATGCTCTAAAATCCAGCCAACAGTTCCTCTACTAAACACTAGTCATGTTTGAGAAAATCAAATGAACTTGGTTTTCCCATGGAGTCATAGTAAGAGGAACGAGTAAGCGGGCACACAGCCCAGGGGCTGCAGGGAATTGCAGGCACTGGGACATCATACACGGGGGGGGGGGGGGGGTCATCGCAGAAACATTAACCCCAGTGGTAGACTGCTCAGTGGCCTCTAATCATGGCATACTAATAAGTCACCAATCCTGGATGTTACTTGACATACAACTCGTTCATCATAGAAAGAGTTAAGCGTCCAGGGGATGCTGGGAGCCTTTTGTGCTCCTCAGTGAGACTGGATCCTCATTGTCACCACACAGCAGTGAATTAAAACTCCTCTGCTCGAAGGACATACTAGGATGTTGCCTTTCTGCCTGTCAACTTCCTTCTTTATTTTTCTGTTTCATCAGTCACTGGCTTTCTCCCAAGCTAAGGAATGTAAACCAAGCAGAGCCAACCTGATAGCGACCCATGCTTTCTGCACATAATGCAAATTATTTGGGAAAAACCTCGTTAGGTAAGATCCCCCAAATTCATAAAAAACTTCCCATTAGAACAACAACACATCATTGAAATATTCCTTACTGGAAGGACAGAAAGGAACCCAACAGATTTTTTTTAATTATTTTAATACAGAGCAAGAAGCAGACACCACAAATTTCTTGGGGAATGTTTAGGAGGACGTAAACATCCCTCCAATTGGTGCGGGTTCCTAGGGCACACATTATGCAAATTGTTTTACCAAAGCACCAATCTCCTTTTTTCATTAGGAACCTTTTGTGTCCCCACCCTGTTGCCGGCTGGCTAGGAGCACGCCCTCCACTGCCTGCCAGAGCCTCGCACATAATGTGGGCTTTGTTTATGTGTCCATAAATATTTCACAATTCAAAACTGGTGCAGTTCCCAGCACAAACAGAATGGAATATTCCTAGCAATTTCAGGGTCTTCAGCACACTACGAGGGCTCCTCCAAACAGAGCCAATAGAATAAGGACAGAGGATCGAGGGGGTCACAGGACGGGCTCTCAGTCATGGGGGTCAGTGGATCTCTGGGGGAGATTCCCCTGACTGATAGCACAGGTATAGGAACAACAGAAGGGCTTTGTTGTCCAAGGAAAACCTCCTAGCAGAGCATTGCCTTGGTATCAGGTGCTGATGCCTTAGGAGGGTGCCTCATCCCCCAGCCAGACTCGAATGGAAACCTGGTGCTAATATTGCCTCTCGCACGGTTCTGCTGCTGAATTCCTGAGAGACAGTCTTGTTCAAAGTTGCAGTTGTGGGTCTGTAAGAGTAGTAAAGACGCCTACCTACAAAATGGGGGGCAGTGGGAGCTCCCGAGCTTGCACAAATCCTAACAGCTGGACGGTAAACAAGAGTTCCAAAGTCCACAAGTGTGGGCACCATTCACACACAACTAAAGTAGGTGTTTTTTTCTTCCTTTGCCAAGTGATACTACTGATTTAAAAGGAATAATTAGGTAAGGCACCAAGAGCAAACTGCAAAGGGAAAAGCTACCTGTAGTCCTGAAATCATTTTCTTTGCTTCCTCCATTTCTTTTTCTAAATGTTCTTGTTGTTCCAATAGCTGTTCTTCCCATGTGGTTTCCAGGTACGTTCCCGGGCTCCCAGGCCTCCAGTCTCGGGATAATGGAGAGTCTGTCTCGTCTGCAAAATGAAAGGTGGGAAGATAGTCCATGTTGAAGAAGAGTGGTTTCCGGCAGCCTGGGCTCAGCGAACCTCACAGCTTCAGGTCACCTGCCTTCTGAACCTGTCTGCACACACAAACTGGACTCTCCACTAGGTGGAGCTGTGAGACACAAAGAACTGGCTGTTAACTGGGGTACCAGGCTCGGGAAAGCACGAGTTCAATTAGGAAAGTCCACCCTCTTAAGCCTTACCCTGGGAAGCAGCGGGGCTCCAGGCCCTACAGATTTGTTATAGCACACAAAGATCTTACTCTCAGCTCCTTAGAACTCACATTCCCAGAGTCCGATTTATAAGTAATGGAACTGTCAGATGCAAATGAAAACAAAATCCCTTTGGGGACTCTGGAACTTTGGACGGGAGACTGTGGTTCAACCAGCTCTGTGCTGGCTGGTGTTTGCTAACTACACAAACCAGGGGAGAGGAGCCACAACTGAGAAAACACCTCTATCAGACTGCCTGTAGGCACATCTAGAGGGCGTTTTCTAATTAACATTGGTGTGGGCGGGCCCAGGCCACTGTGGGTGGGGCCACACCTGAGCAGGTAGTCTTTGGATGTCTAAGGAAACAAACTGAGCAAGCCAGTAGGCCACATGTACCTGCTTCAGTTCCTGCCTCCAGGATCCCACCCTGAGCTCCTGGCTTGGCTTCCCCTCATGGATTGTAACCTCTAAGCAAAACTGACCCTTTTCGCTTTTGGTGTTGACATTTTGTTATATCACAGCAATAGAAACCCAACTAAGACCTATTCCTTTCACCCCATTGAGGCATAACTGAACCCTTTTCACACAGTATCCTGTGATTCACGCTGAAATAAACTTAGTAAAGCATACTCACAAAACTTCACTATTCCTCCCTGGTTTATCTCCTTGTCTTCGAGACCTCTTTGCTCGGGTGTCCCTTATACTAATTGCATGCATCCCCGTTTATGTGCACTATGGAATACAGATGGCTGTGAAGTCTTTGGCAAGCTTCTTAATTCTAAGAGGTGCACAGCAACTCCCGGAGTTGTGATAAAGATTAAAAGAGGTAAAACATGAAGGACCCAGTAGTATCTGATAGTGCGAGTCAACAAATCCTCCTCCTTTCTCTCCACAGCCTTAAGAGATTCTGACTCCGTGGGTGGTCTCACTGTGTAGCCCAGGTTGGCCTAGAATTCTCTAGGTAGTCTAGTTGGCCCCAAGTGTGTGATCCACCAGCCCCCATCTCCTGAGTGATGAGATTACAGATGTGCACCGCCACACCCAGGCTACAACTGACTGGTACAAATGCTTGGTCTTGAGGCAGAGTGAAGAAGAATCTCATTTCAGATTTTCTTTTGTGGGGTTCAGTTTTATTGCAACCTTTATAGATGAGTAGACGTCAAGCTAACACTTGTACTTTGCCTTATCCATGTTTCTTTTCATGCTTAAATGGGGGGGGGGGGGCAGATAAGGCAGGCTCAAAAGCTTAAGCAATGAGAACTCTGTGGTCCTTTCTGTAGCCCTTAAACCAAGACCAGTTCCCTGCTGCATGTTCTCATGGGCATTTTGGTTTAAACTATGTATTCCTGGCTCCAACCTAAGTTAGTGGAGAGCCAAAATCATCTCCACAAAATGGGAATAGTAAAAACTATTTACCCTAATACAGCTTCTGACTGCCCCCAATGTCACTTCCTAATCCGTAGCAGTCAGTCAAGGGCGGGCTGCTCTACGCTGCCATGAGCTTTTTTGACAGCTCAGTACCAGAAAGGACATCATGTACAGCAATGACTACACTAATTGGCTCAAAGGCATTAGAGTCCTCTTGAGCTCGCCCTGACCCTACATGCACAGACTGTGAAGACAGAAACAGCCAGGAACCTTAATGTAGATAGTCAGAAGCTCTGAAGTCTTCACACTAAAAGCCTCCCCTTGAAGCAACCCAGGCAGGCAGGGCAGTGGTACCTGTTCTGTTCTCTATTCCTTCAGAGGGAACAATCACAAAATCGGCCTTTTCCTCTGACTGGGTTATAATGGATTCACTCTTTGCACTGTGGATTGGGCTGGGTGAAGTCAGACTGTGGTCAAACAAAAGAGAAGAGAAACAATTATGAACAGTTATACAGCTGTCAACTTTCACAATTCATCCCAGAGATATCTTATTCATGCCACGCCTAACGTGATGCTCACAATTAGAACAAATGTTTGTTGAACAAATGAAAGAAATGTGGAAGGAATAAGTGAAAGAAACCTAGTCCTAGGGATTATTTTGCTTTTTAATGGTTATTTATTTATTTTACATTTTAATTATGTGTATGTGCTTCTGTCTCTGTGTGGGGGTGGGGTAAATCAGATATCCACAGAAACCAGGAGAGGATGTTGAGTTCCCTGGACCTGGAGTTACAGGCAGTTGTGCGCTGTTCTAGGTGGGTGCTGGGAACTGAACTTGGATCCTCTGAAGAGCAAGGAGCACTCTTTACCACTGAGCTATCTCTCCAACACCCCAGGGAGTTCATTCTACAATAAGACTGCCTTTAAGCACAACTGATTGAAATGAGAGTTAACAGAATAGTCAATAAGCCTTTTTTTTTTTTTTAAAAAAAAACTG
The DNA here is from genome assembly GCF_000317375.1 of Microtus ochrogaster. NCBI lineage: Eukaryota > Metazoa > Chordata > Mammalia > Rodentia > Cricetidae > Microtus > Microtus ochrogaster. The sequence goes on from NC_022012.1 coordinate 44,984,570, forward strand.
TTTTGTTTTGTTGTTTTTTGTTTGGGTTCTCTTTCTTTCTATTTTTTTTTTTGGTTGTTGCTGTTGTTGCATCTTGTTTTTTTGTTTCTTTTGTGGTATTCACCACTATCAATTCCTAGGCCCATATTCAGAGGGTGATGGTTGTGTTTCATTAACTTTTGGAGTTGGATCAAAATCATATTTTCAAAAATCTGAGTCTCTCACAAGCGACCAGAGGTCAGCTCTAAGTGATACCCAAAAGAGGAGTCATGGCAGAAGACAGTTTAGGGGTGGAAAGTGCTCATGTGGTTGCAATGCCAGGATGGGCAGAGGGGCAGTAATTTATCAGCAGGTGATCCAGAATATGATAAGAAGAGGGGGCTGGAAAGGTGGCTTGCTGGGTAAGAGCAATGACTGCTTTTGCAAAGGGCCCGGGTTCAGTCCAGCACTAACACAGTGGCTCACAACCCTCTGCAACTCCAGTTCCAGGGGGTCTGACACCCTTTTCTGACCTCCACAGGCACCAGGCATGTATGTGGTGCAGACATATAATGCAGACAAAGAAACTCATACACATAAAATAAAAATAAATCTTTAAAACAATAAGAGTGGTGGGGCAAAAGGAGAAAAACATGCTAGTGGCAGCTGGATCAAAATTTACTTGATTAGCTCTTTCTTAGTGAAGAATTACTATTATTTTTATTGTTATTTGCCATAGTTTCATATTCTCAAGTTATTTTTGAGATACCTTTCAGTAATTTCTGTGTCCTGATGTAGCTATGAGAGGAACTGTTCAGGTTTTCAGGGAAGCAGATTTTAAATCTTCCCCTGGACCAGACAAGATGGGAATGTGAGGGTAATACTTCTATCATATAAGGACAGAAGAGTCTGGAGAGCCCTTTCTCTCCACGCTGCACTATGAGAACATCAGCACCAACACAATCTCAGGGGCTGTGGAGTCTACGGCTCAGCCCCCTCTTGGGAATTCTTTCCAAATCTATCACCCAGACAACAGGGAAAGTGTCTAGGATTCACTGACCCCCTTAATGTGCCCCTGAAGTCTCCCAGGCTAATCCTTACAACCACAAGCAGGAGTTAACAATTTCCTCTTCCCACAAACCAGAGAAAACACTAGAAACAATCGCAATGGAAGAAGCAGCAGATTTCAGAACCGTGGACTAGTGTCTCCCCACGGTCCACAGTCCAAGAACTTTGGTGGAAATGATCTCAATTAGTACTATGTCTTCATCTTTCTTATAATCTGATTTTTTTTTAACATCTAGAGGTGTATAGATCAAGCGGGTGAGAGAAGTGAGGGGTAGCAGGTACTACTCAGCAATGTTGAGTGTTTTCTTAGCCATTTTCACCAAGTAGGCAATCTGACCTTCAGGCCAACGTGAGTTCATAGCCGCGGGGTGGGCTCTCATGTAAAGGGGCTGTGCCGCTAATAAGGGAAGATTTATGAGTGCTCAGGCTCCAGCATTTACTTCTTACAAAACCGGAATCCGGATGCACAAAGCCTTTGTCAGCTGCCCCTCCTTTTCCAGTTGACAAGGTACTATGGATAACAAGCATCTGGCTGGACGGCAGGAGGGATGTGTGAGACAGATCGGAGAGAGGGAGGGAGTAATGGGGGATCTCGGATGCTGAGAAAAGGCTTTCCTAAAAGCACAGACGCATGCTCAGTTCCACCTCTCTCGCCAAGTAAGTTGCCTCCCATATATGGGCAGAAGGAGGCGGATGTCTGGTTATCCAACCCCACCGGGGGAGTGGCAAGGCAGGCAAAGGAAAACAACATTTCTTTTTCTTGAAATGAGACTGCCAGGATAAGGCCACGGAGGTAAGACCAGGAAGCTAGACAGCCAAGATCTAGAACCTGGAGGGAGGAGAATCCTGGGGCATGTGTCAGAGCATTAAGACACCCCCGTACCCCTAGAAGAGGAAGGTGCTTTAAATCCTTGGCCTCAGGTCAGAGAAAAGTATCTTCATGCTAGTTAATTAATTGTAAGACGTGGGCTCCTCCCTAACTAGCTTAAAAGTCATACTTGACAAACAATCCCTACTTATCATCATAACCCTCTCTGAGGTCAGAGAACTGTTGATTACAAATAGGTCCTATCCACGCATTTCTTAATCTAGTATTCACCCATATTAATTTATCGTACCAACAAACCCCAGCAAAGATACCGCCAAATTAGACACACTAATTTTTTAAATGTATAGTAGACGAAAAGGTAGAGTCCCATCGCCCCAAAGTCGGCTCCAAATTCCTCAGATAACTCTATTTTGTAGTGTTAATCCCAGACCAGCAGCCTGCTCTTACTGAATAGCACCCCCAATCATTTCTTGTCCCCAGTCAACCATGTCCCCCGATCCTGGCTCTGCTTCCCCTCGTATTCGCACCTCAGTAGCCAAAGTGGCTTCAGCTCACCATTTGACTTGTGTCCCTCCCATGGTCCCTTCCTGGCTCGGGCTTCAGCAAGCCTGCTTCCCTGGATGAGGTGGGAGGTTGAGAGTCACATTGCTCCTAAATTCTGGCATGTCCCTCCCGTGCGGGGGCTCGAAGAACGACTCCAGAGATCAGTCAGCCAGCGGAACGATTCGCTCGGGTCTCCGATGAAAGTAGGATGGGCAGAGGTGGGCGTCTTGGCCCCGGGGACAGAGATGCTCCCTGGGGTGAAGTGCGCTGTCCCAGAAGCTCAGACTCCGCTGCAGCCCAGCCTCGGCGGAAGCCTCCTCCCATCGCCAGCGGCTGCTCGCTGGCAGCTGCATCCCGGTCCCTGCAGCCGCGCGGCTCCGAGCATTCCCCCGGGCAGCGGCATCTCAACCCATCTCCCTCAGGGCGAGAGGCTCTGGTGGCTCCTGCCGAGCGTCGAGTGGAGTCCGGTGTGATGTGCTCCTGCTCGGCGCCGCCTCCTGATCCCTCCCTTCCCTTTCCCCCCTTGTTCCCCCCTCCCCCCTTTCCAGGCTGTCACACGCGGCCAGGCAGCGCCGGGCTTCGACCCAAGCACAGCCGACGGCACTGGGCAGAGAGGTAGGGGTAACGACCGAAGCCGGGGCCAAGGGCGCGGTCCGGAACTGGCTGGACAGAGGGTGACCAGAGCTCGGGGAGCAGCGGGGGATGGGCAGCGCAGTGGCAAAACCGCGTGGATCTGATGGTCCTGGTGCCGAGAAGGCAGCAGAGAAGACGTTGCTGCACCTCTCTGACCCCTCCCTCGTTGCTGCACCTCTCTGACCCCTCCCTCCTTGGACACGCCGGTTTGAGACTGATCTAATCCCGAGAAGCTCGCTCGCTCGCTCTCTGTAGAATGGGGGACGCAGGCAGGATAGAGACTGGAGCTACCCTCACCCTCAGCAAACCAGCAGTATGCCCTCCCGTCTGCTGCTCCCACCTTCCCTCCCCTCTAGCGGTTTGTATGTCCGTCTGTCCGTCCGTACCCCCTCCCCCAAAGGATCGTTCTGCTTAGGTACAGTGAGAATTTAGCCTGTCTACTGGAGCAACAGGAGGGTAGAGCTTTGTTTTGCTGGGGCATCCCTGAGAAGCAGCGGGGGTGGGGGGAGGGAGCAGCAGGGGAAGACACCGTGGATGTCTATCCTATTTGAAGCTCTACCCCACCCAAAGCTGCAACGTTTGCAAGATTGCTGGTTCTTTCAGGGGTCACAGGGTCAACAGGTGCCCAAATGGAAGTGGGCAAATGGCAGAACCTGCTAGAAGCCCTCTCCTTTCCTGAGGGGTCAGTGAAGAAATTGGCAGAATGCTGACCCTATCCCAAAGAACACAGCACAGTCAGGAAGAAGAGGACAACAGAGGGAATGTAATCTTCTTTGACACATCTAGGGCTGCCATTAGCCCAACACAGCCTGATATCTAGCGGCCCCCATACTGATCTCACACCTCCAGCTGCAGTCTGAGTCTTGCCTGGAGGAAGGAAGCAGCCACCCTTCGGGACTCAAGCTCTCTTCCCTTCTCCTTCTAATTCACAGGCACACTCAGGCTCAGGAGAGCCAAAGGCCAGCAGAGATGCAGGAAGCAATAGGCCTCATTAGACAACAGAACAGCCTTTGATACTGGAAAGAGCCAAAGATAGTCCCAGCCAGGAGAAAAAAAAAAAAAAAAGCAGTGGTTTTGAGTCTCATTAAAAGCACACCTACTGCTTGCTTCACGGGCGAGTTTCTCTGGGGGCTGGTCAAAATGTCTTCTAAGTGGATAGAGATGAGGCTTACACAGACTTGTAAAGGTAGTAAGTACATTAAACACTTTGAAATGTTTAATGGTGAAATGTTTGTTAGAGACCCGTGTCAGAAATAGAAACTACCCCCATTATATGTAAACATTTCAAGGTTGAGCTAGGTTAGCGGTATATTAAGTTGATGGAAAGAGGTCCACAGGACCTCCATAAATGAGAAAATGGTCTGTCAAAATAGGATGGGATTGTATGAGGAAAAGAAACAGGAGGAAGAAAAAAACGATGGAAAATACACACAAGGCACAATTAAATTTAAATAGATCAGACTATGCTGGGTTGGAGTAGGAGAGAAAAGATCATTAGAGGATACACTCAATATAATTTAGCAACAAAATCAAGTTAGCAAGTAGGCTGGAGATGTATTTATTGGGGCATAATCTCCATGAGCCAGGAGAGTAATCCTTTTCTGCCACTATACTTGGCATTGGTCAAGCCTTTATTAAAGCAGACTGTCCTGTTCTGACCCCTGCCCTTGGCTCTAAGGGAAACAGAGTGCCTCTTTACCAGAGTCACAAACACCCATATCCCACCTCAATGCATACTAATGTGCCCCAGTTCGCAGTGCTATAAATGAGTGTGGAAACGCTCATGCGTCAGACAGTCCTGCACATTCTCCTATCTTGCCGGGAGCTTTCCCCAGCCTTCTGTGGCTATAACTGAAGAATGAGACTCAGCCTGCAGGATGGTGCCCAGGAACTGACTTTCATAAACACTAGCAGCTGACGGCACAAACACTGGGTTGGACTGAACTCTGAAGGTCCCAGCCACACCCCCATGTGGCCAGAGCTAACTTATTGTCACTGGGACGCTGTGGTTTCTATATGTGGGAAATTCACCAGCATTGTAGCCCACTCTTCTGTCAATAACAAACTCACAGGCCGTTTGTCATTCAACTAGTCCTTGAATGCCAAAGATAACTGAGGGAAGCAAAAGAGGTTAGGTGCTCTTGGTTTTTCAACACTAGGGTCTGAACCCAGGGCCTCGGGCAAGACAAGCCCTCTAGCAGTCTTTGGGGAGCTGAAGAAGCCGTGACTGAATAAGTCAAACGTAGATGAAGACCTGAGTGAATGTGTACTGACATTGGTGCTGTCAGGACAAGGCCAATGCCTCAGACCCTGGCAAGGCCTTCCTCAGAGTGGTAGGGCTCAGAGCTGGTAAAGGCTTCCTCTGGTCTGAGTGCAAACATCGATAGTGTACAAGTATGAGAGTGCACAAATGGTTGACCAGCCTGTGCCAAACTGTCAGCTCCTGGGTGTTGGATGAATATAGCCCAGACTGTTCACTTACAGACCTACCAAGACTAGCTAACTCCTCCCCTCTGTGAGGTACCTAATAAATACCACAAGGTTCGCACATCCCAATGGACCCCATGTTTTTGATGTCTGTGAGTCATTTCTTCAATGCCTGCCCTTTCTTTGCTCCCTCGCTACTCCAGTCAGGTTTCCAGACCCAAGCCTGGCAGGGTATGGTACTCAACCCCATGGGTGCCTTTGTGCTTTTGGTCTTGCTACTGAGGCTAAGACTCCCCCAGAGAGCAGCTTTCTACCAAGACTGGAAAGGTAAAGATGGCAAGGCCACACATACCTGGAGCAGCTAGACTCAGATGGGGACCGCTGCTGTCCTTCATATTGCTGCACAAGTGCTCGAACGCTCCAGTATGGGTTCTCAATCTCCTCGTCCATGCTGCTGTTCCTGAAAAGCAGGGGTGGGAGAGGACCAGAAAAGACAGTTTTAAGCCTGCAGTTCAGGTCAGCTCTGCAAGAGGAGATATCCTGCCTCTCAGTGTGCACTCCAGGAAAGAAGATGAATATGGCACCTGGGCAGCCTAGCACACACCTGTCATTCCAGCGCTCAGGAGGCAGAGACAGGAGGATCAGGAGTTTGAGACCAGCTTGGGCTAAATAGATAGCAAGATCCTGTACACAAACACACACACACACACACACACGCACACACACACACAAATACACACATTTAGGAGGTGAACAAGGTAAAACTCCTTCTTCTAAGGCACTTAAAACCTAGCAGGGAAGGAAAACACAAAGACAAGTAATTTTGCCCACTCTGTGACACCTTGGGTCATGTTCGTCTTTAGCAACCACACAACCCTCAAAACACTTCCTGCCATGAAATTTCAAGACAGATTGGTCTTGTGGATACATTCCAGGATGCAGCCTCCTCCAGATGGACTACATATCTCCCAGTGAAGAAAACACTGTGCCAACCACATATATTTAAATTTTGGGCATGAGAGCAAACTTACACACATGGTTACTTACATTCTGCTAGCTGCAAAGTAAACATCTCGAAAGAAAAGGCTTAGCCTGGCTTAGCTGAGCTGATAATTCGGCTATTTGGAAGCTAAGACTGGAGGAGCACAAGTTCAAGGCCAAACTGGGCAACATAAGACCCCCTCTCAAAATAAGACACAAAAGCCTCAGGGTATAGCACAGTAGCAGCAGAGCTCCAGGTTCACTACCCAGTACCATCCAAAAATGACCAAGCTTTTCCCACTAGGATTTCCTTCCCAAACCTCCTCTCTATTCTGTGATCGCTTTGGCAGTGTGGGTCTGCTTGGCCGATATGTCCATCTACTTGCACTGTTATTATCTAAGCAAAGAAATACCAGAGAGAGTTCCCCTCCCAGGTTTTTACCTCTGTCTATACCGGAAGACATCCCGTCCTGACCGAGACATGTCACGGCACACATCAGCCAGAGCAGCAGCTGCTCCTTGGGCCACAGCCGTCGCACAGTGTGGTTGATGACTCTGTGCAGGGACTCTGGAGTCGCGTCCCTGGCTCATCGTCCTGCTCGAGCCAGGTTTAAAATGAGCTGCCAAGGCAAGGACCAGCCTCATGATGGACTTCAGGTTTCCTTCTACAATATCTAAAGGACGAGACAGATGGAAAGGTATTGAGAGGGAGGCAGAGGCCATGGATTGATGCATGTACTATATATTGCTGGTGATACAGTAAACTCAGCAGGCGGTCTCCGTTTTCATAACACCATGTTCAACAAGGGACACGGAAGGTTAAAGGCAATTACCATAAAGTATGATAATAAAATAATTAGGCAAGAGAGGTATGGGGTCTTCAGCAATTCGTGGAGAGATAATATAATCCTGGAGTTCTGAAGGATGTTTTATCAGGGGAAGTGAGTCCTCAGTTAAGAATGGAGAGCTGCTTCTTAGATAATAGGGTAGAAGGGATAGGAACAATTCAGGAAAAGATACATGCCAAGGTCTAGAGATCAGTATAATGGGGTGATATCATCTGTTAGGGGAGCTGCAGGCCACAGGCGACTACTGAGCACTTAAATGTCACGGCCACGAATTGGAATATGTTCTAAGCAAGTACAGTAACTAAGAGTTAAGTAAATACCCCCCCCCCACACACACACACACACATGGGAATGCAAAAGATCTCAGACAGTATAAAAAGGAGCATGCAGGGCTAGAGAGATGGCTCGGTGGTGACGAGCACTGGGTACTCTTCTAGAAGACCCAGGTTTGATTCCCAGCACCCACATGGCAGTTCACAACCATCTGTAAGCCCAGTACCGGGGGATCTGATGCCTTCTTCTAGTCTCTGAGAACATCAGGTACACACATGGTGTACAGCTATACATGCAGGTAAAAATTCCTATACATATAGTAAATAAATAAAAGCAAAATGTAAACTATCTCAGTAATGTTTAATATTGACTTCATGGTAAAGTAACCATATTACAGATATAATGGGTTACATAAAATATATTACTAAAATTTTCAGTCCTATTGTGGCTTTAGGAAACTTTTTAAGTACTTAGGTGACATGCATTTTATATATATGATCCAGCACTGTGATGGAGAAAGTGAAAGAGTTCAGGATGGCCAGAGCCCCAGAGCCAGAAGAAGGGAAAGGTGTAGAAGGGGAGGGACCAGAGGTCATACAGGACCAGGTGGGCTGTAGGAAAGATGCCAGATTTCAGCCGAGGGACTTTAGATGCACAGCAGTGGCACAACGATGTGTGCTCTTAGCTCACTCCTGCTGTGGCGTGGAAAGCTGGACGGAGAGGGAAATGGATGCAGTAGACTAATTAGGAACATGAGCTTCTTCAGGTGACAGACAATGAACGGCAGTGGTCCCTTAAAATAGCCTGTTTTCCTGGGCCAGATCCCCAAGCCCACTCCACATGGGGAGCAGGCCAAAGCCAGAACTGCACTCTAAATTCTGCCCTAGAAAAAAAAGAGGAAAGAAATACATGCACACACACGGGGGGGGGGGGG
>NC_022012.1:44993163-45027223 GCF_000317375.1 Microtus ochrogaster
GGGGGGACGGGACACATATTGTGAAAGCTCTGGTTAAAGGTAATGCAAGGAAATGGCTACAATTCTGTTGTTTGGCTTTGTAGCCTTTCGAATGTACAAAGCATGCCGAGGACTATTTGATGTCCTCTACCAAGTGCTCTTAATGGTCACTATTTGCTCACCTGGGTAACTTCAAACACACAGAGCACCAATAATCTAACATGAAAGGGTTCCTCCCGCCCTCATTCTCAGCAAAAGTACAGGCAACAGACCCAGAAACTGGTGCTGAAACAGACCAGATCTGGTCACTTCCAGAAAAGCATCAAAAGGAGAAGGGAGCATATGCTTTCGGAGGACCCCTACGAGGCGCCTTTCTCACAGCATGGGCAAAGGGTTATGCACTCCAGAAGACTACATATAAACACTGCAGGGCCCCCTTTGTCTGCCTGGAATGTTCTCACAGCCAAAAGAAAAAAGAAGAAAGAAATGCTATAAAATATTTTCCCTTTAACCTGAGTGTGGCACACATCTCTCTCTGATTTCATAACTTAAGATACAGAGACAAGAGAAACACCTAATTTCAGGAAAGCCTAGGATACAGCAAATTCTAGACCAGCCAGGGCTACACGGTGAGACCCTGTCTCAAAAATACATATATTGAGGCTGGGCGGCGTTAGAGACGTGTCTCAGTTAACCCAGCGCTTGCCTAGCATTAACAAAGCCCTGGGGTTCAGTCTCCAACTCCACATAAAGCTGGGGGATGGTGCCGCTTTGTAATGCGACTACAGGGGGTAGAAGCTAGAGGGTCAGAAGTTCAAGGTCATCCTTGGCTACGTGGAAGTTTCAAGATCAGCCTGGCTACATAAGATCCTGTCTCAGGAAATAAAGGAAAGGAGGAAAGGAAAGAAAAATAATGAAATGAAAGAGTTTCTTCTAGGAAATTTAATGGAAAAGCATAAGTTATGAGGGTTTGTAGGAGTACTCGATCATAAAACCCAAAGATCTCAGAAAACACAATCCATCTTCATATGTGAAAATTTAAACGAGACATTCCAAAATTAATATCTCAATTTTGTCATTTATTCTTGTATCATTAATTTTCCCCCACACACTCAAGTATATCTATATTCAATTCAAATTAACAGAGCGCTATCACCTTCAACCAGGTCTCTGGAGCACTGGGATTTCAGTACTCAATCACTGTCTTCTAAGGGGTTACCTGTCTTCATGGAACAAGGACATAAAACCATGAGCCTAATCCTACTCCAGTCTGCTCAGAGCCGCTGCCCACATGGCCAAGGGAGTCTGTCAAACTGGCTAGCACCAGTAAAGGTTAAGTGCTCCGTTCCCGAGGATGAAGTACTGACTAACCTTTAGCTGAAGTCTGATGCATGCGAATCTTTTTGGAAGCTACAAACTGTAGCACTCTCTCCACGTTATCCTTCATCTCTTGTTGGTTACTGGGACTCAACTGTACACCACTCAGTTTTTCTCCTGCTGTTAGGAGAGGGGAAACAAAACAGTAACACATAAGGTCAGAAGAACATTATCAAAGTTTCATAGCAGCCAGGCGCAGACAAGGCAGGGGACACAAACACTAAAAGTCTCCATAAACAAGGAGTGAGTTAAGACTCACTCCTTGCACCAGGGGAAGTGGTTGGGGAAAAATGAAAACCTTTCAGAACGCTTCAGTCTTTCAGGTATAAACACACAGTCCTGTGAAGTTATTGTGTGTACATTTACTAATTCAACAAATATTCACGCTGTGTGCCAAACACTGTTCTGGGTACAACAGAGAGCAGGGAACAAGGTAAACAAGAGTCTTCCCTCTTAGCTTAACTACAATATAACAAGTTACATTTAATATAATTTAAGGTAAAAATAAAGACAAAAAAGAATAGTGATCATGGCCTTTCTAATAATACAGTCTTGAAAAGTCTGAATAAGAAATATTTATATTTAGGAAAGTATGGTGGTTTGAAAGAAAATGGCCCCCAAAGGGAGTGGCACTATTAGGAGGTGTGGCTTTGTTGGAGTAGGTGTGGCCTTGTTGGAAGTAGTATGTCACTGTGGTTTTGAGGTCTCATGTATGCTCAAGCCACACCAGGTTCTCAGAATATTTCCTGTTGCCTGTAAGTCAAGATGAAAGAACTCTCAGCTCCAGCTCTAGAAGCATGTTTGCCTGCATGCTGCCTTGCTCTCCGACGTGATGATAATGGATGAAACCTCTGAACCATAAGTGATCCATCACAATTAAATGTTTTCCTCTTGAAGAGTTGCCATGGTTCCTGGTGTCTCTTCACAGCAACAGAAACTCTAACTAACTAAGAGAGAAGGGCACATGCCAGGCTGAAGAGCCATACAAACCCCAACATGGGATTAGCTCAGCCTATCTGAGGGGTAAAAAGAGCAGTGTGGCTAGCTAGGCACGTAATACATGCCTACGATCTCAGCAGTTGGGAGGCTGAGACACAAGGATCAGGAATTATCATCAGATTCATTGAAGTTAGCCATGGCTACAAAGCAAGTACTGGGCCAGCCTGCGTGACATCAGACCTTGTCTGAAAAAGAAAAGACCAGTGTGGCTAGAGTGGAGTTATCAGAGTCAAGACCCAGGAAAGGGCACCAAGCTAAGCAAGGCCAGTCACACAGGGCCTTGGGGACCCACAGGAACGACCCTGGATTTTATTCCAAGGGTAATAAAAAGCCAGTGGGGACTTTCAGACAGGATGGGGACATTAACTAGTTTGTGACTGTTTTCCAAAGTTGACTGTGTGTATATATAGATCATGAGTGGGGGATGAAACAGAGAGATTAGTTAGAAAGAGAGTCTAAATATTCAAGGCAAGAGATAAGGATGGGAAGGGTTAAAGTGGAAGAGAATGGCTAGCCAGAAGTCAGACACTGAGTATATTTTGAATACAAAGCAGAAAGTACATGTTAAGAACTGGCTGTGGTTCAGGAGGGAAAGAAAATACTCAGGAATGACTTCTAGGAGTTCTCCTTAGCAAGTGAGAGAATGACTTGATGAAGATGGAAGGTGGAGATGGGCAAGGATGGTAAACGGCTTGGTGTGGACAAAGAAATACAAAGTTCTGGTTAGCTGCATCTAAGACATTCAAACAGTGGTGATCAGGACACTGTATATGCAGGTCCAGAACTCAGTGAAAAACTGAAGCCTAATATACAAAATTAGGGAGAGGCCATGAGGTTTTCTCTTTTTGTTATGTACGTCTGAGTGTATATGAGGTATGTGGTGTGTGCACACATGTGTGTGCATGGATGCACATATGGAAGAAGCTGGCATCTGCTCTGTCACTATATACTTTATTCCCTTAAAACAGCTTTTTGTTTTGTTTTTCCTGAACTTGGAGCAAGGGTGGCGGTCAGCAAGCCCCAGTGATCCTCCTGTCTTCTTCCCCCACAGCTGGAGTTATAGATGCATTTATGACCATGTATGGCTTTTTAAACATCGGTACTGGGGATTCAAACTCTAACCCTCATGCTTGCACATGAAACATCACTGAACCAGCTCCTCGGCTCCTTGAGGTTATTTCAGGCTAGGAATATGCCTTAGTTGTAGAGTGCTTGCCTAGCATATTCAAGGCCCAGTTCAATTTGCAGAAACACACACACATGCATACACACACATACGAAAAGACAGTGTTTTGAAATCTGGATTTTGGGAAAACAAAAAGACATTAATACTGCTTCCCAGGTTTATACCATCTCTGGAAACAACACCGGTTATGCCACGAACGGAGGATGAGTAGCTGATGGCCAACACCGATGCTCAACTTCACAGGGTATAAATCACCTAGGAAACAGGTCTCTCCGTTGAGGAACTATTTACCTTGGGTTAGCCTCTCTGGCTACGCCTGTGAGAGAGTGTTTTAATTAAGTAAGTTAAGGTGGGAAGAACCCAAAAAATGAGCAGCACCATTCCCTGGGCGTGGATCCTGGACTCAGGGACAGGAGAAAGTGAGCCAACCACCAGCACTCGCTGCTCAGTCCTCTGGGTGTGGCTGCACCCTGACTGACTGCCACCACTCTTCCCACTCTGCTGGATTTCTCCTCAAACTGTGAGCCAAAGCAAACCCTCTTTCTTTAAGCTGCTTTGTGTCACAGAAAACAAAAGTACTGATACAGTTTCTGTTGAAGGAATACAGGTAGAAGAAGAGCTTTCGTTTTTATCCTTTTGTGCCTATAGTTCCTGCTAGTCCACATGTAATCTATTTAAATAAGGGGGAAAGAAAATGCTTAAAATGGATTTGGGGATTTTTTTATTTTTAGTGCATGCATATGTGCATGTATGAGTGTGTGCGTGCGTGCATGCTCATGCATGCGTGTGTGTGTGTGTGTGTGTGTGTGTGTGTGTGTGTGTGTGTGTGTACATAGAAGTGCTGATGACCTTGGAGTCCAGAAGAGAGATGCCTTGGAGCTGGAATTACATAAGTCTGTGAGCCACCCTACTTGGTTGATCTGCAAAATCATTATTTATACTCTTAATATCTGAGTCATTTCCCTAGTCAGATCTTTGGAATTAAAATAGAACTAGGTTTGCACCTTTACCTGAATACTTCAATATTTATGAACTTGCCAAGTGGCTGAGCCTTGTAAACCTCATCAGTAAAATAATATAGGTTTATCATCCATAATCTAAAACTTTGAACTTACAAATGCTCCAAAATCTGAAACATTATTATTTTATGTATATGGGCATGTTCAAGTATGCCTATGTACTGTGTGCATGTCTGGTACCCAGGGAGGCCAGAAGAGGGCATCAGATTCCCTGGAACTGGAGTTATAGATGTCACCATGGAGTTATATAGTCACCATGCTGAGTTCCAGTGGACCATGGGGCTCAAACCCAGGTCCTCTGGAAGAGCAGCCAGTGATCTTGACTGCTGAGCCAGCTCTCCAGTTAAAAAATCTGAAATGTTTTAAGCATAATTCTAGTGCTCAAAAAAATTCTGATTTGGAGACATTTTCAGACTATGGACTTTCCATAATTTTTAGCTGTAAGTGCTCAACTCTCTCTCTCTACTTTTTTTTAATCCAATAGCTGAAGCATTTTTGGTACCAAGCATTTTGGATGAGGAGTACTCCCTTAACTCAACCGTATTACACAAAGAAATCAAAAGAGCATATTTTTTTTTACACATACTAAGTATCTATTAATTAATTAATTTTTATAGATGGTCCCTTTCATTTCCTGGAAACAGAAGCAATAATATCTGTTTCCTAAGGGTGTGGTGGTCAAATAAGCTCACAAAATAGCAAGCATGCCACCAACCAGCGACAATTACCCGAGCCACTGTTCCACTTATTACAAATGATTAGTCAATCGTGAGCTGTCTCCAAAAAAAGTACTCACAGATAGGCAGATAGGCTGCCTGTTACAAACCAGCTTCTTCCACACCACATACCTCCAGGACACCCAGCAATATCAATTGGTCAGTAATAAATGTTTGAGAACTGATTACATGCATTTAGCTGGGGTTTCTGGAACCATAAGAGCAAAGTATAGAGCATCATTCTCTTCAAGAGCTCGGTCTATGGAATACCTGATTGTCAGTCAGTGAGAGAAATCACAGTGGAGCGATGGAAAATACTTTGGACATACAAGACCCTCATAAGAAGAGAGCCTGAAGTTAGAGGAAAACCCTCCTGTGAAAACACATGGGTCTGAGTGTCACACACAGAAGAGAGTCCTATTGTTGGTGACATTTTCTCTTTTGGCCTGAATGCTACTCCCTTTTCTGTTTTTTGTTTGTTTTGTTTTTCCTTTGTGTGTCTTTGTGTGTGTGCATGCATGAGTGTTTTGCCTGCATGTATATTTGTGCAGGAAAAAAAGTATTGGTTCCCCTGACACTAGAGTTATATATGGTTGTGAGCTGCCTCTCGGGTGCCAGGAATCGAACCAGGTCCTCTGCAAGAGCAGCCAGTACACTCGACCACTGAGCCAAATCTCCAGGCTTCCCACTGTGCTTTTAACTTAGACTGCAGTTCTTCTGGAAGCCTGGAAGCCCTCCTCCTCTGTTTGACATGGATTCTTCTGCTCTGCCATTCCTGAACCCCTAGGACTAAGGGAGGGTGATTCTTCTGTGAACCCTCCTCTGCATGTACCCCCATCAGGATACTAACATAGTAATAAGACGGATCTCACTTTTCAGTCTTTCCAACTAGACTGGGAGCCTCTGAGGGCACTGGCAGGGCCAACATCTCCTCATATAATACAGTGCCTAGCACAGTGTTTATTGACCGGATGTGAATTAACCTTGGGCAAATATTTTAGGTCTTCCCAACTCCATCGCCATGAATGCGAACAACCTGCTTGAAGGGAGCATGGAGGAGATAGAAGTCAGATTCTCGTCTACACTAGCATCAGAGTCCAAGGCCAACTGACCAACAATCTCGATGAGATAGGCCAGGATCACTCCATCTCGGAGATCCTGTCGCAGGTCCTGCACAGGCTTCACGGATGGCCTCTTCTTCAGCTGGGCATTCACCCAGGCCACATAGGCCTGCAGCTGTTGCTGGAAAATAAAAGGCGGAGATAAGGGAAAGATGGCATATCAGTCTCATCCCCTATCCTGTCCCTGTAAGGCAGCATGAGAGGGTGAGGGACAGAGGGGAAGCTATATCAGGAAGGAGAAAAGGGTTTTAAGATACCCCAGAGCACATTCTAAAATCTTTAGCTTTAAGCTAACACCTAGGGATAAAGTAATCTCCGACTAATTCAGCACTGCAGCCACAGATAAAGAGACACATGCTTCCAGGGGTCACTCCCACTTTCCACGCTCTGTTGAGAGGGATCAAGGCTGAGTCCAGGGCGCCAGCCAGTATTCAGGTACCATGACTGCTGCCAGCAACTCACCACACTTTGCAGTTATAGTTCCTCGTGTACTTTAAACACAATGGACCGTGACACTCCCACGAACTGATCTTGTGGAACCAGACACGAACCAGGACCCAAGCACAGCGCTGCCTCCCACAGCTGCTTTCCTTAGCATGAGATGTGGGTGCGGTCATCTCACACTCCACGGAAGATTTACCCTCCTGAGCCCATAATCCTAGGATTGCTAGAGAGTTAGTTTTAATCTGTGTTTTATATTGTCAAAGAGGGTCTGGTTACATAAGACTGATGCAGGGAAGGAAAAGAAAGCCACCAAGGGGACTGTGATTCTGAGGACTAAAAAGCATTTTCCTTTACTTCACAGAAAGTTGGGGCCCTGTGCTGCCAGGAACCGAGAAGGTTTCTAGGTTGAGCCATTTAGGGAACTCATTCCATCCCGCACACAACCCTACACATTCCATTTTCCTTTTAAGCACAATTTGTATTCTGATGCTTATTGTCACCACCTAGTCAGAAGATAGACATTGTTATCTCAAAAACACACAAAAAACATAACAGTCTGGAAGGCAGATGTTTCGTTTCTGTAACAGCCCAAGATCCTGAACCTCAAAATTAAGTTCAAGGGCTAATTATATCAAATCATAATTTGGTTAAAGTACAGTTGATTTCTAAGTCACAAGCATTTCCTGGGTGAAAGGAAGCTGAAAATTACTAAAGGAAGCCGGAAATTACTTACTGGCTGCTTTCCTGGGCTCAGATGAAATCTGCCTTAGTTTCGTTGCTGATTTTTGGAAATCGCCATTGTAAGGCAGTGCTAAAGCGATAATCCATCAGCCACTTAAGCTATCGGACCGGTAATGACCAGCAGGAATTGGCAGGAGGGATCTAACATTTATTGAGAGCCTGCACAAACTGAACACCATTTCTGGTGCTTGTCTTGTTTTTGTGGCACAAATGATTGAACCCAAGGACTGGTGTGTGCTAGCAAGTGATTTCCCCTTGAGCAATATCTTCAGCCCTATTTCTGGTATTCTATTTTAATTACTGCTTCTGGTGTTCTGGTTTAAAGACTCAATGAATGTATCTGGCCTAGGGTCTGACACAAAATTGATGCTTACCAAAGGGTTGATTGCTTTTACATTTTATTTATTTTGTGTGTGTGCTTTTGCACACTACATGGTACAAGCGTGGAGGTCAGAAGATAGCTATTAAGAGTCGGTTCTCTCCTCCCATCTTGCAGGTCTTGGGGACTGAACTTAGGATGTCAGACTTGCACACTGGGCCATCTTGCCAATCGTGGTCATTATTATTGTTACCAGCATCATCTAATTTTATTCTCAAATATATATAATATATTAAAATATACATACTATATACTATATTATATCTAACATTAAAATACTATATATAAACACATAATATATATACATATATGTATAATATATAAACAAACCCCAAAATAACCATTGTCATAGGGTTTCTATTGCTGTGAAGAGACACCATGACCACAGCAACTCTTACAAAGGAAAACATTTAATTGAGTGGCTTACAGTTTCAGAAACTTAGTTCATTATTATCATGGCAGGACATGGTGGCGTACAGGCAGACATCGTGCTGGAGAGGAGAGTGGAGAAGGAGCTACATCTTGATCCCTGCAGGCAACAGGAAGTGATCTGAGACACTGAGAATATCTTGAGCATAGGAAACGTCAAAGCCTACCTAACAGTGACACACTTCCTTCAACAAGGCCATACCTACTCCAACAAAGCCACACCTCCTAATGGTGCCACTTCCTATGAGCTTATGGTGGCCAATTACATTCAAACTACCACAACCATAAAGCCAGTATTATTTCCATTTTATGGATAAAGTTTGGAGAAGTGACATAACTTCCCCAGTGTCCCCAGAACTAGGACACAGCATGTCCAGTTCTAAAACCCAGTTAGCACTGCCTATGCATTACATTGCCTTGCTAACCAGCTCACTGCAGAAAACGTGAGCGAGACACTCATCCCCAGAACGCACTGATACACAATGTTCCAAGTCCTGCCTGAGGAGCCCGGCAAAGGGCACCTCAGGAGTGAGTGCTGTGCTCTGACTTAGGGAAACAAGTTCAGAGCAGAGAGAGCATTAAGAGTAACACTGAGGTGGTAAAACTCCTAGTAGGGGGAGGTGATACGCACCTGTAATGCCAGCTTTGGGGAGATGGAGTCAGCTTGAGGCTAGCCTGGGCTACAAGGGCTCCTGTCTCAAAACACACAAAACTGCTAATCATTTTTCCTGTATCTTTCTCATCTAATTTATATTTTGAGACAATCATGTCTCACGATGAAGTCCTGGCTGGGGTGGAACCTGCTACATGGACCAGACTGACCAAGAACTCTCAGAAATCCTCCTGCGTCTACCTTCCAAGTGCTGGAATTATGGGCCTGTGCCACCACAACCGGCTCAACTTGCCTGTCTATAATATCAGCCACCTTTAACGCATCCTTAAAGCATTCCTGCTTAAAGTTCTTAATTGGTCTTCCATTATCCTTAAGATAAATCCTATTTCTTAGCTGCCCTGTAGTAAGCCCTGTCTGCTCTTCCTCACTCGAGACTTTAGCTGTGCAATGGGATGTGATGATTTGTGTGATCTTCCGGTGTTGCTGGCACTAATGTCTTCTTCAGGGGAGGGAATGACAAGGCATGGTGTCAATGTCTCAGACACCCCTTCTCCTCCATGTCCCTGTCATGCCTCGGTCTATCCAGACTGCACACATTTCCTCAAGTGCATCATGGTTTCTCCCACGCCACTGCACCTCCCTCTGCCTGCCGATGCTTTGTAAAGTCTCAATCAAGTGTCACTCTTTCCAGAAATCCTTCCCTGATCCTCTCACACTCCTCAGACTCTGCGAGGAAGGATTCTGTGTGTCGTCCAATTGGCTCACCAATCATTTGAGCGCAACCCACGGGACTACAAAGATCTCACACCTTCACACAGTGTGCAGGAGGGCTAGGGAGATGGCTCAGTGGGTCAACTGCTAGTATAAATGCAAGTCTAAGGCTCTGGGTTTGGATCCTGAACATCCACATAAAAAAACTGGGCATGGTGGGTGGTGCACACCTCTAACTCTAGCACTGGCATGGAGACAGGTGAGAGGTAAGTCATAGGAGGTCACTGGCCAGACAGTCTACCAAAACTCCAGGTCCAAAAAATAACACAGAGAATGATGGAGGAAGGCATCCCAACATCAGTCTCTGGCCTATATACAAATACACACACCACACCACACATGCACATCACACATGCACACACACACACACACACACACACCACAATACATGCACACCCCACACACACCACACACACACCACACCACAATGCACATCACACATGCACACCACACATGTACAACACACACACCATACACACCACACCCGCACATCATACACATCCACACTACACATGCAAACCACACACGCACACCACACACACACACCACACCACACACAACCACACAAACATACACACCACACACACACCACACTACACACACCCGCATACCACACACATACTATACCACACACAAGTGCACACCACACCCACACACCACATACACATACACACCATACATATACACACGCACACCACACACACATGCACACCACACACACACCTTACTCCCGCACATCTCTCACACACACACCACACTGCACACACACACCACACACAGACATACACACACGTACTCACACCACACTGCACATACACGCACACCACACATGCACACACACACACACACACACACACACACACACGAACCTGCTACCTGGAAGAGGCAAGTGCTACAAGGGGATGAACACAGCATCAGGCATTAGCCCAGCATGAAGTTCAAGAGGTTGATGAGCAAAGGTGACAAAGAGGTCAGTGAACTCCAAAGACCTAAGGTGGGAATAAGATCTCTGCGGGGAGTCAGCACAGTTCAGAACTATTTGCTTCTTAGGAAAAGTGCTCAACATAAATTTGCTTCTAGGAGAGAGTCATTTGTCACGTTTTATCAGGCCTGCACCTACGCTACTGTAGAAGTTCATTGGGCAGGGACATGATTTTTCAGTAGGTCAAGCTAATGTCATCTTAAGTAACCATAGCCTTGCCTTGGCTGCAAAGAAGCAAACAGTCTAGGATAGAAAACTGACTGCTGGTCCTCTCTATTTGATGCATGGCAAGATAACAGAGAGGCTCCTAACTACTTCTCACGCACATTAATCCCTGCCGGGTCCTCCAGCAGCGACAGTAACAGCCATCAAGTTTTGGAACATCTATCCTTTCCAAAGCTATGCTGGTGTCTTGCTAAACACATTTTTTTCTCTTGTTAATCTGATTGATTTGGATATTCTAACTACGAGGAAGACAAAAAATTTGAGACTCAAAATAAGGTGAAAGAAGCTGTTCAAGGCCACCCAGATGATGAACCATGAATTGTGGGATTTAAATTTAATACCCAAGGCAAAAGTTCTCTCCACACCTAAATTAACGCATTTCTGAGCTGTAAGGGAGTCGGTAAACCCTGAAGGATGCTCTTTAGTCTAAAGCACCCCTCCACAGGCGACGCGGGGGTCCCTTGTGTACCCCTCATCTACACTAAGTGGCTCTCGACTGCTCACTGTGGTTCAGACCAGCCATATCAGCATCACTTGGGAATCTGCTGGGAAAGCAGACTATTCTTAGCATCTCCCAGCTCTGCCAAATCAGAAGTTGTGTTTTAGCGGGATCCCCTGATGTCTGTATGCCCATCTGAGTGTGAAAAATACCAACTCAGCCACAGATTCTCTCTCTAGATGTATGGCAAGACAAAGAAGAGCCAGTGTCTCCTCAGCCTACTGGACCATCCTCCTTGCCTAGAGCTCTCTGAAATCCGGTCACTCCCTGCCTACTGCAGTGCATTGGAGGTAAAGGATGTGTGGAGCTCCCTCGCTTATTTCTCTGCTTTCTTTTTTTCCTCGCTTCTGTTTTTCCTTTTGTTTCCATTGTTGGCTCACATGGACAGGGTCATTCAAAACCCCTAAGGATTATTTTTTTAATTTATTAACTTTTCACTGTGAAATAATTTCTGGCTCCTGAAAAGGTAAATGTGGGCTGGGGATATGGTTCCACAGGTAGACAGCTTGCCATGCAGAAGGCTCTGGGTTCAATCACCAGCACTACATAAAGTGGGCGTGGTGATGACGTGTCTGTAACCCCCTTCAGGCAGGGAGGATCAGAAGCTACACAGCAAGTTTGAGGCTGGCCTTGACTATATGACATCTGGGTTTTGTTTTGTTTTAAAGGTAACTATACAAAGAGTTCATCTATACTCATTACCTAGATCACCAGAGAGAACCACAGCATAAAGACCAAAACAGGAAACTACCATTTACATAATCTACAGACTTCCTTTGAATTTACTTTTTAAAAGGGTGCTGCATGGGTCCTGGGATCAAAAAAGTTGTCAGAATTGGTGACAAGCACTGAGCCATCTCACCCGTCTTTAGTTTTACCCCTGGTTTTCTGACGATGAAATTCAGGTTATAGATTTTGGCAAGGACATCATGCCTTTCTGGGGGCTTTTAATTTTTTTCTTTCTTCTCTTCTCTCCCCTCCCCTCCCCTCCTATCCTTTCTCGCCTCTCTCTCTGAGATAGGGTCTCATGAAGGGTCCAAGGCTAGTCTTGAACTTGTTACGTAGTCAAGGAAAACTGAACACCTACCTCCCAAATGCTGGGATTCTAGGCAGGCTACAATGCCTGGTTGTATGTGGTGCTGAAGACCAAACCCAGAGCTTCACGCATGCCAGGCAAGCATTCTACCTACGGACACATCAAAGATCTCCAACAGAGAAAGTATGGCAGAATCCCTGGAGCTGGGAAAATGTGGCTAGACTCCTTACACCCTGACAGATCAGGAAAAGGAGAGAAATGAATTTGAATGCCCCAGGCAGGCATTCTTCATATATTAAGAATGTCAGATCCTAGTTTGGGTTATGTCATGCATTCTGTCCAGTTCATGAGTAATCACTTTATTTATGGTGGAGTGTTATGAGGTTTTGTTTTTAATTTTTGTTAAGCCCCTAAATTTTGAAACATAGTTAGAAAGCCAAATTAAGAGGTAAAAGAAAAATTCCTTATAAGCTTTCATTTTCACTTTTAGATCTTATATCCAGTTGGAGTTCTTGTATGATATGAAATTCAGCTCTAATTTATCCTCTCCCAAACGGTTAGCCACTTGTTCCAGCACCATTTATACAAACACAGCCCTCTATTCCAATGATTTGAGACACTACTTTATCACATTCTAAATTTCCATAAATTCCTGGGCCTATTTCTGGGCTTTCTATTCTGCCTCACTGGTCTATGTCTACCCATGCACCAGCACCAAAATGTGCTACTCAGAGTCTATTTACTAAGACAAAGCCTCACTTTGTGGCCCAGAACAGCCTCAAACTCGTGATCCTTCTGTGACAGCCTCCCAGGTGCTTGTGGAGGGACGGCTGGCTTGTGTGTCCCAATCTGACCTCCAATTCACTAAGTAGTCAAAGGTGGCCACGACCAGGTTAGACCAGGATCCTCACGAGGTGGTAAGGGTCGAATCCTGGGCGTCACACATGTCAGGCAAGTACTCTACAAGTGAACTATATTCCCATCCCCATGAAATTATGTTAATATCTTCTAGAGCCAGTCCTCTTTCCTTGAAAACGATCTTGCTGCTTTCTTAACTAGTCTTGTCTATTTATTTCTCCATGGGAACTTCTATTTCTGTCTAATTTCCTAAAAATGGCCACATATCTATATAGAGATCTATAAACTCTTTTGTGATTTTTTTTCCTGTTTCAATGGCTATTTTTCCATGTCCATTTCTAATTTTATATATTTCTGTTTTCTCCCCCTTTCTCCTTTATTATGTTAATTAATGGTTCACCAATCTTTGCAATTATCCATTTTAATAGGAACATCCATTGTCAAAGAAGGCAATGAAGAGACCAAGTGATGAAGACGAGACCCTAAGTGAAAGCATTACCAGGTAGAAGATGACACTCCAGAAACAAATCAAAGGTGTGACAGGAAGTGGCACTGAGGGAAAGGACCCAGAAGCAATGCTGAGGACTGGCTGGCTGGCAGTGCTGTAGGGATAAAGGGGACCTGGAGACCTGAGCAAAGCAAACAGTTCAGTTCTGGGCACAGTCTGAACTATTTGTAGAACACCAGGGTGGGGATGTTTTCCAGGCAGCTGACAAAATACAGATTCAGAGTACAAGGCATGGGGCTTGGACTGAAGACACACATTGAGAAGTATCCCTGTGGGGCTAGAGGGATGGCTCAGCAGTTGAGAGCAGTGGCTGCTCTTTCAGAGGACCTGGGTTCAATTCCCAGCACCCACATGGCAGCTCACAACCATCTGTGACTCCAGTTCCAAGGAATCCGACATCTTCACACAGATATGCACAAAGGCACAAATACCAGTGTATATAAAATAAAAATAAAGTGTGTGTGTGTGATTGTGTGTGTGTTTGCAAGTCAAGCAAGAACTGTGCAAATGACTGCCTTCCACTGAGCACTTCCTACAGGCCAGGTACTGTGCTAAGTACTTGACCACATATTTTCACGTACTGACCACCTCGCTCGCACACCCTGATCCCTCTGGGAACGCTTCTTCATATTTGATAGGTGTGAAAACCAAGGTCATGCGTAGCAGCACAGCTACGGTCACAGGGCTGGTCCATAGCAGAACAAAGATTTGCGTTCAGTGCTTATTCCACATCCTGCCTTCCAAAGCATTCCAGAAAGCGAGGCAAACTATAAGAAGTTATTTGGTATAAAAAGTTTGAGGAGGGCATGTGAGGGAAAGAAGAGAACTCAAATGCACTCAATGCCTATTCTAGTTAGCCAGAGAGAGAGAGAGAGAGAGAGAGAGAGAGAATATGCATGCATTACCTCATTCAGCCATCAGACCTGGCTGGCTAGTCTTTTGTCAACTTGATATCTGGGAGGAGTCCCTCGATTGAGAAAATATCTCCAGCAAACTGTCCATAGGCAAATCTGCACAGTGCTTTCTTGATTACTGACTGGTGTGACAGGGCCCAGGCCGCTGGGGGTGGAGCTGCCCCAGGAAGGTGGTCCTGGTGGTATAAGGAAGCAGGCTGAGCAAGCCATGAGGAGCACGCTAGTAAGCAGTGTTCTCCCATGACCTCTGCTTCAGTTCCTGCCCCTGCTTCCCATGATGATTATTTTGATATGGAAGTATAAGCCAAACAAACCCTTTCCTCCTCAACACTGCTTTTAGTAATGGTGCTTTGTCACAGAAATAGAGAGCAAACTAGATAGGACCCAGTCATTAAAATCATTGTTATTTATGCCATTTTTATATGGGGAAACATGCCCAAGTCACACTTCTAATAAGTATTCAAACCATTCCATCTTACTCCAAAGAATATATTATTTCTCCTATAACAAGGAAACCGGAGACTTATCAACAAGCGGTGGGCCAGTGAGATGAACTTAGCTCAGCAGGTAAAGGCACTTGCTGAACTGAACTAAGTCCCCAGATACCTCATAAAGGTGGAAAGAAAGGATGGACTTCCAAAGATGTCTGCTGACCACCACATATGTGTGGCATGCATGTCATGTGCACCGCATCATCATAATGACTTTTTAAGGGGATGCAAGGGTCAGGCTAGGGAAATGTCTCTGGTTAACACACAAGCGTAAAGAAAGGAGTTCAGAACCCTGAAACCACATAAAAGCTAGGAGAGCATGACAATCAGCGAGAAGGTGGAAACAAGGATTCCAAAGAGTAAGCTGGCTGGACAGACCAGCCAGGAAGGGGAAGTTCAAGGTCTACCTCAGTACACAAGGTGATGTGTGATCAATGAAGACCCATGACATCAGCCTCTAGCTTCCACACATATGTAGTGACAAACACACATGCACACACACACAGACACACACTCATCTGTAAAGGGGGAAATGGTGAGATGAGCAACAACAAAAAAAATGTCCTGAGACTTAGGAAGAATCAGGGCAGAGCGGTTTGTGGCAAGGAATTCAAAGAGGGGCTCTAGGACAGCAGCAGCCTGAGGAACTTGAGGGCCATCTGATGTAATAGTAATAACAGATGAGTCTGGTGACCTTGCGGGGGAACAGATTCTGTAGAAGCGCCAAGGCTGCAGTCGGGAGGTAGTGAACTGAGAGGACCCCAGGAGGCAGGAAAATAAAAACAAGAAGGAAGTGAGCGAGGGTCCTAGCTAGAAAGGAAAATAGCACAGGGAAGGAGTGGCTTTCAGGATAAGACGAATTTGCAGGTTGGGGGAAGGGGTCAGTGAAAGGAAAACGACCAAAAGAAGGGGACACTTGATGCAGCAAGGCTGGGAGGGGAGGAAAAGCTACTTCCTCCCATCCAGAGTGAGGAGTCGTGGGAGAAGAGTGGGGGTGGCAAGCAGAAAGCTGACAGGTTGGTCCCAGGCCCCTTTACCCCAAGTCAGTCATTCCTGGAAAGAGGATCAACTGAAAGAGGAAATGAAGGGAGGGAGATTGAGAACAGACCCTGTGGGAGCACGGAAGACACTCTGCAGCAACAGGTGCTCCGTAGCCCAATGCTAGGAGTGAGTCACCTGGAGAGGTGAAGCCATTGACTCTAGCGCGGCTCAGCAGGCCTGGACCATTCGAGGAGGAACCAAGCACAGGCGGACAGCTGGAGGTGGTCAGAGACTCAGGATCACAGGGAGAAGGGAGGGAGGATGGAAGTCACTGGTCACAGACTCAGGGCCAGGGAGAAAAGATGAAACCAGTGGATAAGACAAGAGGATGGAAAACACCGGGGAAAGAAGAGGTTGATGGAACAAAAATACTAAGTTTAATGAAATTAGTAGTGGGTTTTGAGCAGTGCCAGGGTTCAAGACATCAGGTGTAGAGTCAGACGTGGGAATACACACCTATAACCACAGCACTCAGAAGGCTGAGGCAGGAGGACTGCTGTGAGTTTAAGACTAGCCTGGGCAATACAGTGAACTTGAAGACATCCTGGGTGACAGAGTGACCCTCCTTCTCTAAAAAGATGTTTTTAAGCCAGGCGATGGTGGCGCACGCCTTTAATCCCAGCACTCGGGAGGCAGAGGCAGGCGGATCTCTGTGAGTTCGAGACTAGCCTGGTCTACAAGAGCTAGTTCCAGGACAGGCTCCAAAACCACAGAGAAACCCTGTCTCAAAAAACCAAAAAAAAAAAAAAAAAAAAA
This sequence comes from Microtus ochrogaster, assembly GCF_000317375.1. Taxonomy (NCBI): domain Eukaryota; kingdom Metazoa; phylum Chordata; class Mammalia; order Rodentia; family Cricetidae; genus Microtus; species Microtus ochrogaster. Next base: position 45,010,248 of record NC_022012.1, read on the forward strand.
AGATGTTTTTAAAGGTGTGACATGGTGAGAAAAGTTCCAGATGTGACCTTGATCAAGTGGCCCAGAGGTGTTGATTGCAGCACAAGGGGCGAGCGGGAACTAAGTCTTCATTATGACGGAGCCGGAAGTCCTCCCATGAGCTTAGAAGACATTAAGATGCTGTGGCTACTTTGTTATGCCCAGATTCATATAGTTCTTTTTTTTTAAAAAAAAAAAAAAAGAAAGAAAGAAAAAGAAACTGGCAAGTCTTAAGTTAAATCGACTATTTTTTTGAATGACTAGCTGGCATTTGGGGCATCTATCACTACTCACACTGGAGGAAGTCAGCCAAATGGAATCTAGCGAGAGTGTTCAGAGCTTCAATGCATGGGGAAATTCTTATCCGAGGTGAGGGGTTAGATTGCTCTTCTCCAGGACTCAGCTCCACACTTTTCGGGCTAACTTGGGCGGGGGTGGGGGTTCCAGCTTCTTAACTGGGGGGTCTAGTGTCCCTGAGGCCTGGAGATATCTCACTTAAGGGGCAGGAAGGACCCTGCTCCTCTGCTACGAATGCCTGCAGCTGGCTCTAGAAAGCCTAGTTTAAAGGACAAAGTCATTCTTGTGAGGAGCACCACCCACTTCCCCTCGGGTGTCAGAGGCTTACCTTAGAAGAGGCTGTGGTGTGGGCCCAGCCCTGCCTGGCTCAGCTGCTTGGCTTTAACAACAGATGAGGGCATCTTCCTCCACAGCAGATGAAACACTGTATGCTTTTTAAAGCAAGAGGTGCCACTCTCCTAAGTGCCACCAGTTGTTTTATTTTCACCTCCCACCTTTTTTTGTATTATAGTACTCTTTAAATTGTAACTTATATAAAGCTAGATATTTGTTTTGCATTGCGAGGTATTAAACCTTAGGTAGCAACACACTCAACAAGCACTCTACTTGAGCTATATCCTCAGTTCCCCAAAGCCAAATGTCTTTTAAAAATATTTGTATTACCTTCATCTATTTATTTGTGTGTCTGAGTGTATATCTAGGAAGGTTATGGTATGTGAACATATAACACGCATGTGGAGGTCAGAGGACAACCTGAGGGAGCAGGTTTTCTCCTTCTACCATTAGGCCTGTAGGGATCAAACTTGGTCATCAGACTTGGTGGTGGGCCATCTCATAGGCCCAGAGTTTTAGTTAGCTGAGTTTTTTAATGTGTATGGGTGTTTTGCCTTCAGGTGTAACTGCCCATCACATGTGTGTCTGGCACCTGTAGAGGCCAGAAGCAGCTATTGGATCCCCTGGAACTGGAATTACAGATGGTTGTGAGCCACTATATGGAAACTGGGAATCAAACCTGGGTTCTCTAGAAGAGCAGCCAGTGCTCTTAACTACTGAGTCATATCTCCAGCCCCCCAATTGTTTTTAAATAGGTCTTTCTGGATAGGACTGGGGTTGAGGGTGGTCTCGGAGCCTAGAGCACTCATGCCCTTTTTCTTCTCTGCTGAACCTCCCCTCCCGTTTCCCTACTCCTCCTTGCACCTGGCTCCTAAAAGAACTAAAAATAAAAAATTCATTTCAGTTGTGTGTGTGTGTCTGTGCACAAGAGAGAAAGATAGACAGAGATACAGAAAGACAGAGAGAAACACAGAGACAGACAGACAGACAGACAGACAGAGAGCAAGTGCCCCAGAGTCCAAAAGAGGGTGTCAGACCTCCTGGAGCTGGGGCATGGTGATCCCAGAGGTGTTAAGATGAGATGGAGACAGGCGAACCCCTAGAAGCTCCCTGGCCACACACTTTAGGTTCCTTGGCAAAGTACCAGGCCAATAAGTGAACTTACTTTAAACAAAAGGCAGAGGACACCTGAGGAGTGACCTGCTCACACATGTGAGCACGTGTGCACACATGCACCTGAGGAGTGACCTGCTCACACATGTGAGCACATATGCACACATGCACTTGCATGCACACAAACCACACTTAGACGCTGTGATAAACCAAGCTACCCGTTTACTCATGACAAGCTGTCTGTATTAGACGGAATGAAGGCATCCTTGGGAAGGGGGCAGAGAGCGGGGAGCCTTGCTGCCAGAGCTAGAGCTCTTGCTTTTCACTAAGTCTGAACCGCTGCTGTGGCTCTGCCTTTTCTGTGGTTTAGTTTTTCAGATTTTCCTCAGAGTCCATGAGTCACTAAATTCCACTTCCGATTTCTTCTTTTTCAAGTTGGGTTTTGGCACTTGCACCCAGATTTTCACAAAGAAAAAGGAGCAAGGCAGACAGTTGGTATATACTGTGTCCAGGACGGTACAGAACCTGTCAACTTTGTCTTGACTTTCACCTTTAAGTTGTTCTGGGGAAGCTATAAAGATGCCAGTGTCCAGGGCTAGAAATAGGACTCACAGCTTAAGGGCACTTGCTGCTCTTGCAGAGGACCCTGGTTTGGTTTCCAGAACCTATGTATCAGCTCACAACCCGCTGTAACTCCAGTTCCAGGGATCTGGCTCTCTCTTCTGGTCCCTACAGGCACCAGAACTTACGAGTGCACCAGCATATGTGTGTGTGTGTGTGTGTGTGTGTGTGTGTGTGTGTGTGTGTGTATACATACATACATATATATGCATGCAGACAAAACATTCATAAATGTAAAAAATAAATGGTTTTTAAAAGATAGCTCTGAGTCAGGCCTCCGAGGAAGGAGAAATAGAAGCAGCAGAGGTCTAGCTATCTAAGCAGGCTTTGAGTCTGGCAAGGCTCATAGGTGACCGCTTTCATCAGCTTCCTCCAAATCACTCTGTGTACCTTACGTCTGGGTTCAAACTCTCAGTGTAGACAGTTCTAATCACATTCTTCGTCTGGGAAGGGACTCTTGGCCTTGAAAGCCTTCCTCCTGCTGCCACAACTTTCCTTCTGTTTGTCTTTGGGACCTGCCCTTTCCTCCCAACAACTTCAGAACCTTAGCCTCTGCTCCCTGCCCCTCAGCAATGGAGATCAAAGACTGTTTATGCAGAGGATTTGTTTGGGTAAAGCTGCAAAAGCAGGTTGTAATTTTCACCAGGGAACTCCATGTTGCTAGTCTAGAAATATCCAAGGGCTTTGGCTCTGTGGCTCCCTGCTGGCCAATCGGAAGAGCAGCAAGTGCTAGAGAAAGTGCAGGAGACTGAATGGCCAGAAAGAAAATTAGCTTAACAGGGAGACCAGCCTGTTTAGAACTCAGATGTTCCAGCAGCAGAGGGTGAAAAAGCAGTTCCTCAGACTTAAAAGTCCAGGTTAGTTATGACGGGGTTATATTCTGCCAGCAGGGGAAAAAAACTCCACAATATTGGATTTCTTTTCTATTAATTCTTTTTTGTTTTGCATTGTTTTTTTCGAGACACAGTTTCTCTATATAGCTCTGGCAGTCCTAGAACTCAGCCTGTAGACCAGGCTGGCCTCAAACTCAGAGATTGACCTACCTCTGCCTCCCAAGTGCTGGGATGAAAAGCGTGCGCCACCACCGCCTGACCCTTTTCTATTAAATCTTTTGGCCCTTTACTGATGCAGTGTACTTTGTTTATTGTACTTGGTGGTCAGTTGGGTTAACACAAAAGTATCATTAAAATTTCTTCTTCTTTCAGAATATAAACAGACAAGGCTGTTTATATCAATGTTCAGCTTTATGGCCAAAAGATCATATAGAAAAAGGAGAAGAGCTAAGGTTTTTCAGAATGATACCATTTCATAAACTTACCATAATCTTATAAAATTTCCAATACGTATAAGCACTCTAAACAGTCTCTGAGCCTTCATGAATACATGTTACAAGGTTAGTGCTCAATAAGCGCATGAGAATGAATCTTTAGTCAATCTATAATCTAATCAATCAATCTATAGTCTAGGGTGTCTCTTAGTTTAGAAACAGAATATCTGGCCCACCGTCAGCTTCTGATACCAGATTCACCCCTTTACTAAATGTGGCCAGAGAAGGCTACATATATGACCACTTCAGTGGGGATTAGCTTAGGAACCAATATGGAAATTCATTCAGAAAAGCATGGGTTTGAGCCTTCGGTTCCTCCAGCCAGGACAAAGCCCGTCGAGGCAGATGAAGTACTATTCATGTTCAAACTCTCTAAACCACCTGGGGGCGGGGAGTGGCACCTGGCAAACTGTGCCCTATCGCTGCTGCACATGCCTGGTCTGCCCATCACTCAGCACAGGGAACACACGGCTGCCCAGCAGCTTTCAGCCAGGGAGCATCTGTGGAGCTGGCATTGGCACCGGTGGGAACAAAGCCCGTGAGGCTGGGTGGGGAGTGAGGAAGTCAGCCTAGAGAAAAAATCAGGCTGTGAGGAGGAGTGCTTCGTGGGCCTTTCATTTCTTCAGCAGAGTGCTGGGAAATTCATTGTGAGAGTGCCCAGAGCCTCTTTTAGGCCCAGTGCTGCAACCCTACTTCCTGGAAAGCAGGAGGCACTAAAGATGCTCCCAGCAGCTCCTCTGCCTGGAGCTTCGCCTTACTCAGTATCCCCACGACAGGATGAGGCCAGACGAAGGCTCACACTCTGCTCTCAGGGACTAACAAGCAGATAAATTCCCTGCCCCCACCCTTCCCTTTAAAAAACAAAACATTTATTTATCTATTTATTTATTGGGGGGTGGGAGTAGGTGGGTCCCTGCCACGGTGTGTGTGTGGAGATCAAAGGATGGCATGCAGGACTCAGTTCTACCCTTCCTAAGAGTAGGTTCTAGATTCCGAACTCAGGTCACCAGGCTTGGTGGCAAATGCCTCTACTCACTGAGTCACCTTTCCACCCTCGTGACCCCGCCTTTTTTTCCAGATAAGGACTTGTTATGCTGCCCATGATGATCTAAATATGCCAACATGGGGACTAAGCCACCCTCCTGCCTCCAGACCTGCTGAGCGGCTGGGATTCCAGCAATGCGCTACTTCCCTCAGACAAACATGTATGATCTTAACGTGGCTTTTCAATATGTCTGATATGTCTTTTCTACTCAGAGAAAAACAGGCAGGGGAAAACCTGCCAGTTCACACGGCCAGACCCTGGCTTCACTTTCAGCCTCTTAGCCATTCCCAGCAAGACTAGGCAGCAGTTCCCTCTTTTCCACTAGCAACATGTCTGCACTACCACAAAGTTCCCAAGTACGATGCTTTCTTTATCTTCGTTGGCCTGTGAACTCCATTAGGAAACAGATTCTGTTATTTGGTTTCTATTTCCAGAGCCTGGCACAGTGCCTGGTAAACACAGTAATTCACTGAGTGTTTGGTGAGTGATTGCCTGCACACGTATGCCAGCTAAGCGGCGGTGGTGGTGGCAGTGGTGGTGGTGGGGACCTGACCTCAGTGAACACGAAGGTGGATAAGTATTTGCTTCTTTTCATGGTTTATTAATTAGAAAGTCTTCAATATCCCATAAACATTACTCTTTTGTGGTATTTATGGCATTAAGCATCCTATTGGGGTTTTCCCATAGGTTTTGTCTCTCCCTATACACTTCTCAACAGCTGTAAATATATTCCCCTCATTCAATGAACAAATAAACGAATGGTTACTGGTCAAACCATATTATAAATGTAGGTCTACTAAAATCTCCAAATAAAAAACACCAAAGTTTTTTTTTAAAAAAAAAGTTTGTCCCCCAGGAGAAACACTGGCAGAATTCATATTGCCAAAGACAATGTTAGTATAACAACCAATACCAAGTAGCTTGAACTAGGTGTTGAGGGACATGCCTGCAACTCCAGCACTGGGGAAATGGAGACAGGATAATCAGGAATTCAACATCATCCTTTACCTACAATGTTAGGACCAGCCTGGGTCACATGAGACCCTGTGTCAGAAACAACAGGCCTGGGAGATGGGTCAGTCGGTGAAGTGCTTGCTATGTAAGCATGAAGACCTGATACCCAGCACCTACATAAAAAGTCAGGCCCAGCAGCACTGGGGAGGCAGAGACAGGTAGATCCCCAGAGCTCGCCGGCCAGGCTGGCTAGTGGAATCAGTGAGCTCCAGGTTGGGTGAGAGGCCCTGCCTCACAAAGCAAGGGGAGAATAACTGAGGAGGACACTTGGCGTCAATTTCAGGGTTGTGCACGTACACGCCGCACACACCCACCACACAGATAGCTTTGAAACAAATGCAAAATAAGGAAGTAAAGAATTAGAGAAAAACCCATTCTAGCCAAGGTGGGTTACTAATGACAGTAGCTAAAAATCTATGGATAACTCACAGTAAAAATTAACCACGTCAGTACGAGAGACTGCTTTAGCATCGCTGGCATGAATCAGTTCTGTGACGTCTTTGCCAGGCATGCTGAGGCCAGGCCTCTAGGTGGGCAATGTGAGGAAAGAAGATTCTGTCATATGCAGTTCTATTCAGTGGCATTCGGACTGAGGAAAGACCAGCAGTAACTACAGGGAAGCCTTGATTCAAAGGGCAGGGTTTCTCTTTGCTGCTGGCTTTCTTTATAATTAACCAATTAAGGCCATCTCCCTGTCTCCTGTGGGAGTTTTCTCTGCCAGGAAGAATGAGGTTGCAGCCCTAACCACACAGACCTATAATAAACCATCGGGGTGATGAAGGATAGCTTCAGATATACTTAGATTATTCCCAAGAGGTGGCTGAATGTGTGGTATTCTTAGCCTCAGTAGAAATAATTTCTCAGAGGAATCAAGTGTATTCTGACACACTCTTTTAAGTCCCCTTTTATAGTCTTATCATAGGATTCTAACAAAAGAGACTGAATATTACTGGGCCTATTTAGCAACCTTGAGCCTGGACTAGATCAAACAGGGCTCCCACCAACCACACCAATTACTTCACTAATCCTGTTATTCCGTAGCATATTATGTGGCAGTATATGGGGAGGGATGAAGAAAATGTTGTTATGTATGTGGAAGATTGTGTTAACTAAATTTAACGTTAATATTTATATTACTTAGAGGTATAAAATCAAAGCACTATTTTAGTTTTCAAATCTACTAAGGATTCTACTACTAAGGAGCACACGAGCCTGCAGAGAGAGCAGTTTGTGAGATGGGTAGACAATTTAGACATCACAGGATGCAAAGACACATTACTGGACTGTTCTTAAAAGAAGAGTTGATCACAAAGTTGTCTGCCTGCTGTTTTTAGGAATATTCCATTACCACTACAGGAAAAAAAATATTTCACCCCCCTTTCCTCTTGTTTTGAAAGAACTGGGTATTAGGCAATATTTATGTACAGAGGCATGGGAATAATAGCCATGCAGCTTCGGTTTCACAAGGGTCTTCAGATAAAGATTTAGAAATGAAAAAACCCAGCAGAAAGCAAAGGCTAAGACTTGGCTCTGTGCCAGTTGCCTTCGAATCAGAAGATGGGTCCTGACACCAGAGAGCTGGGTTAAAACAGAAAAAGGGAGAGGCCATGAGAGGATCCAGGGGCTTTTGCCACAATTGGTGAACGGGTTGGATTGACACAGTTAAGGACCAGAGAAGGGCCAGGGGCAGAGAGGGAGAAGAGATGAAGGAGAACACAGGAGGCCCTTAACGAGGTGTGATTCCTGGCTCTCTGTGTTTCAGCCCAGGGTCTGAGGCTCTTTGTTAACCAGTCTCTTACTGTGTTCAGTCGGGAGTGATGTGAAGACGAGGAGACCAGTCCTGCAGGCAGGACACACGCTCTGCGCTCTGCCCGTCAATGAAGGTTGTGACACCCCTCGGCCAAAGGAAAATTCCAGCACAGTTGGTCATACTGGCAGAACATTTCCGTTGGATTTTTTTTTTCTCTCTCTCTGTGAGGAACAAGGCTGGGGCACAGGGGCCAGAACTGGGGAATGCTCTAACGCAGGTCAGAACGCAGGGCTTCTTAATTAGAAACAGGGATCAAGGAGGGAGCCTGTCGTGCAGCTGTAGGAAAAAAAAAAATCCTACATGGAAATTCATGAGAATGGTTGGTTGCCTCTAGGGGAAAGGTTGGGTAGGGGGTGGAAACAGGGAATGGCACAAAAGGCTCTTCCATCTTGCCTGTACTGATAATATTTAAGAAGAAAATTGAGTTGGGGGTGTAGCTCAGAGATAGAGCCCATAGTCATATGCAAGGCCTAGGTTCAGTCACCAGTGCCTGGAAAAAACATGATTTTATATGTTATCTGGCTAAAACCTGATTTTCAAAACACAAGGGCTGCCTTAAAGGGTGGAGGAGTAGGGCAGTGGCAGAGCATCAACACAGCATTCCCAAGCTCCCCTCCCCAAGAAATCCATAGAGAAGGGAGAGGTGGCCAGAGGAAAAAGTGGGCAGGAAGCCATGGCCCATAGCCTATCCCTTCGTGGCTGCTGGGGTAAGGCAACCAAAAAGATTAGTGAGGAGCGAGGGCAAATGGCAAGGGTCTCCAACAAGAATTGCCTGGATCACAAAAGAAGCAAAGGGAAGAGGTAATAGAATTCTGAGAGAAACTTGTGAGGAGAAAACAAGCCTAGCCCACCTTTCCTGTCAGATTGAGGCTCCTCAGCAGTTCTCACAGGAGGGGGCACATATTGGCTCCTGAAACTGGGCCTGTGACCCAGGTTGCTCCTCTTAGAGAACCTTGTCCTCGGCGGTGAAGGACACAACGTGCGGGACTCAGGGAATTCCCACGTGGAATGGGCCCCTCGTGTGGACCACCCGCAGTCTCCTGCCCTCTCAAACTTTCTACCAATGCCACACCACCACACCCCTCCCGTGACTCATCCACTTAGCTCCTGAAATAGAAAGAGCTCTGCTGTCTCCAGTTCAGGACTTCCCTCAAGGATGTCCCTGGAGAGTCCCTGGGAGGCGTGAGGTCTACCTTTCTTGCAAGGAGACCCCTTCTGAGTCCGTGGTCCTAAAAGACCTCCGCGCTCAGGAAGGCCACCATCCAGCTTAGAGAGAGGCCCACCGCCCTTCTGATGTCCTCAGGTTCGAGCATCTTTCTGCACCGCACCCGCCACCTTGGCTCTGCCACCAGGCTCTCCAACCCTGACGTGTGTGATGTGCTCTGGGCTCCCCCGGAGGATGCCCGCCCCCCTGGATCCCCTTCCGGAGATTAGGCGGGAGGCACGGGGTGACGGGGAGCTGAGGGTGGGAGGAGCGGGGCAGTTACCTCATTGAAGCCCTCCTGCAAGACATCCAGTAAGTTCCCGCGGGTCAGGCAGGCTAGCATTGTTCCTGCCGTGGGGCTCCCCGGGTGGGGTCGCGCCGCCGCCTCCTCCTCCCTCTGCACACAAAGGCGATCAGCTCAGCTAGCTCCCTGGGATCTCTCCCGAGTCCCGCATGCCACTTACTGGAAACCGAGACCCGAGCCAAACTAGCGGCTTGCACTGGGCATGCTCGCGCGCGGGCCGCAGCCGGAGGGGCCGGGCGCCCTGCTGGTTCCTATAGAAACAGCCGGGCGCGCACGGCAGGCACGGAGAGGTAAGAGGCGCTGGCGGCCAGCTCCCGGCCGCCCGGGAGTGCGGGGAAGCCGAGGGCGCGCGCACACGCTCCTCCGGACTGGCGCGCGCGCAGCGAGCACTCACACACGCGTGCACACAGACACACGCGCTGACACAGTGGGCTTGAAGCGTGAGCTTACAATCACTACACTGCAGGTTTGGAGGCGGGCGTCCCCGCGCGTGCGCAAGCACACGCGCTCGCACGGGACCTCACACACACACACACACACACACACACACACACACACACACACACGTATTTACTCTGCTCACTTAAGGCTGAACGCACCTCACCATAAGGTGGGTGTGAAAAGGAGTGAGTCACAGGATTCCCCCATCCAGTTCTTCAGACTAACAGCGACCTTTTTCCACAGAGGACTGGAGAGTGAGGCAGCCAAAGGAAGAGGAAGTAGGAGGACAAGAAACAAAACAAAAAAAAGAGGAGTGGGTGTGTTGTGTCTTTAAGTATTAGGATAAACAAACAAACAGTGTTAAACAAATCATAACATCACAGCAGGAACATCAAAGATAATTCAAGGATGACCAAGGCTTTACCACCTGCTACTCTTCTCTCTTCAAAATCACTGCTATGCGGGGAGGTGGGCAAGGTGGCTCCAGGGATAAAGGCTCTGGCAGAAGCTTGACACCTGAGTTCAATCCACGCACCATGTTAAAGGTGGACAGGGAGAACTCACTCCTCTCTGGCACAGGCACCAGTATACACACATCATTCTCTCTCACACTAATTAATTGATTTTAAAAATAAAATAACTGCTGAGAGTGTACACCTGTGATCCTTTACTGGAAGCTGGAAGCAGGAGGATCAGGAGCTATCCTTGGCTACATAGCCAGTTTCTGGTCAGCCTAAGCTATGTGGAGTCCTTTCAATATAAAAACAATTATATACATACACTATATATTTGTGTTATACACACATGCATGCACATGTACACACACACATATAAGCCCAGACCTGGCACTCTAGAGGCAGAGGCAGGTAGATCAATGAGCCCAAGGCCAGCCTGGACTACATAGCAAGTGTTTTTAAGAACACCAGTCATTTGCGTGTTCTCAGAGTAAACTTTGAAAAAAGAAAGAAAGAAAGAAAGAAAGAAAGAAAGAAAGAAAGAAAGTCAAAAGAATGTCCACATTACATTCCATCTTGTGATCCTAGACAGACGTCCAAGGCCACAGCTGGTCAGGGACACACAACTCAATAATCAAGGAATCACAAATCACTTTCTAGCCATCCTGGATGCTCCCCTCAAACCCATTAGGGCCTCAGGGGAAAAAAGTCACTAATGAGCTAGCCTATTGAGTCTTGGTTAACCTAAGAACCTCCTCCCTGTCACTAGAGAAAAAGAAGGCCTTACTGGGGGGCCGACTGGCTGGATAGCTAAAGCTGCTAAAAACCAAAGTCTCCTGGAGAAATTGCGAGCCTCTGACCACAAGGAGCAGGAAGCCAAGTGCCAACTTGCGTCGAGCCAGTTGCTCTGCTGGTTAAATCCTGCGGGTTCCACCCTGGCTGAAGCTGGGGGAAGCTGTAATGCCCAGTCAGACTGACCCTGAGCGGCCTGTCCTATGTCAACAGACCTCTCTGTCCTTCACACTTAGCTGTGGAGTGTCATTGCCAAGACTCCTCACCACTCCCTCGGTTCCTGGCATGAACCTATGCTTAAGGCGGTGGAGCCCTCTATAACAGAAGCACAAAGCTTCCCATTGCATAGAACTGCATGTAGCACAGCTACATACCTAATGATGCCAAACCAAAGCGGTCAGTTGAGGAGTCAGCAGGCATCAGACTGGTCTGCAGATGGTCATTCATGCCAAGAGATCAGTCTTTGATGAGATCCATACCTGGGAGCTCAATGCTCTGGAGGGAAGACTTACTAAGCAACTTATTTATCATTTTACTCTTTTAAGGCAGGGCCTCAGGTAACCCTGGCTGGTCTCCAGCTTCCTAATTAGTCAAAGATGACCTTGAATTCCTAATTCTACTGTTTCTGCCTCCTAAGTGCTGGGATTACAGGCCAGTGCTATTACACCTAGCTATAACAGACTTTTTTTTTAATGTGTATCAGTGTGTCTGTGTGAGATTGTGCAATGTGTGTTAAGGTCTCCATTGAGATCAGACACCAGAAGAGAGTGTTGCGTTCCTTGTAGCTATAGTTAGGGGACATAGTGAGCAACCAATGTGGGTGCTGGGACCCAAAATCAGGTCCTTTGGAAGAACAGTGAGCACTCTTAACCACTGGGCCATCTCTCCAGTCCCCGTACTGGATTTTAAAATCTCCAAAAGTAACGATTTAATTTGGCCCAAGTATTTATTTCATATAAGAAAAAACCCACACCAAGAGACAGCCTCTCAATAAATCAACAAAGGAACTGAGATCTAAACAAAGGCCTTTGAGGTCTGGGCCTGTGCCTTCTCCAATAGCCGTTGATGGCATGCTGGAGAAATTAAGATAAAATCATGGTGACTTATTTTACGGCATATGGCAAAAATTTTACAATTCCCAAAAACCTAGAGAAATAGTGTCTATTAGAACTTTCTAAGATGGAAATATTCTGTATTCTATATGTTGTCCAAAATAGCAGCTACTAGCTATATGTGGCTATTGAATGCTTGAAATATAGCTAAGGCAATTAGGCAGCTAGAATTTTTATGCTATTTAATTTTAATTCATTTAAAAATAGATGAAATAATTTCAAAATATTTTGTTCACTGTTCTACAGAGTACCGAGATATCTCCTCAAACAAGATTAGATCAAATACAGCATGTCTCTCATGATTAGTAAAAGCACAAAATTCCTGTTGGGCCATACGATTTAAAATTGCTCAGAAGACATGCTTATCATGTCTGGTAAAGAACTGTGTTTAGCTCTAAGGAACATGAATATATTCTATTGCAGCTTTCCTACCCCATGCTGTTGCGATATCAATAGGAGAGTTGGGACACTAAGTGGGTCAGATGGAAGCGGGTTAGGGGGAATGACTGGGGCAATAATCAATACAATGTAATGCCTATATATGGGAAAACGGCCGAGCACTAGGAGCTGCAACCCCTCCCACTGCTGCAGGCCTGGGAGAAAGCAAGGGCTGCAGCACACTGCTCTCCACAGGTTCCTGCTTCTGTTTGACCTCCTCAGTCCTGCACTGTCTTAGCAACAATGGCAGGTACTTCCTCTACAAACTAAAAGTCACTCAAATATCTACTGGAACAGCAAAACTGATTTAATTTTACCATGTTCCAAGTCCTATAGGAAGCATCAACATGTATACATTTGACGGTCACAATTACAATGAACGGTTTGCCATTTACACATGAAGAGAGACTGGAGGATACATATTTTGCTCCTGGCCTAACTGTTGAGTGGGGAAGCAAAAGCCTGGGTCCCGAAGCTTCATAAATTATGAGCACTAGGAACTGAGTCTATGGCTACTCATGCCAGGCAAGCACTCTGGCACGGAGCCACAGCTCAGAACTTTCATATGACACTTGCCACAGGAAGGCACTACTAACCTACTGTTCTTAGATGGATGAATGAACCAGTGAAAGAAACATGCATTCATGCAAATGCATTCAAACCATCTATTAATAAATATAATAACATGTTTGCATAATTAAGGCTCTAAGCCTTAAACAAAGCTGTCATCTGGTGAAAACACTGCCTGTGACTCCTCTCTGTGTAAAACCAAAATGTGTGAGGTTCACACCTATGAAAAACCTAACACATCCACTACAGACTGTCATTCACGATGAAAAGATGCAGAGAGGCAATTTAAATAAACCAGTAATTAAAACTACCAACGACATAATCAATGACTCTCTGAAATAATTTCCTTTTTTAAAGATTTATTTATTATGTACTCAGTGTCTGTCTGCATGTATGTTTATAGGCCACAAGAAGGCACCAGATCTCATTATAGATGGTTGTGAGCCACCATGTGGTTGCTGGGAATTGAACTCAGGACCTCTGAAAGAACTGTCAGTGTTCTTAACCTCTGAGCCATCTCTCCAGCCCTGAAATAAGTTCTTAATCTTCCTTCTGTTTTCTCTTATCAGTTGAGTTCTTTAAGGGCCACGTGCTTACAATGTCTGCATTTACATCCAGAGACAGCAGCACAGATACACACAGAAAGACTTGTGCTCAACAAGTTGACCGACATGTCCTGGCTTCCTAACTGTGCGTGTATGTATGCATGTATGTATGCATGCACATAGTATGTATGTATGCATTACAGTGCTGGGGGTTGAACCTAGGGCCTCATGCATGCTGGGTAAGTACTCTCTCACTGTATACCACATGCCTAAACTGCTCTTTCATCTCTAGAGTCTTCCATTTGCCCGTCTATATTCGTCTTAATCATTCTCAGACAATAGATTCAGAATCTTGCTCCCCCAGTGCCCATTGTCTTTATGCTACTTTTGTAGCACAGCAAATAGAAATTCTTTGTGCCCGGCTCTGAAGGCCTCCCCTGGGATCACCTCTATTCAGGCTAGAAGGCGCCGAGATTTCTCTGGCTCCTGTTCACTTCGGAGCTTTCACACTGAGTCTGCTTGAGCATCCCACACCCTACTCCCCAGCATGCCTCCTTCGGGCTTTGCTTTCTCCACAAACTTCTCTGACCACACTTTTGTTTCTGGGTTTTTTTTTTCCTTCCTTTTATTCTTTTAAATGTGGAGAATTATCAGGGGCTCTATGCATGCTAAGTGAGCGCTCTACCACTGTGCTCTGTGCGTCTTCTAACCACTCTTGATTTTAATCTGTTTTACTCACCTCCAGAGACCCATGGCTCATTCCTGCCCAAACGTTCATGAAGACCTTGGTCCTTCTCTTACGACTCTATTTTAAATAACAATACTCCCTCATACCCACACTCCTATGTGACTCTGCCTGATTGATTTTTATTTTTCCTTCATCATCACCTTGGATAGTCTGTGTTAATTTGATCTTTTCTGTGTGGGGAGTTGGTGGGTACATATGTATGTATGTATGTACAGCTAGCTAGCTAGCTAGCTAGCTAGATAAAAGATAGATAGGTAGGTAGATAGATAGATAGATAGATAGATAGATAGACAGACAGACAGACAGACAGACAGACAGACAGACAGACAGACAGACAGACAGACAGACAGACAGGTAGATAGATGCAATTAGAGGACAGAATTCAGGTAACATCCACCTTGGGTTTTTTTTGTTTTGGCTTGGTTTGGTTTGGTTTTGGTTTTCTAGAACTTGTTTTGTAGACTAGGCTGGCCTCCAACTTACAGAGACCCACCTGCCTCTGCCTCTCAAGAGCTGGGATTAAAGGCTCGCGCCACCACCATCTGGCCCACCTTGTTTTTGGAGAGAAGATCTTTCACTGGAACTTGGGACTCACAAATTAGGCTAGCCTGGCTGACCAGCCAGCTCCAGGAGTCTCTGCCTCCTCAGAGAGTGATTCTAAGTGGGCACTACTACATTGACTTCTTCACAAGGGTTTTTAGGTTCAAATTTAGTCCCTTGTGCTTGCAGAGGAGACACTTTTCTGAGTTATCTCCCCACTCCACCCTCCCTTTTTTTTCCACCTTGAAGGATAACCCCAAACTGGCTATCTTCCTGCCTAAGCCTCCCAGGTGCTGCAGCTATAGGCATGTAACACCACATATCACCTATTGTTCATTTATCCTCAGCTTTTCCCTGTTCATAAGGTAAGCTCATGGTAGAATTTTTGTATGTTTTGTTATTGGTTTATCCCTGAACTAAGAACATTTGTTGCCTGGCACATTGTAGATGCTAAATACAAAACTGCCTGAATTCACTAACCCCTTTAAGAATGAAAAGCTCACTGGGACTCAATGGTTTAAAGCACTTATTAATCTTGCAGAAGGCCTGGATTTGATTCCCAGAACCCACATGGTGACTCACAGACCCTCCATAACTCCAGCTCCAGGGATCTGACATCCTTTCTGATGTTTGTGGACACAGAACACTTATATGGTGTGTGTTTGTGTGTGTGTGTGTGTGTGTGTGTGCAGATGATAAAATGATGATATACATAAAATAAACCCGAAAAAGATTCAAAGATCAAAACAAAAATGGTGGCATATGCCTGTAATTCCAGCACTGGGGGGTGGCTGCAGGAGGATCCAGAGTTCAAGGTGATCTTTGGGTAGATGGGTGAGTTCAAGGCCAGCCTCGGCTATAACATTATGCCTCAAAATAAAATAAAATAAAATAAAAAACAAAATATAAAGGTCTAATCCAAGTCTAATAACACTGACCTATAATCCCAGAACTCTGGGAAGCTGAGGGAGGAGGTTCACACATTCAGGTTCTAGGTGGGTTCCAGACAGAATTCAAGGTTAGGCTGGCAATTTAATAAGGCCATGCTTCAAAATAAACAATGTTTTACAAGGCCTGCAGATGTAGCTGAGTGGTAAAGTGTTTGCTTGGTGTGTGTGAAAACCTAAATTCAATCCCAAGCACTGGAAAAACAAACAAGCAGGAAACAGATAAATAAATCCAAAGATCTAATACTTCGGTACTTTATCACTTAGTCCTTACAGTTACTTTGTAAAGCAGCTATGGATCTTTCTTTGTCTCTTATGGCATTTGCAAGCCAAAAGTAACTTGTGGTATCCTTTTGTATTTTCTTTTACTTCACACATGTTAAAATCTATGTTGGGGCCCTATTATGTTTTTATGTGCCAGGCCCTGCTCTTTTAAAAAGCTGAAGAACTAGAGGATCCACTTATATATTCACATCATAATACCAAGACAAGAAACAAGGCTGGAGGAAAGAGTAGGAAATCCGAGTCTAAATGAGGGGACAGAGTGCATAGCGTGTATGTGATAGCCAGGAATGGGCAAAAGGAACAAGACACAGTACTGAGAGACTACGGTGGAAGGTTGCCAGAGTAACCACCAGACAGCAGTGCTTAATATAACCATGCCAAAGCAGATATGCAAATGCATGCTACACGTTTGTTTTTTTTTTTAAATCACAAGTCCTCAGCCAAATAAATATCCCATGATTGGAAATCAGACCAAGACAGCGACATCTGGTGGATGTTTTGGAAGTGACCCTTGGGTCTCTACTAGGAAAATACCTTAAGTGCACCTTCTGCACTGCCAATCACCAGAGGCCTCACCATTATTAATTACACTAGCAAAAACCGATCTTTTATTAGGACCCAGGGTCCTCCCATCTCAGGATCCAGATTTCTGACATTCAGCTGCCCTCTGAAGAATGTACGCAAAATCTGAAATCACAATTCTTCCTTTATAGGTTACTTACTCTATAAAATGCTCATATCTGGTTATATGGAACCAACTTGCTTTGTATTGAAGCAACAGGAAAAATTTTTTTGCATTGCAAAGTAATCCAACATGTGTTCTTCCTCCAAGAGCGTGGTTGTGAAAGCTGGGCTTCTCCTTCCAACTCCATTGGCCATTAGTGAAATAGGAACTAGACATGACTAGTCACTGAACACATTCTTTTTTTTTTTTTTTTTTTTTTCGATTTTCGAGACAGGGTTTCTCCGTAGCTTTTTGGTTCCTGTCCTGGAACTAGCTCTTCTAGACCAGGCTGG
>NC_022012.1:45027323-45028363 GCF_000317375.1 Microtus ochrogaster
ATGTGGTTCGGGAGCTTGGAGATAAGGGACAGGCATGGTAAAGGAGGCGACAGTATTCTCAAATGCTGTCAACACTGATCATTCTTCTTCTTCTTTTTTTTTTTTTATTTTCGAGACAAGGTTTCTCCATAGCTTTTTGGTTCCTGTCCTGGAACTAGCTCTTCTAGACCAGGCTGGCCTCAAACTCACAGAGATCCACCTGCCTCTGCCTCCCGAGTGCTGGGATTAAAGGCGTGCGCCACCAGCGCCCAGCTTGAACACATTCTTGAGCTGACGTTTAAATTTTTTTTCTGAGCCAGGCAGTAGTGGCATACGCCTTCAATCCCAGCACTCGGGAGGCAGAGACAGGCTCACTCTGTGAGTTCGAGGCCAGCCTGGTCTACAGAGAAAATTCCAGGACAGGCTCCAAAGCTACAGAGAAACCCTGTCTCAAAAACAAAACAAAAATATTCATCATAATAATAATAGAATAAAAAACAAAAAAATTATTTCGGTAGGGAAGGGTCTGTACCCTAAAAATGCTTCCTTTTTTTTTTCTTCTGTTTAAAACTGTATTTTGGCTGGGTAGTGGTGGTGCATGCCTTTACTCCCAGTATGTGGGAGGTAGAGGCAGGCAGATCTCTGTGAGTTTGAGGCCAGCCTGGTCTACAGAGCTAGTTCCAGGACAGCCAGGGCTACACAGAGAAACCCTGTCTCAAAAAACAAAACCCAAAACATAAAAAAACAAAAAACACCCCCCCAAAAAAAACACAAAAAAAGAAAACTTATTTGGGCTGGAGAGGTGGCTCAAAGGTTAAGAGTGCTGCCATTGCAAGCCATCAGAATTCCATTCAGTTTCCAACGCCCCTCACATGCACAACCATGCACATTTACGTCAAAAATTAAAAACAAAGTCTTTGATTAAAATATATCAAATCAGGTCGGGAAGTGATGGCACACGCTTTTAATCCCAGCACTCAGGAGGCAGAGGCAGGTGAGTCTCTATGAGTTCGAGGCCAGCCTGGTCTACAAGAGCTAGTGAAACCTTGTCTCAAAAAAAA
>NC_022012.1:45028591-45053133 GCF_000317375.1 Microtus ochrogaster
CTGCCTCTGCCTCCCGAGTGCTGGGATTAAAGGCGTGCGCCACCACCGCCCGGCTTTTCAAGTATTCTTAAGTTGCTTATTTTTTAATATGTAAATTTTTCCTGCATGTGTCTATTCACATGTGTTCATGGTCCCCACAGAAGTCAGAAGAGGGCATCAGATCCCCCGGAACTGGAGTCACAGACATCTGTGGGCTCCCATGTGGGTGCTGGGATTCAAATCCAAGTCCTCTGCAAAAGGAGTCAGGGTTCTTAACTGAGGAGCCACCTCTCTGGCCGTCAAGTTGGTTATTTGCAATGTGAGTGGTGGAGATATTTAGAAGTCCAACGACAAGAGACTGATAAATGGTCAAGATGATTATAGCCCATCTAGGTGTTGTAGTGCATACTTGTGATTTCAGAGCTCCAAAGGCTGAGGCAGGAGGAGTGCCTCATGTTTGAGGCCAGCCGGTGATTTTAATTTAATTTTCACACAGTGATTTTAATGCCACACCCGGATACATAGCAAAACTCTGTCTCAAGAAGTCAGTCTAGCAGGAACTGGAGAGATGGCTCAGCTGTTAAAGCACTGGTTGCTCTTCCAGAGGGCCAGGGTTGATCCCCACCACCCACAAGCCAGCTCTCAACTGTCTGTAACTCCAGTTCCAGGGGATTGAACACCCTCCTCTGGCCTCTGTCAACACTAAGCTTGTGGTGTTTTACACATACGTGGAAGCAAAACACTCACACACAGAAAGTAAAATAGTGAAATAATAAAAATGAAAGACAAATATACATGTAGCAAAGTCAACAACATCAAAGTTTGTATATAATATGATCTCATGGAAAACATTTGCATAGATAAAAACACCAGAAGAATATAGCCTAGAATAGTCACACTTTGCTTTTGGGTGGGAGACTTCTGGGTTAGTTTTAAATTTTAATCATACTCTGAAATGTTTCTCAAATGCTGTGTAAATAACACGTTTGAACAAACTTTAAACAATGCATATATACTGACTAGCAGCTAGAGTTTCTCAACCTTTACCTGGATTTATTAATTTCAGGAAAAAAGTAATGAATTAATGCTAAAGTGAGCTAGAATTCCTACAAGAAGGAGAAGTAAAAAAGAAAGGTGAATGTCTTATTCTCAGCTCTACACCCTGTGGAGCATCACTGACACTTCTGTAAGGTCATCACACTCCTGACGGTACCCCAGAACTTACAGAGGGCGCGCCAGGCATCGCGGAGTTACAGACTCTCATAACCACCTGAGTCCCCATCTTCAGTGTCCCTAGAAGAGCTGATTCAGGGCCACCTTAAAATAGGAAAAAAATGATAAATGAAAATACATAGGAGAAGGAAAAACTTCAAAAGCCAAATTAACCTAGGAGGAGTCAGGTCCCAACTTAACTCATCTTGGTATAAGACTTAGGAGCCCGAGGAGCAGCTAAGTTATTTAACCACAACAGGGTCTTCTCAGCTGGATTTTCTCTTATGTGTTGTGTGTAGGAGAGGATGGAGATGGAGACTGCAGAGGCCAGAAGTGGGGCTGGGTCCCCTGGAGGTGGAATTACTGGAGGTTGTGAGCTTGGCTGTTGGGAACCAAACGCAGGTTCACTGGAAGAGCAGTAACCACTCTTGACAGCCGAGCCATCTCTCTAGTTCTTCAGTGACATTTTAAAGTAATTTTAATCTAGGTTTTCACAGAAATAAGAAGGATGCTTTCTTGCCCCCTCATCTTTCCTACACTTTTCAAAAAAAAAATCCATGGGATGTATTCAGATAGCAGGAGAAACACCAGATGATCTGCTGCAGACACACATTTCATTCTTCAGAAACTTATTCTTTATACTCAGAACTTTTGACCTCCACAGACAGCTTATACATTGAGGTGGAAGGTTGAGAAAGGGATCCATATAACCCAGGCTGGCCTCCAATTTTCTTTGTAATAGAAATTATATAAATATAGAAATAGAAATATAGAACAGAGAATATAGAAATAGAGAATGACTTGGAACTCCTGTTCCTCCTGTCTCCACTCTTCAAGTGGTGAGGTCACAGGTGAACATGCCACACCTGGTTTAACATTTATAACTCTTTTCTTTTTAATGTATTCATTTATTTTATGGGAGTGCCCTATCTGCATGTACGACTTTATGCCAGGAGAGGGCATCGGATCCCACTATAAATGCCTGTGAGCCACCAAGTGGTTATTAGGATTGAACTCAAGACCTCTGGAAGGGCAGCCAGTTCTCTTAACCTCTGATGCATCTCTCCAGCCAAGCGTTTATAATTCTAAGGCAGAATTTGTCTACAGAATTTTATGTTTACATAATGCTACCTACAGCATTTTATTTGATCCTCGTTGTTAAGAACCCTTAGAAACGGTTGTTTTATTTACTCCTACACAACACATAGAAAATAAGCGAGGGAGTTGCTCCACCAGTTCGCAGGGAAAGCAGTCTTCCAGCACAAGTCTTTGGAACCCACTTACAAACTGGGTCTGTGTCAGTAAACTAGCCTGACGATTTCTGGGTCGGTGGTGGTGATAATGATGATGACGAGACGGCTGAATTGTATGTAATTCTACAACCGTTGTAAATTCGCATAAACTCTCTACAAAACCGATACTATCGACACTAACGCGCGCGCGTGTGTGCGTTTGTGAGCGCTGTAATTCCCTTGTCAGTACTCAACTTCAGGGAATCATCCTCTTAACGAATCAACAGGTACATTTTGGGAGAGAGGTACGATGGGTTAAGAAAGGGAAGTGAATTACAGCTCATCTGCAAGATCTAAAGTCTGAAGCAGAACTGTACACTAAGACTCTACGGGGTTCAGAGAGAGCTCAGACCCCAAAACTTCTGCCCCTTCCCCCACCCCACCCCCACACCTCGCCCTCTCTATATGTGTCCCTACTTCCGATCTGGATGCTCAACAGGTGATAATATATCTCAGCTACCCAGCACTTTTCGACACCTACCTCTTAAATTATCGGCCCGTTTGGCTTAGCATCTTCCAGCCTGGCGGACAAGTCTTCTGAGCTGCGCGTTTCTGCTGCCATGGAGACACGGAGGTTTGCAGAGGTCGGGCCTGCTTGCCTGGGACAAGAGCCAGCCAGTGCAAGCCTTGGTCTGCCTACTGTTCTGCAGGCCCCGCCTCCAGTAGACCAAGAACCCGCCCCCACCATTCTGGCCCCGCCTTCTAGCGTCCAGACTACACGCCGTGCCGGCCTCCTCGCTAGGCCTTACGTCTACATGTTCCCACCCCCGCTCATATGGTCCCACCCACTTCCCACTTTCAGCCAATGGGAGCTTGCCCTCTGTTCGCCGAGCCGAATCCCAACTGCTGACTAGAGAGTGTGCGGGCATCTCTATTGGCTGGACCCTTCCACAATGTGGGCTGGGACACGTAGCAAAACCCGGCCCCAGGAACAATCACTCAGCCCGTTCTTCATACTATTTATTTATTGATCCTAACGGTTCCTTAGACGAGCGCTAACAGTCCTGCAGGTAAAGTTTCTCCAGGCTGTCTTCTCCTGGCTTTTAGTGTGCGCAATTTGAAGTCCTTGTGGACCGTGGTTGGAGAAGACTTTAGAATCAGTCCCGGTTCCCATCTCTGTGCTAAGGTCTGGAGCCCTTGATCCAGCTACAAGGTTGAAGGTTGATTGTCCTCTGCAGTCCCCGGGGCTGTGTGCGAAGGCTCAGAGAGCTCCCCCAGAGCGCTTCCTCTGCGATTTTGGAGTAAAGGTGTGTAAAGGGGATGTGAATAGCTGAGCATAGTGGTCACGTGTCTGTAGTCCCAGCACAGTGGGTGAGAGAGTGGAATTGATCAGAATTTCAAGTCCATCCTCAGCGGCACAGCGAATGAACAAAAAACCCAAATATCGTTAAATAATTCCTACCAGAAACAGCCAAAGTACATACAGGGTTCTTGTTGAATTTGAGAGTTCAAATAATGTTAGTGGTCAAAGGACGACTGTTTTACACACTTACATATTTTTTTTTTTTTGGCACTCATCCTGCCTAGCCTTACCACAACTCTACAATAACAGTGGCAAACCAAAAGATTCACCGATGTTCTGGTGTCCTTTGAGATTGAAAAACTGCCAACACCCCTGTTCTCGAAAAGCAGTAGACTGTCCCCCACAGAACTGTAAAATTGTGGAAACCAGTACTTCCTTCCAAGGGCTCACACCAGGGTTCCATGGTTGCTGTCGTACCGAGGTGTGGTCTGAGGGAAGCGGAGAGTGGCGTACTCTGTAGCGGTGTCTACATGCCGGTGTTTCACCTGCTTGCTAGAATACGGCTGCATCTGGCTGAGCACATGAATGTCCGCATAATGCAAGTGGCTCTCCTCCGATGCGGAGTCTGAACTTTTCTTTTGAGGTACAGGCCGGTGTAACACTTGCTCGTACATTGGTCCTGTTGTTCCACAGTCCTGGGGGAAGTCAATAGAATTAAGAGAGGTTCTTGCCTTGGTTTGCCCCTCGCCTCCCATGCAGAGTGGGTGAGAGGTCCCTTTACTTTGGTCCTTTGGGAGGCCAGGTAACACAGTATGAATTCCCCACACCATACATGTGTATGTATGTGTGTGTGCACACACACACACACGTGTAGAGGACAGAAGACAGCCTCGGGAGAGGGTCCCTGCATTCCATCTTGTTTGAGACAGGGTCTTTCTTGCTCAGTGCTGCATACGCCAGGCTAGCTGTCTGAAGAATGTCTAGTGATTCCCTTGTCTCTGTTTCCCATCTCCCAAGAGAGAAACGCTGGGATCATAGAAACTTCTGCCGCTGCCCGTGGCTTTTATGTGGGTTCTGGAGATCCGAACTCAGATAGGCAGGCTTGCACGTAAGTGGTTTACCTGCTGAACCATCTTCCCAGACTGACACAGCAATTTCTACAGATGGTTGCAAGGACTCTGTCTGAGGGTGAAAAACCTGAGCCCTGGGATCCCACATCTGAGTGGGTGTGGCCTGAGAGGAGACAGAGGCCTGTCATTACCTTTGTGCTGTTCTGACACAGCTGCTGCTGTGGCTGCTTCAGTATGCTCAATGTGGGTCTTGCTTGGCTCCCTGTGGGGGAAGAAAGCCAACTTAAACTCATTCTCTCTTCCCTGTCTCTACTGAGACTGCCCTCTTCAAATGTCTATTAGATAAACTATTGAAGTGGGCTTCTAGCGAATCTCCCTGTCTGCCTTCCTCCTTCTTTCACTTCTATTAACCCACACCCAGACTTTCCCGGATAGACGACCTGGCCCATTCTCTCCCTGACTGTCTGTCTTCCATCCTCCTTGCTCAACAGCCAGAGCTCACACTGTGCTAGGCTCTGGGCCATACTCTGGGGAGATAAGGATGAGTAAGCTATTTCCTCTGCCTTGGGAAATCTACAGTGGACCTGGGAACAGGCTACTACAAAAATGTAGTACGTGCTCAGCCACACCAGTGGGCCACTTTCAATCAAACCATTTATTTCTGCCCCCCAAATTTGCAAGAGCTAACTCCTCTGCCTCTGCTGGCACCCTCTTCTTTGTGAACTTGACATTATTCCCATGGCATCAGTGCTTTCTCTGTATTCTGTTATAGCATGAATGGATAATATTATAATTATGTATTTACATGAATCTGCCTCTCACAGTTGACTTTCAGCTCTTCCAGAGCTGAGACCTTGGAACCTTCCCCTGGGTGTCTCTTCCTCATTGGGAACCCACAGAATGGCTCACCTACAATACAAGAGCTCGATTGTATTTTGTGGACAGATGAACGCATGAGGAACTAACTCTGCCACTCTGAAGTGATGGGAAAGGCAAAGTCCACAGGTTCGGAGCTAGCCTTGGACCCAATAAACTAAAGATTCTTTTTGTTATATCACCTCCCTTTGTCTTATCCAAAGTCATGTCTCTTTTCTTTGCCTTCTCCAAGGATGTTGGCCTTACTGTCTTCTCTGATTTCCTTTGGCCTCAATACCCTCTCCCCTATTACCTGTTTTATTTTTCTTCTGGAAAGTTGATGGGCAGCTCCTGTGTAGAAAAGCAGATCACCCATGGTCAAGAGTTCTGTATGTTCTGCCCCATTCCAGTTGATCTGTGGTCTTGGACTACATTCTCCCACCACCCCACAGATTCGCTCTGTGCCAGGGTCAGCCTGAAAGTACTTGTAAAGGCTACAAGACCTCTCCCAGATGGATGGTTCTGGAAAGTAGAGTGGTAAAACTGACATAACCAAACCCAAAATACAGGTTTAGGCAACCAGGCACTATTGCCAAGGATGTTGCTGGCTTGAAGGCTATTCTGGGATTGTCCATCAAGCTAGTCCCAGTAGAGGCTAAGGGAAAGCTGCCAGATTATGGAATATATTCCTGGATCCAGAAACTGAATCTTCAGTGCTATTTTTTGGGGATGGGGGTGGAGTGGAGTCTTTGGCAACCTGGGAGTTCAGGGAGTCCTAGGAACTATGACAACCAGGGCTATCTAGTCCTGCAAAGCCCTCTTCCAGTAAGTGGCTACCCTTCTTGCTGCCCCATCCTTGCTTTTAGTTAACAGAAGTGAGAAATGCTTTGCTTAACCTTTAACGCCCTTTGGAGCACTCCATCTCCAGAACTGGGAACACTGAATTTGGGAGGTGACTCAGCAACCCCGCTCCCGGGGTCCTCGTGGAGCCTGCGTGTCTACGTGACTGTCAATGACTGATGTCCAGGGAAACAGCACTTGTCTCAGGAAACGGGGTGAATAGTTTCAGGCTTACTCTGGGTGCCTATTCTTGCTAGTATATTTCCAAATCTCACCAGAGCCTTGTCTGTCTGATTTTGCCTCTCCTCAGGAAGTTTCCTTCTCTTGGAAACGAAAGGGAGGGAGGGAGAGAGAGAGAGAGAGAGAGAGAGAGAGAGAGAGAGAGAGAGAGAGAGAGGTGCAGATATCTAAATCATGTTGACTGAATCCCTGTGGGGTGGGGGAACCAGGATTTTTCCATACGTGTTTTCTCCACTCTCTTTTGGAGTGATTTTCAGTTTTGAGGCAACTTCCTTAGAACTAGGTATTTGGTCTTTAGCTACACACTAAGTGGTTTGGCAGAAAACCAGCTTCTGGTCTTTCAGCTTCTTCCTCCACTACTTCGTCTCTTGCCTTGTGTTACAACCGCCTTGCTAGAGTCGTCAGGTAAGGAACAACACCTTGCCCCTTGTCACTCCTGTTTTCCTACTTGTTTCTGCTTAAGTGGACAGAGAGAATGCTAATTAGAGAATACATGACCATAGTCACCCAACTTCAGTGCACAGAACCTGTTCCTAAGTTGGATGTTGCGTTGAATCCAGAGTCAACCTGATGGTTGCAGGTGACAGAATGAGTTTAGACTAAAAGAACTTAAATGGGCCATCCTCCACAGGGGTCATAAGAATAACACTTGGAACAACCCTTTCAGAATGCAAGTGGCGATAAGGATAAAGATCTTTAAACATAAATGTGTATACTGTCTGATATATCACTCTCACATCTTAATACATAACCATGCATAGGTAGAAACTATTTCCAAATAGGAAACTTCCTAAATCATCAATATTGGTGAGTCACTACATAAATGGTAGATATAGAAAATGGCAAACTAAGCCAGGCAGTGGTGGTGCACACCTTTAATACCAGCACTTGAGAGGCAGAGACAGGAAGATCTCTGTAAGTTCGAGGCCAGCCTGGTCTATAGAGCAAGATCCAGGACAGCCAAGGCTACATAGAGAAACCATGTCTCAAAAAACAAAACAAAACAAACAAAAAAAATTAAATAAGGGCCAGGTTCGATGGTGTCCGCCTTTAATCTCAGTGCTAGGGAGGCAGAGGCAGGGTGATCTCTGTGAGTTCGATTCCAGCCTGGTCTATAAAGTGAGTTCCAGGTCTACATAGAGAAAACTTGCCTCAAAAGTGAAACAAAAAGCAAATATAGACAGAGACCTATTTTTTGTTTGTTTGTTTTGATACAGGATCTCACCATGTAGTCACGGCTACCCTAGAACTATCTGTCTCTGCCTCTCAACCTCTGGGATCAAAAGGCATGTACCACCATGCTTAGGCAAATTTCTTTTTATTGCTACCTTCTGTATCTATTACTTCCTGGTACAGAGCACATGCTCAGTAAATATTTGTTTAATAAGCAAATAGACAAATGAACTAGCAGACACAGGACTTGAGTCCAGTATTCTGTCTTCAAATTTTAGATGCTTCCCAATGTACCTCACTTTTCTCTCTACACGTGATGCTCATTTGTAGATAAGTATCTTTGAACTTTGCCCCAGACATGGAATAATATAGCTAGAAGGCAGCTGACAGAATCGAACCATATTTGGGAGTTTGTAGTAGTGGTGAACACCCAGGGGGGAAGTTATAAAACCACAAATAATCTATTATTAGGTTTTTTTGTTGTTATTTTTGTTTTTCATTTTTACTAGCTTTTGCTCTCCAAACAAACCCATGCTGCAGACAATAGGGGCTGTGTATTTTACAAATGTGAGGGCTTAGAGAATTTACAGGCCTGCCTGAAGCCATACAGCAAACAGCATAAAAGCTATATTTCCCATGGACACTCTTCTTCCCACTTCGGCCATTTCAAACAAACATTTGTCCAAATCCTGTTGCTCAATCCATGCTTGCCTCTGTGATTACCTAGCCAGGAAAGTATGGGTTCTGAAGTCGAGCTGACTGGTTTGGAATCTTGTTTTACCTGCTAAGTTCCTAGTCATGTGACAGACATATGAGTTAACTTCTCCGCGCCTCTGCTTCCTGACTGGTTTATGATGGGAGCAACGGTAAGACCACTCATAGAAGTGTTGGGACAGTTCATCGAGATTATAAGTGAATGCACCTAAAGAGCGGTCAGAGGCTCCAATTATTATGATCTGGGAAAAGAAGAAAAGTAGAGCAGGAAAAAGGAGAGGAGAGAGAATCAAGGCCGGTTCACCAGTCCAGCTAACTCTGCCCTCTACAGAGTGCTGTGTGCTCTAAATCCCGCTAAGGTACTGCTCTAGGGTTCTATCCAGGACGTGACGGGTGGAGGAAGGCACGGTCTCTCCAGGCCCTCTCTGATTCTCGGGGTTTCATATCCACCACCCACCGGAGACGGTCCCCTCCACGTCTCGACCCTACTCACCAGTTTCCCCCACAGCACAGCCTGTTTCCCATGGCGGATGTGTCTCCCAGGAAGCCCAGCTGGTGTTCCGACATAAAGAGGTTTGCGCATTTCCTGGTTCGCTGTTGAGCGAAGCGCAGCAGCTCCCAGGGAGTCGCTGTCAGTGTCAGATTTCAACCAAGTAGGTTGGCCCTTGGAAGCCACCTGGTGGAATCATTCCCAGGTGACTGTTCCCAGCCGGAGGGTAGAAACACACAAGGACTCTAGGTGAGAGTTATCTCACCTTTGGGATTTGAGCTTCTTTTGATGAAACTGTAAACTTTGAGCTGCAAGCTTCGTTTTAAAAAAGAAACCTGAGATACAAAAGGGCTCCGAGTCTCCACAGGAAATGTTTCTCCCTGCATCTCACTGCCTTTGAAATATATCCTTAACGATTACAGCCCCCCCCCTCATGTCCGCCCTTACCACCCTTAGGTTTGAGTTTTACTGTCAAGGTAGTTGGTACAAGTTTCTTATGTTCACAACAATATGGGATTGAATCCTAGAGGCTTTTGGAACCTGAAATGGGGGGAAATGGAATGCTCTCAAGTTCTCACTATTAGAATTAGCGGGGGCAAACCTCCTAGCCGTTTACCATCTAGATTTCCAGCACAGTGAAGCATAATCGCCCCGGATGCATTACCTAATCCTCTTTCTGGTATAAAGCAGATGGTTCTGTGGTTGGAATGGAGCACTGACTGTTCTCTTCCCAGTTTAGGACTACAAAATCTCCACCTACACCTGGCTGGAGTTTCTGCCTCCAATGACCCAGATCTGGACCCGTTACTCACTGACCGGCGTCTATGACACAGCTGAGCGAATTCCCTTACAAAATACATTTCCAGGTTGGGTATGGTGGTGCATGTCTTTAATCCCAGCATTCGGGAAGCAGAGGAATGGGGATCTCTGTGAGTTTGAGGTTAGCTAGTCCACCAAGCAAGGTCCAGGACAGCCAGAAATTCATAGAGGTACCCTGTCTCAAATCAACGGCAACGACAAAAGAGGAAAACATGGCTCCAAGAAAATCTTTGGAACCCATAATTCCAATCCTAAACATTTTCTTGGCATCTTAAGTGTTGCCCTGTGATGTCCATAATCAACCCTGCACTCCACAAAGTACGTTGGTTTCTGAACTCCTCCCCACCTGATGAAAAATGGGGATGAGAATGGTCACCTTCTCCATTCATGAGTCTTGAATGAGATGTATCTATATAAAGCTTTAGTCCAGGGCCTGGCCCATGGAACTCACTCAGTAAGTCTTAGCTATTCTTACTATTATTACTTCTTGTTCTCAGCCACTGATCAGATGGTAAAGCATTTTATTTTAGTATCTCGTGTTCCAATACTTGCACATGCTGCAGGCCATTCTGTATTTTACTATTAACTATATTCTTTTCATCCTGTTACCTGCTTCATCTCTCTGACTCAAAAGCCAGGCGTCATTTCCTGTTACTTATGGCATAGAATTCTCAAAGCCCTTCATAACCTGCTCCATTGCCAGCCAACTCTTTAGGTAATTTACAGGGGGCCAGAAACCTCCACAGGGAAGACAAAAGGCACTTGGGGTCTAAAACCTGATATGCCTTAAGCAGATTAATACAAGCGTGGAGAGATAACACAGGCGAATGAGTATTCTATTGAAATCTGACCTGGACAGTCCGCGTCTGGAATGATTTTAGTTGACTTTCAAGCTCTCTCGTCAGTGTGTTACAAAAGAACGTTGTATGTGTGTGTGTGGGGGGGGGTGGTACAGAAAGCGCTACAAGATGTGAGAGGAAGGACGAAGCACAATTGCAGTGTGTTTGGGGGCAGGAGGAGCTTTAAAAGAAACGAGCCAGCCCTGGTTTTGCCAGCATGCAGGATGCCCTGTGTGGCCGAAGTCCTGAGTGAATGTATATTTTGATACGGGCTCAGCCTTTCGAGTATGAATGTTTATGAGCAATTGATCAGTGTGTAAAAAGGCTAGCAACTTCGACCTCCTCCTCCCCAAAGTTTGCTGACCTTTCTCTGTGCTTTATCTAATAAACATGCTGGGGTACTAGAGAACCTGAACCCGGCCTCATTATATGTTTGTCTGTGCATCTGTTCTTCATTCCCTTGACATCCCTAGCTAGCGTTCCAGGACCCAAGCCTTTTAAGATTCTGTGCCAGCCTATAGTTGCAGATATTCTAGATATTCTGGAGTCTAAGGCAGGAGGGAATATATATATATATATATATATATATATATATATATATATATGTGTGTGTGTGTGTGTGTGTGTGTGTGTGTGTATGTGTGTGTGTATGTATATATGTATATTTATTATTACACATATAAATACTTACATATACATATCTGCACACATAGATGTGTATACACATATATATTGTGTAGATATATATGTAAGTATTTATATATGCAAATACTTGTATATACACACATATAAATGTATTTTGTAAATATATATTTGTATATATAAATGTCCAAAAAGAAAAATGAATAGGCTATTTGTGAAATTCCAAGTCTCTGAAGCTCAAAATGTCACAGAACTTGATTAATAACTTTTAAAAGAAGGTTTTGTTTTGTTTTGTTTTGTTTTTGAGATCCAGAAATACAATTGTTTATTAGAAAGGAAGAAAATCTTTCATGCATCATGTAACTAACTGATGCTTTGTGAAATTCCATGACAAATAGTCACCCATTGTTTTCATAGTAATCATTGCATCATAAAATTAAAACTTTCAGTACTAAAGTGTTTTTAAAACAATTGCCCAGCATTGAAATTACTAAATGTTTTCTTTTAAAAGCAGGTTGTTTGGTAGGTACAGTTACATGAAAAATGGTTGACCTTTGGATTCAGCTCCACAGCTATCTTCCTTAAAGTCACATCCTAAATTCTTCCTTTGGTTCCTAGAAAACCAGTGGCTGTGCTGAAGGTCTGCTCTGCATGCAGGTAGACAGGATTCCTTTTGGTTAAGAACAGACCTGGTCTCCTTCCTTACCCAGTGCTCCCCTTTTGTGCTTCTGTCTTGTTTTGTTTCTTGAGACAGAGTTTCTCGTGTAGCCCTGGCTGTCCTGGAACTTGCTCTCTAGACCAGGCTGGCCTCGAACTCACAGAGATCCACTTGTCTCTGCCTCCCAAGTCCTTGGATTAAAAGCGTGCAACACCACCTCCCAACTACTTTAAAAGAATTTTGATGAAGTGGAGGTTTCTATTAAATTAGAGATTTTCAAATATTTCCTTCTTTTTTTTTTTTTTGAGACAGGGTTTCGCTGTAGTTTTAGAGCCTGTCCTGGAACTAGCTCTTGTAGACCAGGCTGGCCTTGAACTCACAGAGATCTGCCTGCCTCTGACTCCTTAGTGCTGGGATTAAAGGTGTGTGAGTCACCACTGCCCAGCTAAATGTTTCCTTCTTAAAAAGTCTTTTTTTTTCTATAATAAATAAATAAATTTTTTTTTAAAAAAAGTCTTCTTTTTTTTTTTTTTTTAGACAAGCTCAGGGCTGAGTAGGTAGAGTGTGGGCTTAATAAGTGTAAGGCCTTGCTTCCCTCAAACAAGTAAGCCAATAAAATTCAGCTATAAAAGAAATTATGAAACTGCTCAGGCTGAAGTCTGAGAATTTGAAAATCTTTATTTTATTATTATTTTCAGGCAGGGTTTCATGAAGTCTAGACAGGCCTCAAACTCATGATGTAGCTGAGGATGGACCTTGGATTCCCAGTCTTCCTACCGCCTTCTCTGCAGAGCTGGGATTACAGGTGTGTGCCACTACATCCAACTTCCTTTTTTTATTTAAAGCTTTTATTTGTAGTTATAAAAGGTGGCTATTTTTTAGTGTCACAGTGATAGGACTAAAGAGGTAATATACCTCCTTTTCCTCAACCACATTTTTAAAACTTTTTCATAAAGATAAATGTTATTAATTTCATAGCTGATAATACAAGAACAAGT
Organism: Microtus ochrogaster; assembly: GCF_000317375.1. NCBI lineage: Eukaryota > Metazoa > Chordata > Mammalia > Rodentia > Cricetidae > Microtus > Microtus ochrogaster. The sequence continues at coordinate 45,041,656 of NC_022012.1, forward strand.
CAAAAAAATCTTTTCCCAAAAGGCTAAAGAGTAAATAAATATTCTAAGTTTAAAGGCCATGTATATAGTCTTCCTTTTATAACCTTTTAAAAATATATGCCAAGTGGTGGTGGCACACAGCTTTAATCCTAGCACTCAGGAGGAACAGGCAGGTGGATCTCTGTGAGTTTGAGGCCAGCCTGGTCTACAGAGCGAGTTCTAGGACAGCCAGGGCTGTTACACAGAGAAACCCTGTCTCAAAAAACCAAATATATATATAATTAAACAGATATTTATATAAATAGATAAAACACACACACGGCAAACCTGGTCAGCAAGTGGTAGTTTTCTGACCACTGGTATAAAGTATGTGCTTCTTTTGTTAGAGAAATTGTTCTCTTCAGACTTACACTAGGGCCGGGCAGTGGTGGTGCACACTTTTAATCCCAGCACTTGGGAGGCAGAGGCAGGCAGATCTCTGTGAGTTCAAAACCAGCCTGGTCTACAAGAGCTAGTTCTAGGACAGGCTTCAAAGCTACAGAGAAACCATGTCTCAAAAAAAACAAAAAACAAACAAACAAAAACAAAAAAAAAAAACAGACTTACGCTAGGCCTTTTGCATTTCTTCTCACCCAGATGTTAGGTTTACTAATGGTAGCTAATCAAAGATACACAGTTCTTATTTATCTCTACAATGCTTATCTCCCACACTTTATTGCTTGACTTGTATATTACTTGACGAATATTTACTGAGGTAAATGAAGAGGTGAATATGGCCAATGTTGTTTCTCTGAGGTATACTATTATTGTATCCCTTCATTACGGGGTGCTGGAGCTCTACCAGGAGTCTGTGCCTGTCAGGCAAGCACCCTGTCACTGAGCTACACTCTAGGTCTTGCTTTGGTTTGGAAAAGAAAGCGATTTTTAAGTCAATAATCAAATTATTTGAAGAAGTGCTCTTACCTTGGAGTTCCACACATCCCTAAGAGGGGTAGGGAATCTCAAAAACTAAGCTGGCAAAAAAAAAAAAAAAAAGCTGAGCTGACAAATTTGCAAGTGTGTGTATTTTTCTGGTAAGAGGATTGATAGCTTTTCTTGGATTTCAGATGGATTTTTAACCCCCAAGAGTTAAAAAACAACCACATTGGGTTAAAAATCAATCACATTAATGAAAGAATTTCAGATATCTACCATAACCTGGAGTATGTATGTATGTATGTATGTATAAGAATGAGAGAAAGGAACTCTTTAGGACACCTCTCAAATCATACACATGCACGTTCTCTTGATTGTGAAGAGTAAGGCACAGCCTCTCCCAACCAGCCGACATTTTTGAATACACCGCACTCCCAGCACTAAAATTGCCTTCAGCCTTCCTGACCACTGCCGCGGCAGGATGACAGTGGAAGCTGCCCTGAGTCTTAGATCAGGACAGCGTTCTGTGCTTCCTTTCTACGGGTTATTACAAAATCAGAGATGGGCCTCCCCTGTACTCAAGAGGGGAAGGCTGTGGGTTCAGGGATAGTGGTGGATTAACGTGTCTGTACGCCCACGTATGCATACCCCTTCCCTCACCCAGAGACAAAGCCATTGATACAGGAAAGCAAAACATTCACTCCAGAGCTTTAGGAAACTCTCCCCAGCCAAAAAAACATTTTCCTAACCCCTACCCAAAAAGGCCAGACAGCCTGGAGACCCTTGTTTTTGTGTCTCTAATCACCAGCTCAGACAGTGCCCTCTGGGCTGTTTGGATGGCCTATCCCTCTCCCTCCCAGGATCATTCCCTCTTTTGTTGCATTGTGAGAAAATTATGGCTAGGAATTTGATCTGGAGCCAGTGTCAGCTTCCGGGAGTGACCTCAGCATCCAAGTGTGAGCTTAGGACGCTGAGAAGATGGGCACATTTCACAGTGGAAATTGCTCCCTGTGACCTTCCAATCCATTCGCGGTTCGGTCTTCCATGCTACAGAACAGGAGCAGCACAAACAAGGCCCCAAGGTTTGGGTTTATTCAGCTCCACCCAGAACTAAATCAAAGGCTATGACACATCAAAGAATCAAACCATACACTGTGGACCATACACCTATCCTTTCCCCTGAGGATGCTGCTACCTCTGGGGTGGTGGACTTCTGGAATCCCCGTGAGACGTAGACAGGAGATTCACTGGGTGCTGGCTCTCCCGCGGGCAGTCAGGACTCAACTCTGGCTACTTCTTCTTCCTCCGGGTCAGGAGGCGCAGGGAGCAAAGAGATGTAGACCTCATTGACTTCCGTGTCCAAATGCCGGCCACCCCGAGGTGCCTCCAAGTTAAGGATGCCATCATGGGAAAGGGCAGCTCGGACCCGCCAGGGGTCCACATCTGCTGGCAGGACATAGGTGCGACAGAACTCTCGGGACACGAAGCCGTGTCGATCCAGACGCTGGGGGTGCCGAGCCGACACCTCCAGCAGGTTGTCCACAGTCCTCACGGTGACCTCGTCTGGGGTAAAGTGGCTCACATCAAGAAATGCCTGGAACTTGCCCTCGCTGAGCCTGAGCTCTGAGGCCCCTGCCCTACTGCCCTCCCCAGCTCTGGCGGCCCGAGGCCGAACATAGTAGCCATGGTAGAGGGTGGGGGTCAGGATCTCTTCTGGAAGGAGACCTGGGGGTGCAGAGAGAGAAAGCAAGAGGCAGGATGAGGCAAGATGAAAGGCGAGATCAGGAGATGTGGGCCTGGGAAGAGCAGGTGGGGAAGCTGCTGAAGAGGGTCTGGGAAAGGAAAGGAGATGGCAATGGGGGAAACAAGCAGGGATCGGGAGGACAGAAGCGAAACCAGAAAGTATGCAGCTTGCAAGACCCGGATACCCAAAGCCCCGCGGGTCTAAAGGCTATCTTGAAGTCTGTAGCGAGAGGAGAGCCTTGGCTTGAGGGGGGAATCTGGGGTGGGAGATGGCCCAGGAGTTCACTTAAGCCGCAGGTAGGGTGGAGGCCAGTGAAACTGGGCGGTGAGCCCGGAATTTCAGGAGGTGGGGGTGAGAAGCATCTGGGCCCATACCTTCTCCGAAGCGCTGCTCACCCAGGCGGCTGGGGTTGGCAAATTCGTACTCGGCAGTGGCTGGGTGGGCATGTGGCACTGTGCGGCCAGACATGACTGAGGTTGCCACTGGCAGCCCTGATCCCAAGTGCAACCCCAACAAGATCGACGCGACCCCTTTAGCTGGAGGGAGAGCCAGGACTCAGTCAGAGTGGGGGCGGGGTCTACACCACCGAAAATAGTGCAATGCCTCTGGGGGAGGGCCAGGAGCCTGGGCCCAGAGTGCGATGAGGGTGTGACCAGCACAGCCTGGATCCCCTAAGTCCCCTCCGCTGCACACCCTTCAGCTGTTGCAGAGGCCTGGGAGGACAGCTGGTGGGTCCTGGTCCTGGAGTGAGTTGGGAAAAGAAATTGGTGCCCTGCCTGAGGGTTTGGGCCTTCACAAACTGTACATTTCCGTATCACCTTTTGTCCTTCTCAATGGTAGGCACTGTGCACACCACATCACATCAAAGATGCAAGATGCATTTTCTGTCTCTTTAATTTCAGGTATTCTGAACCCAGGTCGACTCAGGGTTCCAATCAGATAACCTGGGACTGACTGACATGTTCGTGGTCACTGCTCTCCTCTAGGGCACCACAAAGAGTTAATGTCTCTGGGGCCCGACCTAGGAAGATTCCAGTCCCTGCCCAGGCTCAAGATAGTTGCTGGCTCAACTCCCCTGGCATGCAAGACTGGAGAGGAGGAGGGGCACGCCACCAGCTGCTTGAGATTCCTGACCCTGTCCTAGCTCCAGAGAACAAGGATGGGGGTGGGTGTCCCTGGAAGTGGACAGAGAGCTAGTGAAATAAGACCATGACAAGTCACCGGCCAGCTCAGCCGTGTTTGTGTTTCTCTTTTCTTAGCTCAGTGAGTACTGGGTATGTGTCACCCTGCCAAATCCTGTCACACGTCTCCATGAACTGGCGGTGAGCTGGGATAATAAAACCCCTGACATCACCATTCCAGAAGCTTCACAAGACTGCATATATAAGGGGCTGGCTGTAGCTGCAGCTGAAGGAGTTGACCAGTCAACTGAGACTACATTCATCTAGCCACCATGGACATCGCCATCCATCACCCCTGGATCCGGCGCCCCTTCTTCCCTTTTCACTCCCCCAGCCGCCTCTTTGACCAGTTCTTTGGGGAGCATTTGTTGGAGTCTGACCTCTTCTCAACGGCCACTTCTTTGAGCCCCTTCTACCTTCGGCCACCCTCCTTCCTTCGGGCACCCAGCTGGATTGACACTGGACTCTCAGAGGTGAGTCTGCCCCTGTGCCAGGGCAGGAGCACCCTTCCTGGAACCTCCTGGACACTTACTTCTTCGTTTGTTTCCCTTTTTGTGGCTGCCTAAGTCATCTCAGGCACGTGTGTGTGCAAAGGTACAGAGAGATGAAGTCACTGTTTTCCTCTTCCCTCGGGCAGCTGTTTCTGTTTGATGTTCCTCTGTTTCCTGCTACACTTTTCTGTGCACGGTGAAGCTCATCTTCTGTCTCCTAAAGATAAAGCAGGGTGTCCCTTTCTGGCTTTATTCATAATGATTTGCATTAAGAGCTTCTTCAACTCCTTTACTTACCTTCCTAATAACCAGGTCCTGGCATATTTTGTCATCTCCAATCATAGAGATTGGAGAGAAACCCACTCCTTCTGAACTTTCCATGCCCCCTGGAAGGAGCTGGAAACATCAATCACTATATTCTACCTCTCTCTTTCCTTTGCCTCTGATTTTCTGGGTTTCTCAGGGCTGAGAGAGCATACTCACCTCACTCCATGGCTTGCTCCAGGAAGCCTCGATTTGTCCTAACAGGGTGGGAAAAGGGTTGAACAGATAAGATTAACAGAAGCTCTCACAGATAACACTCTGGTTTAAAAATATTCCAGGGTGAGGAAATAGGAGCTGAGTGGGCAAGGGCTTTGGAAGGACAGGACCAGCAGAACATTCCAGATTGAGTGGGAAGGAAACTTGGCAGGGAGCTAAACAAAAAAAAGGGGCCTTTGTCTTTTACACAAATGACAAAGCCAGCATTGGGTAGAGAGGCAGCAGAAGCCATGCCCCCTAGTGACCTATCTTCTTTCCTGTGCCTCTAAGTAAAGTTTGGGACTGATGACCAAGTGGTGTCCCTTGTAGAACACTATGGTGGCTCACATGCATCAGAGTCATTCAGAAAGGGATTTTTTTTTCTTTAGCAGCAAAGAGGAAGATGAATTACCTGGACAGGAAGTAAATCTATAGAACAGTGAGTCTTCTCCAATTTACTAAATATCCTGCCATCTTTTCTCCTCCCTTCCCCACCACTGTCATTCTAGATGCGGATGGAGAAGGACAGGTTCTCTGTCAACCTGGACGTAAAGCACTTCTCCCCTGAGGAACTGAAAGTCAAGGTGCTGGGAGACGTGATTGAAGTTCACGGCAAGCACGAGGAGCGCCAGGTGTGTGCACGGGTCTGTTGCTTTTGTGGATGCACTGAGTACGCATTGGATGCCAGGCACCGCCACCAGTCTCCGAGGCTGGCAGAATTCCAGGCCCCCAGCAGAAGGGACTAGAGCAGGAGCTGCAAATCAATGGCTAGGAAGCTAAATTAGGGGTAGAGCTGTTGTTATTGCTATGGTTTTGCTGAGAGAAGGGTCCCTTAGTATTTGTTTTGATTGCCTTGTTGTCTGATGACATGGAAATATCAGAAGACTTTTCAAAATATAACTCAGGCATCAACATTTTACAAAAATCTCCTTGGGTAATTTCAGTCTGTAATCAAAACTGGCAACCGCTGATTTAGGTGGAGTATGTTGTACATAATGGTTATTGTCCATAATGATATTAACTACAGGGTTGAAGGCATTTCGGTCTTGTGACTTTTAGATGTTCAGGGTTCCATGGCTCTTCTTCTGCTCATTTTAATGCTAAACGCCATGGTTTGTCCACATTTCGGAGCTTCGGGCTTCTGGTTGTAAGAAAGTCAGTGAATTGAGATTTGTTTGGGTGGATCCTTGCAATTCAGAAGGTGTAAAGTTTAGGTCAACAATTCCTCTGGCACTTTTGGCAATTCTTTTCCTTGACTTCCTGAAAAGGGGTTACGATTACTTCTTAAAAATGGATAACTCAGGGGGCTGGAGAGATGGCTCAGCGGTTAAGAGCATTGCCTGCTCTTCCAAAGGTCCTGAGTTCAATTCCCGGCAACCACATGGTGCCTCACAACCATCTGTAATGAGGTCTGGTGCCCTCTTCTGGCCTGCAGACATACACACAGACAGAATATTGTATCCATAATGAATAACTAAATAAATATCTTAAAAAAAAATGGATAACTCAGTCAGGCGTGGTGGTGCACACCTTTAATCCCAGGACTCAGGAAGCAGAGTTAGGCGGATCTCTGAGTTCAAGACCAGCCTAGTCTATAGAGCTAGTTCCGGGACAGCTACACAGAGAAATCCTACTTATCTCAAAAAACAAATCAAAATCAATAACTCAGAACCTGTGCGTCATTAGTGTATCTAATGTTCTCAGGCTGTTTCAGTTTTGTTCATATAACTTAAGACTGGACCACCATGATAGAGTCACCTTATATAATATCAGTGATCCTATGGAATATCCTGAGACATTCCTAAGGAACTGGGACCACTTATGGGCTTCCTCAAGTTCCAAAGGACAACCAACACAGATTCATCCCTTTGTGGCTAGTGCCCCTAGGTGTAATATCTGGGCAGTTTTATCCTAGGGTTAAACCGGGATGAACAGCCTTTGACTTTGCTATCTGTATATTTGCTGCAGTGTTGGAGGCCTTTCACAACCAAACTATATCCCCCAACTACAGATATTTCTTTTGTCCTTATGATGTCAGGGCCATTTGGTCTCACCTAAGGGAAGGGAATGTCTGAGTTTGGGCCAAGTGATGGTGTTTCCCATTCCTATTTCTCTGCTTCTTTCTTCCTTCTCTTGGATAGGACGAGCACGGCTTCATCTCTAGGGAGTTCCACAGGAAGTACCGGATCCCGGCTGATGTGGATCCTCTCAGCATTACTTCATCCCTGTCATCTGATGGGGTCCTCACGGTGAATGGACCAAGGAAACAGGCCTCTGGCCCTGAGCGTACCATTCCCATCACCCGCGAAGAGAAGCCTGCTGTCACTGCAGCCCCTAAGAAGTAGACTCCCTTTCTCTCACCGCATTTTTTAAAACAAGGAAGTTTCCTATCAACGAATGAAAATCTGTGACGAGTGCTGAAGCTTATTAATGCTAAGGGCCGGCCCAGATTATTAAGCTAATAAAATACCATTCAGCAACAGATTTGTCTCGTGTGTACATATTCCGTGTGCTTTGAATACATCTACACATGTCACGGATTCAGTTCTCGTCCTGTGATTCAGGGGACTCCAAGGACTTTTGGGTCAGAAGGACTGGCAGCACTTCCTAGTGGTACAAACCCAGGAGAGTGAGCCACTTTCTCTGGTATTCTGATCTTGTCCATCACACTCTGTTCTGTTAGGGCAGAGTTGTAAGGGGTAGATTAGAGAGGACAAACAAAACAACAATAACCGCTAAACAACAACAAAAACCCCAAAAGAAGAACAAGTGATGGCCTGGCAAAGTCCAAGGAATATCAGTTCCTCTAGAGAGAGAAACTCTGGCTAGCCACACATAAAAGACTCTGGTGCATCTCTGAAATTAATTACCTCACCAGGGAGACATGGTGACCTTAGCGTGACTTGACAAGAGTTGTCAGTAAATAGGGCATGGGTGGTAATTATTAAATAAACCTCTTAGGTGTACGGCAAAGTATTCACACCCTGCCTCCCTCCACTTTGGCTTTTTTTTCTTTCTTTTAAAAAGATAATTTATTTAAATTCATTTGATGTGCATTGGTGTGAAGGTGTCAGATTCCCTGGAGCCAGACCATTCTTAGCTACCATGCGGGCGCTGGGAGTTGGACCCAGGGGTCTGTGGAAGAGTAGCCAATGTTCTTAACTGCAAAGTCATCTCTCCAGGCCCCCCGACTTTTTTTTTCTTTTTCAAGACACGGTTTCTCTGTGTAGCCCTGGATTTCCTGTAACTCACTTTGTAGACCAGGCTAGACTCAAACTCAGAGATCTGCCTACCTATGTCTCCAGAGTACAGGGATTAACAGAATACAGGCATGTAACACCATGCCCAGTCAAGTTTCAAGTCTCTAGGCATTAAAAGTGATACGTTGCTAAAAAAAAAAAAAAAAAAAAGATGAACAACAAAAAAATAAACAATAACAACAAAAATCCCCATACCTCCCTAATAATCTAATAATCTGACATAGCATGATCTACTCAGAAAACCCTCTTCTTTAAAGTCATATTCGATCTCTGTATCTGTACATCAATCAGTATTGGCTGCATGCGAAAGTGCTATTCTCCCTTTTTGGTCTAGCCAATGGCAAGATTTGTTCCAGTGTTTGTCCCGTCCTTCCAAGCCATGTGCACCCTGCAACAGAGACCAAGCTCAGTCACAGCTGGTGCAAATAAAGCAGGGAAATTCCTTTTGTCTTCAGTGATTGGCTTGAAAGGGCTCTGACTCAATTAGTAAAAGGGACAGTAAGGAGGTCTACTTGAAATGCTCCCAGGGACTGTTTTTAAACTATGAAAGAGTGCCGAGGGGCTAGCTCAGTGGTAGCGTTTTTGTTAGTGTGTGATGGTGTGATGTCCTAGTTCCCATCCTTTTGACAAAATAAAAATTTTGCAAAAATGAAAACAGAACACTAAGAAGAGTTGAGACGCAGGAAAGGTGGAGGTAGGAGAGAGGTGTTTGTGTGTCTGTGTGTGTTTGGGGGTGGGGAGGAAGGGAGGAGTCTCTGGGAAGAATGTTTACTTCAAATGTAGAAGAAATCTTGGAGATGGTTACTGTAAAATTCTTTGTCTTTGTATATGTGTGTGCATGCGCGTGTGTGTGTGCGTGAGTCTGTGTGTGGTCGTGTGTGCGTGTGTGTGTGTGAGTCTGTGTGTGTTCATGTGTTCGTGTGTGCATGCGCGTGTGTGTGTGCGTGAGTCTGTGTGTGTTCGTGTGTGTGTGTGTGTGTGTGCGTGTGTGTGCATGCATGTGTGTGGGGGGGTGTAGGTCAGAGGTTGGTGGTGTTGTTCTCAGTTGTACTCCGTGTAATTTTTGCTTGTGTATGTGTCTATGTGTTAATGTGAACATTTGTGTACATAAATGAGGGTATGTGTATGCCACGGTGCATGTGTGTCAGTCAGAGATAAACCTCAGGTCCTTGCTTTCTGCCTTGTTTGAGATGAGTTCCTTCCTTTTTCCACTGTGTGCTCCAGGCTGGCTAGCCTTCTAGCTTCCTGGCATTCTCCTATCTCTGCCTCCACTTTTACTATGGGACCTCCAGGATCATGCAAGTGTGCTGCGCTTGCCTTTACATGGGTTTGAGAGCATTAGAACATCAAATGCTTTATCCACGGATCACTGAACTGTCTCCCCAGCCTAAACCTGGTCTTTCTTGGACCAACGCCTCTCACCGAACCTTTAACTCAGACAGTAGTCTGGACTGGCTGGCCAGCAAGCGCAAGGATATTCCTTTCTCCAGTGTGGAGATGGACAATGCTGTCTTTTTATTATTTTTTTAAGGTAGGTGCTGGGGACTTAGAGTAAGCCCTTGACTAAAATTTTAAGGCAGAATTGCTGATTCTATTTACATATGATTTACTCATTTAAATTGTAGAGTGTACTCTCAATAATACATCCATAGACCTGAGCATCTATCCCTAAAGTCAATTTTAGATTTTACTAAGTAATATCTTATATCCCTCAGCTCCAGGTAACCAGTTGCCTACTTTTACTGATTTGTTTCTTTTGGACACTTCCTAAAAATGTAATCTTTGATATATGGCCCTTTGTGACTAGATTATATTTAAATTTTAAATATAATTTTATATACATAGGTAGATAGATAAAAAGATAGATAATTTGTTGTTGCTGTTGCTCTTGTTGCTGTGGTTTTTGAGATACGATTTCTCTGTGTAGTCCTAGCTGTCGTGGAACTTGTTCTGTAGACCAGATTGGCCTTGAACTCACAGAGAACGCCTGCCTCTGCCCCCCCCCCCTTCCCAGTGCTGGGATTAAAGGAAAGGCAAGTGTCGCCACGACCTGGTGCTTTTTCTGTTTGTTATAATTATATAATGAGGTGTCTGGCAGTTCATAACTGCATTTGTTTTGGTTTTCGTGCTGGAGGTAGAGCCAAAGGCAGGTTAAGCACTCACTTTAACCCTGAGTTGTAAGCCTTGTCTCTTACTCATTCTCAATGGTTCAGAAGCTGGCAAGGTGAGCGTGGGAGGAGCATGACTTTAGGAAGAGAAGAGCGTGGAGTGCTCGGGTATTTTGGTCCGACTGGAGAGCTAGGTGTATGAAAGGAGTGTGGGAAAAGAAGCAATGGGAAAGGGCTCTACCAACGCTTTGCAATTTACCCGGAAGGCAACAGAAGCCAATGAGGGAACGAAATCGAGCGAGTAGAACAACAACCTAGTATTTTCACTTTTACTACAATGAAATACAGAGATGGAGGAGTAGACAGGAAATGGAAAGTGGGGGCATCAGAAAGGATTTCGGGAAACTGAAGTCGGGAATGTGACAAAGGCAATACAGATGTCAAAGACACGAACACAGATCACAGGGACATACAATGAACAGGGCGTGCATCTATCTGGACGGGAAAGGAAACCCTAAAACAACTCCTTACTCTATATTTTTGACAACTGCATGGCGGGCTTATTGTGTATTCCTAATATTAAAATTAGGAAGTGATTAAGATATATAAAGAGCTATGAAACTCACCAAGATATATGTGAGGGGGAACTTTCCAAGACATAGCATTATGAATCGTTTAGGTATGTCGTGTCTTTGGGAGTTCAGATGAAGACATTCAGAAAGCAGCTGAGTATTTAGATGTACTGCTCTCGGGACACATTTGGAATGGAAGCATACATTGAGAATCTGGGAGTGGGTCAGTGAGATGGCTCAGTGAGAAAAAGTGCTTGCCGCCCAGCATGAGGACCTGAGTCCTGTCTCTGAGACCCACCTAGTGGAAGAAGAAAACCAACTCCCACAAGATGTCTTCTGACCCACAGAAGTACACTGTGGCACACATTTGTGTGAAAACACACACACACACACAATAAATGTAATTAAAAATTATGATTGAAATCTGCAAGTACGTAACATCGGTTAAAGGCAGCGTGGTTGATAGCCATCACCTGGGAGTAGCACAAAGAATGGAAAAAGGACAAACAAGAGAATGGTTGGGAAGGAAACCTTAAAGGAGAAAGATCGACTCATAAAACAACCCAAAAAGCAATCAGAGAAATGGGAAGAAACAGCTTGCAGCCGGGCGGTGGTGGCGCACGCCTTTAATCCCAGCACTTGGGAGGCAGAGGCAGGCGGATCTCTGTGAGTTCGAGACCAGCGTGGTCTACAAGAGCTAGTTCCAGGA
>NC_022012.1:45053363-45059621 GCF_000317375.1 Microtus ochrogaster
AAAAAAAAAAGAAACAGCTTGCCGCAGAGTCGTGGAAACCAAGAGAATGATGAGTGGAAACCAGGAAACAGATGAGTGAGCACCGGAAGCTAAGGAGCCTGCTAACACAAAAGGGCGGCCTTAGAAACAGGGATCCAGGGACATGACTGGAGGAAGAGAAAGAGCTGAAGGGCTCGGATTGCCATTGGCAATGCTGCTCTAGCTTAACGGGAAGACAGCTTAAAATGCCGTGGAGGGGGAGACCTCCAGTGATAGCAGCAAGAGGCCAAATACAGAGTAAGAAAGTCAAGTGACAATCACCCAGATGCTGGGTTTGACAGACCCTCCACTTTCATGGATACTGTTTCAGGGCACCATAGGTCAAGAGAAAGATTATTGACAAGAAAGGAAAGGAATTTCCTTATACTCATAAATGTCAGGTACAGCGAAAATCTAGAATAAGTGTTATGCTTGCCCAAGAGAATTTAAACACATTCTGGTTGATATGCTGAGCAAGATGAGGGGGGCCGCAATCACACCTGATACTGGACTCTGCTCTCCAGACTCTGACCAACGTCACATTAGAACGGATGTAAAAGTTCCAAAGTTAGAGACAGAACTGTCATTTACAAAGATATAATCTGACAAAACAAAGACACAAACGCCAGAAAAACAGAGTTCAACAGAGTCTGCAAGATAAAAATCTATGTAAAAAGTTCTCCATTCTTACGTTGCTAGGAACATCCCCGAAGTCAGTCAGACAGAGCCTGTCCTTACTGAGTAACCCCTACTCAGGACTATGAAAAGAAAAACAACTTCCCTAGTACAGAGAATAGTAAATGTATTAACTGTATTTTGGAACGTATCTCAGGAGTACAGTTTCATCTAAATAATTTCTGTGTCTATCCAAAAAATAATAAGGGAGAGACAGCCACTTGTTAATTCCTCCTCCGAGAGCACCAAGGGTTCTCAATTCCTCCCTTTTAGACCACCCCACTAGTGGCCTGCAATCACAGTTGTTCGATTAGACCTTGTTGTGTACTGTAGGGATTGGCTGGGGCTGCTTGGAGACAGTCTAATGATATATGTGCTGTTACCTGAGTATCAGGGAGATGGAGCACCTTGTTTCTGACACCTTGCCAGGTACTGAAAATACAGTCAAAACAGAAAAATCCCACGATACATATAATTTACCCAAAGAAGTCCTGAAGAAAGAGTATCTGTATAAACACATCACTGGAGTAAGGGGACTGAACCAGAAACCAAAATATTACAATAAAGAAAAGCCTCCCTACATTTACCAACTTGAGCTACTCACGGTTCTCTTCTACCCTACCCACTCACCCCTGCGCAGACCTCCCTCGGATCAGTAGCTCACTCCAGCATCTTTCTGAACCACTAAGACCCGGGCTTAGGCTGCTACTCCTTGATCTACGAGGTTCAGCACGCTTAGCTTTGTTTGATTAACAGATTCCCTCTGTGCTCTCGGAGGAGAAGTTAACAACTGGCTGTCTCTCCCTTATTAGTTTTTGGATAGGCGCAGAAATTATTGAGATGAAACTGTACTCCTGAGATATGTTCCAAAATAAAATCAACACACTCCATATTGTCTGTAGTAGGGGAGTTGTTTCCCACAGTCCTCAGCAGAGGTTAGTACGGACAGGCTATGACTTCAGGAATGTTCCTGGCCACAAAGAAGCTATGTCAGGTTTTTCATGCTTGCCCCTGACGGAAAGCAGAGAGGAACGTTTACACATTTGAAAGACATCTTTTTTTTTTTTCTAAAGATAGGATCACACAGGAGCTGGAGAGATGGCTCAGCAGTTAAGAGCACTGGCTGCTCTTCCAGAGGTCCCCAGTTCAAATCCCAGCAACCACAAGGTAGCTCAGAATCATCTGTAATGAGATCTGGTGACCTCTTCTGGTAAGAAGGTGTATATACACAGATAGCGCACAAATACATCTTCAAAAAACCCAAAGTGAGGATCACAGTCTGTAGTCTAGGCTTGCCTGAAATCCGCTGTGTAACCCCCACTGGCAGGCCTCCAACTGCCAGGTGTGCTCTTGCCTCAGCCTCCTGAGTATTCTAAGGTGGGCTTTAGTTTTTCCTCTCCCTGCTGCACTCTGGTACTGGGGTTCAAACTTGGGGTCCTAAGCATGCCAGACAAGCGCCTCACAAAGGAGGCACAGCCTCACTCCTTGTGTATAGAGAGCTGAGGCTGGCCTTGAGCACGGTGTCTGTTGCAAGCCTCTCAAAGGCTGGAGAGTCAGACATGCTACTACACCTGTTCCTAAGAGTGAAGCCCAGTGCTGGAGAAGTATGTCAGTCGGCAGAGTGCTTGCCTAACAGGCACGAAACCCTTTGATTGTTTAAACAAATTATTTATTACTTGAAATTATAATTACATCATTTCCCCCTTCCCTTCCACCAAATCGTCCCAGATACCCCTCCTTTTTTCTTTTTTTCTTTTCTTTTTTTTTGTTGGTTTTTCAAGACAGGGTTTCTCTGTAGCTTTTTGGAGCCTGTCCTGGAACTCATTCTTGTAGACCAGACTGGCCTCGAACTCACAGAGATCCACCTGCCTCTGCCTCCTGAGTGCTGGGATTAAAGGCGTGCGCCACCACCACCCTGGCCTTGTTCTTTTTCAAATTAACGACCTTTCCCCCCTATTAATTGTTATCACATATATACTTGTGTATCTGTTCTTAGGTGGGGTTTCTACTGCTGTGCTAGAACACCATGAACAAAAGCACCTTGGGGAGGAAAGAGCTTGTTTCAGTTTCCATCTTTTAAGTCCATCATCCAGGAGAGTCAGGGAGAAGCCCAAGCTAGAAAACTGGAGCTGGGAAGCTGACACAGAGGCCATGGAGGGTGCTGCTTACTGGCTTGCTCTCCATGGCCTGGTCAGCCTGCTTTCTTCTAGAATCCAGGTGGCACCGACCCGTGGGGTAGGGCCTCCTAGATCCATCATTAATCAAGAAAATGTACTCACTACAGGCTTCGCTACAGGTTAATGGTATGGAGGTAATGTCTCAATTAAAATTCCCTCTCCGCAGACATGTCTGTCTAGGTTTGTGTTGATAAAAACGCACTAGGACAGTTAGAGTAAACAAATGGAGATTTTGTTTGTTCTTTGATGTCTCGTGCTTTATTTAGACAGTCTGTGTTAAGAGCGAAGCTTGAATCTGCTTAAAACGTGCTCCTTTCTACAGTCTACTTTAGGCAAAAATGATGCTGCTTTTCTCTCTTAGATTCTCGGATCCTCAGATTGCTCCATGTTTGGATCACATACACACCAAGAGTAATGAGTGGGCAGAGGCTTTGAATAGCTATTCATAAAAGTTGACTTCTCAGTGCATTTGTTGTGAGGAGGATCCAGCTCCGGCTGGTGTCCGGGGAACCAATGAGGCTCTCGCTTAAATCCTAAGGAAAGGAAAGAAAAATAGGTACACAGTCAACAAGGAATTTTAGTAACAGAGCTCCCAAGTATTTTTGAGTCCTGTCAAAGTGGAAAGGAGAGAAATTGTTCACTTATGTACACATTCAGTTTACTTTTGAGTCCCTTCTATCTGCCAGGAACTAAGCTGGATGAAGAGTTGAGAATTAGTAAGATGAGTCCACCTACTATGGGCTGATTGTGGCTTTTTGCTGTTGTAACTTGCATCATATGTTGATTCAAGGTAGTGTCCAAACTAGAAAGAAAAAGCAATAGATTAGGAATACAGTTGGGCGGCGGTGGTGCACTCCTTTAATCACAGCACTTGGGAGGCAGAGGCAGGCAGATCTCTATGAGTTCAAGGCCAGCCTGGTCTACAGAGCAAGTTCCAGGACAGCCAGGGCTACACACAGAGAAATCCTGTCAAAAAAAGAAAGAAAGAAAGAAAGAAAGGAAGGAAGGAAGGAAGGAAGGAAGGAAGGAAGGAAGGAAGGAAGGAAGAATCTAGTAGTTGGGGCTGGGGAGCTGACTTTGTGCTTAAGAGCAGTGGCTGTTTTCCCAGAGGACCTGGGTTC
The DNA here is from genome assembly GCF_000317375.1 of Microtus ochrogaster. Taxonomy (NCBI): domain Eukaryota; kingdom Metazoa; phylum Chordata; class Mammalia; order Rodentia; family Cricetidae; genus Microtus; species Microtus ochrogaster. The sequence goes on from NC_022012.1 coordinate 45,057,355, forward strand.
CATTCCCAGCATCTACATGGCAGTTCACAACTGTCTGTAATTCCAGTTCCAGAGGATCTAGCACCCTCATACAGACATACAGGCAGGCAAAACACCAATGAACATAGAAACTAAGTAAATCTTCAAAAGAAGAAGAATCACCATCATCTAGTAGTCTATAGCTAACATTAGAAGGGACAGTGCAGCATGACTTTAGTTGCTCTGTCACTTGAGGTAGACTAGAGGTTCATCTGTGATTAGTTTGTCAGACTTTCTTATCTATTCATTACATAGGAGACTGAAGGGCAAGGCTTAGGTAAACAACAAACCCAGAGGAGAAGATATCCTAAGTCAGAGACAGTCTGTCTTTCTGAAGATTAACAGGTGAAATCCAAACGAAGCAAGAGAAAAAGAGACCTACTCATCACTTGACAATTTATGGGTAATGTTCAACTTGATACTGAAATGGGTTCGGTGGTCCAGCCAAAGGCTGAGCTCTCAGAATACTGGACATAAATCTCTCCCATGGCGGCTGGCATTCCTTCTAACAGAAAGTCACCAAAGAACAGAAAGTTATGTTACCTGGGAGGGCAAGGGTTTGGGTTTTACAATATTCTTTAGGTCGTATCTTTCCTGGTTCCAGTTGCCTATCAGAGTACGATCTGAATATGAGTTCTCATTAGTGCTGCATCTCCACCCGTACTGAAAAAACTTGGACATGCTGTTCCAATCTGTCCACACTTCGCCATGACCATCAGCGTAAATAAGGCTGCCATAGTGTGGGTTTCTGAGGAAGCAGACAAGGTTCTGTCTCTGGAAAAACGAAGACCATAAAAGCTTACTAAACAACCAGAGAGCAAAGAATGCATTCATTTCTATCTCTGCTTTACAGGGCAAAGTGCTAACATAAGCACACCTTATTAACACTCTAGGCTTTTTTCCAAATGCAATTGATATGGGTTTGATTCTTCCTCTTCAGGCGAATGTACTCATTGACCTATCATGTCAATCACCAGTAGTAGATAGATGACTGACTACAAATGCCACCGTCCCACAAAAAGCCTTTTTAGCATCCCCCACACCACATGAGCAAAGAGCTAAACAGGCTTTAAAACGTATTCATTTTCTTTCACATGCATTGGTGTTTTGTCTGCATGTATATCTGTATGGGGTATCAGATGCCCTAGAACTGGAGTTACAGACAGCTGTGATCTGCCATATGGGTGTTGGGAATTGAACCCGGGTCTTCTGGATGAGCAGCCAGTGCTCTTAACCTCTGAGTCATCTCTCCAGCCCTGAGCTAAATGTTTGAGTGATTTCAAGATGTAAGAGTTGAGGGTCTAAAGGTATTGCTACAGAGAGAATCAGAGGTGAAACGCTGAATAGCCAGATAACACAATAAATGATTAACAACTCCCTCTTCCAGATCAGCTCAAGTAAGATAACTTTCCTTTGACCCACACAGAAGTTCTCTTCCCGCTGTTCACTTTATACCTTTCCATGATAAGTTCAAGAACATGTAACATTTATCTGCTCAACCCCACACCTGTTAAGAACAGGATCTGAATTTTGTTCATTGTTGTATATATCCTCCCAACCAATAGCCACCATCCCAAACAATAGTTCTTTGCACATACCAGAAGGAAAATGTCTAAGTTTTTGGCAAGTAATCAAAAGTCCAGCTTTTTTGTTGTTGTTGTTACAAAATAAGCCTGGTCCCTGGGCTAAGGAGCAAGACAATACCTGTATTATTGTTGTGTAACTTGATGGTGAATACAATGACTTGTTTGAGTATCTCAGAGAGAAACAGTAATCCTTACACAGCTGTTCCATGTTTTCCAATCCCGATCTTTCAGCTCTCCAAACAAAGGAATACAGATCACCATGGACACATGGTCATGGCTTGAGAGACACAACCCAACTGCCTCTTCACAGGCAGGCAAAGCCAAGAGTGTAGCAATGAAGGGTGGGATTGGAGGTGACTGCCCTCACATCATCTGCCTTTGTGAAGATAGCTGCATGCATGTGCTGATGTCACCAAGCAGCATGCTGGCTTGGGTAGGTGGACCCAGGAAGCCCAGTGTGCCCAGTGTTTAGAGACGAGGCTGACCCGAGAGCTAGAATAACAGACATCTCAGTTGTCTGAGGAAGAAAGCCAAGGCTGATTTTTTTTTTTTTTTTTTTGGTTTTTTGAGACAGGGTTTCTCTGGGGCTTTGGAGCCTGTCCTGGAACTAGCTCTGTAGACCAGGCTGGTCTCAAACTCACAGAGATCCGCCTGCCTCTGCCT
>NC_022012.1:45060416-45067503 GCF_000317375.1 Microtus ochrogaster
CATTGCCATTGTTCTTGAGTTCTCAGTAGTCCTCATTGTCCACTATGTTCAGCGAGTCCGGTTTTATCCCAGGCTTTTTCAGACCCAGGCCATCTAGGCCATTTTTGATGAAGGAAGCTGTGGCATCTGTCACAATCAAGCATCAGGTGATAGCACCCGTCAGTTCCCCAGAGAGGGAACTCTAGGGGATATCTGAATGCACTGAATGGGTCTCTGCTCAGACTTGCAGGGACCACTCATGGCAGCTTTTAGTCTCCAGGTCACTTTCCCCTATGCTTCTTTGCAAAGTCTTCAAGCATCCTTCCAGATTTTATTTTTTTTGAGACAGGGTTTCTCTGTAGTTTTCTGAGCCTGTCCCGGAACTAGCTCTTGAAGACCAGGCTGGCCTCGAACTCACATAGATCCGCCTGCCTCTGTGTCCCAAGTACTGGGACTAAAGGCATGCACCACCACCACCCGGCTCCAGAATTTTTTTTCTTATGATCCTTAGAGTGTTCTTTAGCTAGGTCAGCCCAGGGTGGGTGCTTGAGTTGGGGATCCTTCACCAGTGCTATGAGGGAATGGATTTTGCAGTTCTCCACTAATCACAGGCAGACATGCCCGTCCCATCAAAGTTAGGGTGATAGGCCTTCTTTTTTTTTTTTTTTGCCTTAATGTTTTTTTTTATTTTTTTTTAATTTATTTATTTATTGAGGATTTCTGCCTCCTCCCCGCCACCGCCTCCCATTTCCCTCCCCTCCCCCATCAAGTCCCTCTCCCTCATCAGCTTGAAGAGCAATCAGGGTTCCCTGACCTGTGGGAAGTCCAAGGACCGCCCACCTCCATCCAGGTCTAGTAAGGTGAGCATCCAAACTGCCTAGGCTCCCACAAAGCCAGTACGTGCAGTAGGATCAAAAACCCATTGCCATTGTTCTTGAGTTCTCAGTAGTCCTCATTGTCCGCTATGTTCAACAAGTCTGGTTTTATCCCATGCTTTTTCAGACTCAGGCCAGCTGGCCTTGGTGAATTCCCGAAAGAACATCCCCATTGTCTCAGAGTGTGGGTGTACCCCTCGCGGTCCTGAGTTCCTTGCTCGTGCTCCCCCTCCTTCTGCTCCTGATTTGGACCTTGAGATTTCTGTCCGGTGCTCCAATTTGGGTCTCTGTCTATGTCTCCTTTCATCGCCTGATGAAGGTTAATATCCAGGGGGATTAGGCCTTCGTTTTAAATGTGATTTTGGGTGGAAAGTTGCTTATTCTGGAGGCTGCTTTACCAGGCAGATTGCCAAGAACAACAAGCCCTAGTCGAATCTATAAATTAACTTCATCAAGCTGGGTGTTATAAAAGTTTTCATTTCACATTCTGAGACCTCTTCAAGTTCTTTATGAGCCTCCTGCTGTCTAACACACTGCATTTCTAGTGGCTTTCTATATTCTCAGAATAAGGTTTAGGCTGTTATGGTTACAACACTCCATATGACCTGGCCAGCTTTGAACTCGTCAGCATCACCTGTTACACACGCTCCTACCGTGTTCGAACAATCAAATGTAACCGCTGTTTTTTTCATTATGCTTTTGTAAACATTGCTTCTTCTGACTCTAATCCTTTTCACTTAGAAGCAGCAAACACCCGGCCCTGCCTCCCATTAGCTTTCAACGCAGGCTTACAGGCACAGTAAGCCTCCTTTCCCCAACTTGGTAGTGTTCCCCCTTGTGTGTGCTTCAGTAGGGATCTGAATGCCTTCACTCATCGTGGGTCCACACCCCATTGTATTAGAGTTGTCTCTTTTGCAGTGTGCATTTGTTATCAGACAGTGGACAGTAGACAGGCCACTTCTAGTACACCCAAATTCTTAACTTGCTCTCATAGTGCTCTGGAAGAAAACAGACACTCAATGTGTTTTTTTGTTTTTCTTGGAAATAGGATATACAAGCACTTCGAGAAATGTTGAGCAGCAGCTGAGAGACCAGGAGCTAGTCATTCAGGAGATGGTGCAGGTATAAAAAAATCCTGTGCCGCTGAAACACGCAGGATTCACCTCGCCCCTCAGAGACTGGCTGTTTGTGACCTCAAGCAGGTGTGACGAAGACGCTCAGGTCAGTCCCTGTACTGAAATGCAAACGAGCCTTCCGAGGTGCACGAAGGTGATGGGGCAAGGCCGATAGCGCCATTGCTCTCTGAGGCTTGCTGCTGTCTGGTATTGGCACTGAGTGTTTAACTAAACAACCACAAGCTGTGGATGCGTCATTAACTAGTGCCGGGCGGAGAAGGGGGGGGGGAGCCGAGGCAGAAGCGAAGGAAGTGACGCAAAATGTGCGCTCTAGAGAGCGCAGGCAGGGAGCCAGAGGAGACCATGGTTCCCCGGCGCCTCCTGTTGGTAGGGGAAGGGAATTTCTCCTTCACCGCGTCTCTAATCGACACCCTGGATCCCGGCATCAGTGTTACCGCTACCTGCCTCCAACACCCGGACGATCTGGACGGGGATCCTGTGACCCAGGAGAACCTACAACGCCTGCGCGAGCGAGGTAGCGGGTCCCACCCCTCCACCAGGCCCCGCCCAGGGCGTGGGGGTGTGGCTTGCTTGGGGAGTGTGAGTGCGCCTCCTGGAGGCGCTCACGTACAAGTGCTGCGTGCCCAGGCCTGGGCTGGATTGGGGTTCTGTGTTTGTCTGGGTTACAGATCGTAAGATGTCGTTTGGTTTGCATTTCAACTTTCTTTGCAAGGTATCGAAGTTCGGTTTGGTGTGGATTGCACCCAGCTGGCACATGCCTTGCAGGCACACGACAAAGACTTTGATCGAATTTATTTCAACTTTCCGCACTGTGGACGAAAAGCGGGAGTAGCTAAGAACAGGGAATTGCTTGCCAAGTTTTTCCAGAGGTGAGGAAAGACGAGACCTCGGATGCGAAATATTTCCAGATGTCCATAACCAAGTTACCACACACAAACTTTGTAGTTGGGGACATAAGACAGACATGTGTGTAAGTTGCTAGGATATACGTGGAAGGAAGGAAAACCCAGAGGAAACCACAATCTTGTCTTAAAGTGGGTCATATAACCCTAGATGTAAAAGCTCAAATAGGCCTTAGTAGGAAAAAGGCAAATTTATTTTTAAAAATTTAATTAGTGGGGGCTGGAGAGATGGCTCAGTGGTTAAGAGCGCTGACTGCTCTTCCAGAGGACCCGGGTTCAATTCCCAGCACCCACATGGCAGCTCACAACTGTCTAAAGATCCAGTTGCAGAGGATCTGACACCTTCACACCAATGCACATAAAAATAAAAGTTAAATAAACCATAAAAAAATTTAATTAGTGTCTGTCTGTATGTGTGTAATGTACGGGTGTGGAGGGCAGACGACATCTTAAAGGAGTCGGTTCTCCTTCCACTGTGAATCCGGGGGATAGAATTTAGGCTGTCATGCTTGGTGGCAAGTATCATTACCCACTGGTCCATCTTGATCGCTCCAAATTGTTTGTTTAAAAAATATTTTAGCGGGGTGGTGGTGGCACACACCTTTAATCCCAGCACTCGGGAGGCAGAGACAGGCTGATCTCTGTGAGTTCGAGGCCAGCCGGGGCTACAAGAGCTTGTTCCAGGACAGGCTCCAAAGCTACAGAGAAACCCTGTCTCAAAAAACCAAAATAAAATAAATGTATATCTAAAGGTGTTTTGTGGGCATGTTTGTCTGTGCATCATGAGTGTGCCTGATACTCAGGGAGGCCAGAGAGGGCATTGGGTCCCCAGGACTGGAGTTACTGATAGGTGTCGCTATCATATGGGTGCTGGCAATTGAGCTCTGAACAACCAGTGCTCTTAGCTGCCAGATCCTCTCTCCAGCTCACCCTCAGAATGTCTTTAAATGAAAAATAGTAAGAGCCAGTATAGTTTGATGACGAAGAGCATGGATTTAAGAGCCACATGGCCTGGGTTCAAGTGCTGGCTCATCCCTTACTAACTAAAACTGTAGGCAAGTTTAGGCATCACCTACTTCTTTTTCTGCACCTATGAACTGGGGCTACTGTAGTAGCTGCTTCTTACAATGATTATGGCTTTACCATAGTGCTTTACACCAGTACACTGCACTGACGGTGTTAGAGGCTCCACTGGCTTATAGGTCTGAAACCTATAGCAAAGGCGGCGTTTCAAATTCGGCAGTTGAAGTATAGATGTGTGTGCATGGTGATTATCAAAGCCAAGGCCTTATGCACGGCGATGTAGTGCTCAACCCAGCCCTCAACTATAAGAGGTTTTCCTAATGGGGCGAAACAACGCAGAGTGAATTATCTGTGGGAGCCTTCTGGACACTGATGTTTCTGTGACATACAGGAAAGCAACACAAATGCAAAGATAGACCTCTGCAAGTAAGGTGAATTTTAATTATTTCAGAGCTAACCCATGTGCATATTGCTGATTCCTTTGATGGTTTCTGATCTATTTCTGGTGTTTGTCCTCTGTAAGCTGTGCTGATGTTCTTGCGAAGGAAGGGGAAGTCCACGTGGCCCTGTGTAGAGGACAAGGTGGAACTCCTGCCGATGAGCATCAGAGAGAGTGGCACAACAGTTGGCAAGTGGTTGCCATGGCAGCCCTGGGAGGGTTCATTTTAAGCGATGTGCGTCCCTTCAGCTGTGAGGCCGTGCCAGGATACAAGTGCACTGGCTATAGGTAAGTAATACCGTAGGCCTAAACCTTCTTCCATCTCTTGCATAAAGTCATAAAAAAAAATCAAAAGCAGACTTTTTCCTTTCTAATTTCCTGATTTAGTTTCAAGAATACTTTTCACACACACACACTTATACGCATATGTTTAATTTCAACTAAAATGTAAATGAATAATATTTAATTTAAAGAAGCTGTTTGTTCATTTATTTGGCAGGAGTCAGGCTAAGTCCTTTCACGTAGAAGGAGCTTTGAACCATATCTTCACCCAGAGCTCACCCTTCGAAGGCTCTCAGCCCAGAACATTCAGGGTCAGACTGGAAGACCAGTGGTTTTCCTTTACAGAGCCAGAGGCACTTGCAGGAAAGTTGAACAGGTAATCTTTTATTTTGCTGGAAATAATTTCTGTCCCTACTTGTGCCATGATCGTGTTAATGGTCACCACCTTTTGAGTGGATGATACATGAACTGTTAACGATGGTGCCATGGGTGCTTGCCAGGCTGATAGAGTGTAGGGCTGGTGGCAGACGGCTAGACCATGTGCTAACTCTCCAGGCCTGGGAGTAGCTTGCCTAGCATGCACCGGGCCAGAATTGGCTCCCATCCCTGAAAATAAATAAATAAATAAATAAATAAATAAATAAAATATAAATAAATAGATAAAAAGCCCCAAACCAAACCAAAAGATGTACATGCTGTCTCAAAAAAAGTATATGCTATTTCACTATATGACAAATGAGTTATTTTCAGGATTGGTTTAAGGATGATTGCATTCTACATAAGAACAAATGATTTTAATTCCAGCAATTATAACTGTTATTATAAGTGAAAAATTATTTTGTGTGTTTAAACAGGCGGTTCCTTGAAGCATCTTCCTGTCATCCTATCAGAACCATCAACGAGAAGCTCATTGCTGAATTGAGCAAACACTTTCCTTTAAGAAGACTGAAGTGTTCCTTCCCTTTGTTGTCACAGGGAGGCACCAGTATCCTCCCTCCTGGGACCTGCGACCTATCTGCCTTTTGGATTAGTCTCCGTGAAGATAACTCTCATTCTGAGTCCCTGACTGCTGAAATAACACAGGAAATGGAAGAAGTTCTACTTTTGTTTTCAGAATGTGCCCTTCCCAAGAGTCCTGGGTGGGATGACTGCATAGCAGCTCAGGAGGGTCTCCATGAACAGGCTAAGCTCTGTCTTAGACCTTCTCTTCTAGTTCATGCTGAAGCTGTCACCTGTTCACCAGACTTCCTGTCAGGGCCCCTGCACATCCTCAGTGGGCCTGTCTATCGGAAGTGCCATATTTCACCATTCACAATGCCAGCATTTCATGAGACTTTGCTTATCCTTGGGTTAAATAAAAACGTGAAGGATAGCCGCCTGGCATCACTGCTAGATCACCTGAAGGATAGTCTAGATAACCTTCTGACTCAGACGTTGCAGGAGGGCTCCAGTTTGAGCCCTTCAGTGGAATTTGTCCTTCAACCAAATGGAAAGGATTATGTAATTCATGTGAAATCTCTTCATTTTGGCCCAGATTGTACTGAGAATCTGATTATTGGGACTGTGGTCACATCTATAATTGTTTCACATAAGCAACAGTGCTTTGTGTTTGTTTCTCTAAACTTGGACTTGTTAGCCATGCTTGTCTATGATATTTCCGATTGGAGACTGTTGTGGACTTTTGATAACCGTTTCCTGAAAAGATTTGCCCCTGGGAAAACAGAGCGCTTTAAAAGCTATTCCCTGTATCCTCCACGCTACGTGCATGATATTAGTTTTTGGTTAGACAAGAAGAAAGGATTTGATGACCTAGAGTTCCACACCGTGGCCCGAGCAGTGTCCCAGGACACTGTTATCTCCATACAGTTCCTTGGTCGTTTTCAGCATCCGGAGACTGAACAGGTCAGCCTCTGCTATAGACTGACCTATCAGGCTTGTGACAGGGCGCTCAGCCCACAGCTGGCAGCAGCAATGCAGTCCCGGTTCAGAAAAGAGATTCAAAGACAACTCCATGTTTCACTTCGATAGCTTAGTAAGGTCCTTTCTACAGCAGGAACCCTCATTGTATGTTGTATGTGGTTAGAAAAGAACAACTTGAAGCTGTTGTTCCTTTCTGGAATCTGTGGATTTTTGTTGTTTTTGTTTTTTGGTATATGTTGTATGTAAGTAAGATTTTTGTGTGTGTGTGACCAAAGTAGTGTTCATGAACCCTAAAGATGTCTGTGAACATCATTTAAACCTACAGCCTGGCTAGGTGTAGTGGTGGTGGTGATGGTACTGGTCCTGGTGGAGGTGGTGGAAGTGGTGGTGCTGGTGGTGGTGGTGGAGGTGGTAGAAGTGGTGGTGCTGGTGTTGATGGTGGTGGTGCTGGCGGTGGTGGTGCTGATGGTACGAGTGGTGGTGGTGGAGGTGGTAGAAGTGGTGGTGCTGGTGCTGACGGTGGTGGTGCTG
>NC_022012.1:45067703-45073464 GCF_000317375.1 Microtus ochrogaster
GGTGGTGGTGCTGGTGCTGATGGTGGTGGTGCTGATGGTACGAGTGGTGGTGGTGGAGGTGGTAGTGCTGGTGGTGCTGGTGCTTCGTTCTTCTGAGCCTAGTCCTCAGAAGGCAGAGGCAGGCAGGGGTCTGTGTTTGAGGCCAGCCCAGGCTATATAGTGAGGTCCTTTTCCTAAGAACCAAACCAAGCTAAACTAAAAACAAACAAAAATACCCTTACAGACTAATGTGACTGGTGACCTTGTAGTTCAGTTTTTTGATCCTGAGTAATGATTGAAGCACAAACAAAACAAGCATATGTACTTCACTGTTTTTGCTGAAGAGGCTGTAGTCTGGATGTCTCACCACACGTGTTTGTAAATATATTTCCCACACTCTCAGTTCCTCTGTATCATCTCCCGGAGTTTATGAGTTACTGCGTGTGTTACACATGTGGGATCGATCATCCCTTACACTGCTGCTTCTGTCATTGACTATCGAATTCATGTAACTCAGGTCTCAGAGCCGGGCTTGTCATTTGGGTCTGTCTGCCTTACTTCTCTTTTCAGGAAAGGAATGGGGTACATATGAGTTCTACTGAAGCTGGATGTTAGGGCTTGGTAACTAATGACTGTGTATGGGAACTGATCCATAGGATCAACCTCTATTTTTATTATTCTTATTTGGATTTTCAAGACAGGGTTTCTCTGTGTAACAGCCCTGGCGGTCCTGAAACTTGGTCTGTAGACCAAGCTGGTTTCAACTCACAGAGATACCTCTGGCTCTGCCTCCGGAGTGCTGCGATTAAAGGCATGTGCCACCACCGGCCAACTTCTTTTTTGGTTTCTCTCTGTCTCTGTCTCTCTCTGTCTCTCTGTCTCTCTCTCTGTCTCTCTCTCTGTCTCTCTCTCTCCTCACCCCTCCCTCCCTCTCTCCCTCCCTCCCTTTCTTTCCCTCCTTATTTACAAGTGTCTTTGTAAATAAATACCTCTGAAACCAAGAAGTCCGGACCCCTAGACTCCTTTAAAAACAACAAAACTCTCCTAAAAAGGGCTTTTGTTGATGTAGCGAGAATAGTATGTTTGTACTCGGTCCTCGATTGGAATATATTTCCATTTATAGCCAAGCAACTTTGGAGCTTGGCTTTATCAGTAAAAGCAAGGTGGCTGAGAGAATTAAAACCACGTCTGTGAAGTGCCTACCGCTGCGCTGTAGTAGCAACGCCACTGACAAATGCCTGGTTGAGTATTTTGCATAGGACTTCCTTGGACTCACTTCTCAAAATTCTGGCCTTACGGGTTTGTCTCTCCGGAGTTATTGGCTGCCTGCATTCCTCTCAACAAGACATAGCAAGGTGTGCGGTGCCCTTTAACGGAACACTTTGTAGCATTGGCAAGTGTGGTGTGGGGAGAAACACCCAGCTTTAGAAGTGGGAGGGCTAGCCCAGGCTGCTGATCCGCGCCTTCGCCCCAATTGGTCCAGTGACACAGTATTTTAGTCTTTTCTGCGCATGTCAAGACTTTTTGTCCCTCGGCGGACACCGTTTCCTAGCCAAGCAATGTCTGCGCTCTCGCCGAAATCTTAGCGTGCGGAGTTCTGCCCTTTCTCCGACCCTTGGCATGGCGAGCCGAAGGGCCCGGCAGCGCCTCAAGGGCGGCGGCGGCGGCGGGGACACGGGCCCGGCGGCGGAGAAGCTGCGGGAGCTGCTGGGCAGCCGGGAGGCGGGCAGCGCGGAACAGCGGCCGGAGTGCGTGTGCGGCCGGAGGGCGTGGCGGGCGGGAGGTCGGGCGGCCGGGGGTCTCCGTAGCGAGCCGGGTTCGCCTGGCCACCTCCTCCTGCCCCTCCTGGGGGTGTCCGGGTTCGGGTTGATCCTCGCCCGTCCGCAGGTCCCTGCATTGTTGGAGCGAGGGTCTGCCACGCTTCAGGTTCAGGCCCACACTGAGCATGCTTCCTGCTGGTAGAGTTAGCCGAGCCTCTGTGGGAGCTGCTGGCTGGAGAGTACGCCTTTTACACCGCGCTGCCTCCCGCTCGATTCTCCCAGTAGCCCGTTTGCTGTTTTCTCCCCTTCCGCGGGCCTGCAGCCCTCAAAAACACCAGCAAGCCTGTAGCCTGTAGGTCAGGGCTGCAGAAAAGGAACTGTCTGCTGTACCTGCACTTTGTATTAGAGGCCTCTATTCGTTTAAAGGAGGGGGCGATAGATAGGCTTAACGAGGGACGACGTTTAGAAATGGGGAGGGGGCATTGTGGCCTTCAAGTGAGCAATTAATTGGTTTGAGGGGAAAGGGAGTGTTGCAGGTGAAATAGGCCAAGGTGTATGAAGTAGTGTATTCCCCAGTAGCAGGAAGTGGAAGGTGGGATTGAAAAACGCAATCCGGTAGGTGGTGGCGCACGCCTTTAAAAAAAAAAAAAAAAAAGGAAAACACATGACAAGCCCTTCTTTTAGGTGAATGGTTTATTGCATTGGCGCCTTTAGCCATTCTTGTCTAAATTTTCTGTCTGCATTTAGTCTTGCTAGCAGGCTTCCTGATACACTAATGGTTTTGCTTTTCCTTCCGGGCAGGTCTGGAAATAAAGCTGGGCAAGTCTGGGCTCCTGAAGGATCCACTGCTTTCAAGTGTCTGCTCTCAGCAAGATTGTGTGCCGCTCTTCTCAGCAACATCTCTGACTGTGATGAAACATTCAACTACTGGGAACCAGTAGGTGATCTCTTTAGCTGTTGTTTTTGTGTGTTTGGTTGTTTTTAGTTTCTGCAGTCCTAGGGATCTAACCCATGGTCTTGGGGGTGCTAGGCAAATGCTTTACCACTAGACTACATCTTTAGCCTTCAGTTCTGGGATTTGGCTTGTGATCTTGATTTGGTACTTAGGACTAATTAACAAACAAGTAAAATGCAAGTGTGAAAATACTAAAATAAACTATCTTCACTTTTATAGCCTAAAATCTATTGATTTGGGGCTAGAGAGTGGCTCCGTGGTTAAGAGCTCAGTCATGAGAATTATAGTTCAAATTCCAGCAGTTCAAATTTAGGTGAATCCAGCTCCAAATCATGACAGCAGTATGGTGGTGCATGTCTTTAATCACAGCACTCTGGAAACTGAGGCAGGAGGATCTCTTATGAGTTAAAGGCCAGTCTTGTCTCCAGAGCAAATTCCAGGACAGCAGGGGGGCTACCTAAAGAGACCCCGTCTCAATCAATCAATCAATCAATCATCAATCAATCAATCAATCAGTTATTCTCTGATATCTGATCAGATCTGATCTTTGATCTCATGCCCTCTTCTGGTACACATAGCACACAGGTACATGCATGCACTCATACATAAATAAAACAGGTCTTTTAAAATAGTCTAAACTGTTGGTTTAGTTACTGTTGAAGCCTGTGACCTTTAGCTGACATACTCAAAGGTAAGACTTAATAATCTTTTAAATGGTTTTATAAGTCTAAGTAATACATGTAGATCCAGGTTTTAAAGCTAACAGTTACTACAAAACTTGAGGGAAGTACAGTTATCAATTTTTATTCTGTCCAGATCCCACTTCTTAGAATATAGTTGGAACTATATTCTTCCAACTTTTTACGTTTATTTCTTCTGATATTTGCCAAAATAATTGTGGGGGCTTGTTTTTTGTCAGCTTGATACAAGCAAGAGTCATTAGAAAAGGGTGGATCCTCAGTTGAGAAAATGCCTCCATAAAACTGGGATATAGGCAAGCCTCTAGGACATTTTCTTAATTAGTGATTGATGGAGAGGGCCCAGCCCATTGTAGGTGCTGCCATCCCTGCACTGGTGGTCCTGGGGGCTATAAGAAAGCAGGCTGAGCAAACCATGGAGAGCAAGCCAGTAAGCAGCACCCTTCTGTGGCCTCTGTATCATCAGCCCCTGTCTCCAGGTTCCTGCCCTGTGTGAGTTCCTGCCCACATTGTTTTTGATGATGAATTGCTATATGGAAGTGTGAGTGTCCTTCTGTTGGTTTGTCCTGTCCAACTTTCGATGGGGTAGTTTTTGTTTTATTATATATTTTTATATATTTTTAAGACAAATGAGTGAATGAATGAAAACCTAGTCACTAGGGTAAAGACTAACAACTGAACTGTCATTTAGACTTGCTGAGTGGGAAATCTATTTCCTCCAATAGACTGACACAGACTCTCAGCCACTCTAGGACACCTCATGTTCAGATGTACTTGACCAATAGAGAATCGGACTCCACAGGTTTCTTTGTTGTTGTTTTGTGTGTGTGTTACTAATAGTGCATGCATAATATTTCTGATTTATATGTTTATGTATTGTTTGTTTACTTTCTAGTATAAAAAATTTGGAAGTACCCTTGCCTGAACACATTTGTATCAAAAACCAGAGGGAAGATGCTTACTTGGTGTATGTAAGGAAAATAAACGACTTACAGTTTTTCTCTTTAAGTTAAACTTTTTTTTTTTTGGTTTGTTTGTTTTGTTTTTTGAAGCAGTATTTCTCATGTAACAGCTCTGGCTGTCCTGGAACTAGCTCTTGTAGACCAAGCTGGCCTCGAACTCACAAAGATCCACCTGTCTCTGCCTCCCAATTGCTGGGATTAAAGGCCTGCACCACCACTGCCTGGCATTAAACAATATTTTAAGAAAATACAGTAAAATTTTTAGTTTAATTTAAAAATATGAGGTCATTTGATTTTTTTTTTTTGCTCATTAGTTACAAATGTTAATTTTCAACATTTTGTGTCTGACAGTTTTGACGGGACTCTTCACGTGTGAGCCCTTGAGGGGCTCTGCTAGTACAGCCCTGAGCACATCTGTTTCTGCTTTCAGACACACTACCTCATCTATGGGAAGGGATTTCAGACGTGGGAGTATTCCCCAGTGTACGCCATTCGCTCGTATGCTTACCTGTTGCTGCATGCCTGGCCAGCTGCATTTCATGCACGGATTCTGCAGACTAATAAGGTAAGGGCGGCTAGCCTGATCACAGTCACGTCCGTCAACAGGCGAGTCTGGGAGCAGTTTTGAAAAGAGAACAAAACCCATTGATGATTAAGAGGCTGATTTGTTTCTTTTTCTCTTCTTCTTTTTGTTTTTCTTCTTGGAGGAGGAGTCTTGGTGTGTTTCATAGAGTAGTCTGGAACTTTTGGACTCTTGCTTCCCCCTCATTTCCCAAGTTCCTGTCAGACTACGGGTGTGCGAGCCTGTGCAGGTTAGAGGACAGTCTTTTGGATTCGGTTCTCTCCTCCTACTGTAGAGGTCCTGGATCACACGCAGGTTCAGACTTGTGCAACAAGCACCTTTCAACCTGCTGAGCCACCTCCCGGCCTCACCATCCAACACACACTAACTTCATGTAGTATAGATTATGTTAAGTGATGGAACAGTGACCCAGCTGAGTCTGCCTTCATGGAACTTATAGTTCCATGGGGAAAGAGAAACATTAAATAATTCAAAATGTAGATTTATGGGAGAAAAGTACAAGGCGTGATGGGGTAGCATATTAAGAGAGTCTAATTTAAGTAGGGTGCTCAAGAGTTAGCTGCATTGGCTTAGGGTTAAAAATTTTGACAGTACATGTTTTGGTGTGGGTTTTTTTTTGTTTGTTTGTTTACTCGGTTACTTGAATATCTACGCTTATGTTTTTTGCCAAATTTGGGAAGAGGTGTGTGTGTGTGTCTGTGTGTGTGTGTGTGTGTGTGTGGGTGTGTCTGCAGATCTGAGGGGCCTGTGTAAGCACGTGTGTGTGGGTGTGTCTGCAGATCTGAGGGGCCTGTGTAAGCACGTGTGTGTGTGTGTGTGTGTGT
>NC_022012.1:45073912-45075687 GCF_000317375.1 Microtus ochrogaster
GTTGTGGAGCCATGTCCCATAGTGTCGTGTGTGTGTGTGTGTGTGTGTGTGTGTGTGTGTGTGTGTGTGTGCGCGCGCGCGCGCGTGTGTGCGCTCGCGCGCGCGCCTGTGGAGTCCAGAGATGTCAAAACCCTTAAAGTTGTAGTTGTAGCTGCAGGTGGCTCAGCTGCCTGACATGGACTGGAACGCCAGTCCTCTGGACTAGCAACACATACTCCTAACTGCTGAGCCATCTCTCTAGCCTTGGGAGCAGTCTTTGTAACTGAGGGTCCAAGGATTATTTCTCATATAAATTAGTTTGATATATGGATCGTGGTGGGAAGGATTAAATGAGACTGAGAAACACGAAGAGGCCAGCTTTGTGTAATATCTGATAGGATCTATTAGGAGATACTAGTGGTGTTTTGGTTTGTTTGTTTTTGTTGAAAAGCTTTTGAGGAGTTGTGGTTACAGTTGCATTTCACAGTGATCAGAGAGACAGCACACACAGAAAGTGGCAGGACACTGTGTCTTCCTTTCCTGCCAAGTATCTCATTTCTGGCTTTTTAGGCTTTCTTGTGCTTCTGAATTTGTTAGAGGAAAAATAAGATGGAGGACTCAGTAGAGAACCAGGAGCTTGCAGTGCTGCATTTTCATTTCTACACACAGAACTTGATGTTTCCAGACTTCATCCTCTTCTGTCGCTTACCTTACATACGTGGTGTGAACAGCTCGTGTTCCAGTTCACTCTGTTGTGTGGTAAGAGCATTCAGATTAAAAGCAACTTGGCAGGAAGGGGTTATTTGGTTTATACTTCAGGTCACAGTCTTCATCAAAGGAAGTCAGAGCAGGAGCTCAAACAAGGAGTTAAACAGCAGCACGGAGGAACGCTGCTTGCTAGCATGCTCCCTGGCCCTTAACCCTTTGGCTTTTTTGTTTCTTTAGGTTAGGCTGGCCTTGAACTCGCAAACATGCGTCTACCTCTGCCTCCCCAGTGCTAAGATAGAAGTATGTGTCCCCACACCTTTCTAACTATACAACCCAGGTCTATTTACTTTCCTAGACAGAGGAGGAGTGGATTGGGGGGGGGGGAGGAATAGAGGGTCAGTGGGGGAGGGACTGGGAGGAGAGAAAGGAGGGGAAACAGACTGAGATGTAAAATAAGTAAATTTATTTAAAAAATAAAATAAGAAAGAATGGAAAAAAAATATGTGAGCCTCCTCAACTAGCTGCTATTAGATTTCCTCCTTTTTCCTCTGGTCTGTAGATGGTGTGCATGTTCCTTCATGACATTGGATGTGGGTTCATTTTGTTTCAAGTGCCAGCTTCTTGGCTGAAATCCTTACCTGTGATATAGTCAAGTCAGTTCTTCCCTTAGGGGCCTAGGTCTTTCTAAATGAAGACCTCCTTCATCCCACAGTGATAGTTATTCCATTATCTTGTTAGCTTTCTTTTTAACTGTCACTTACGAGACTTCTGCCATTGTCCCCCCACCCCACCCCCTTTTATCCTGGTGGAATGTAATTGAGTTTGTATTTTGATCTTTTTGCTGAATAGCTCGGTGAATTTCCAGGCTGATGCCAGTGGTTTGTCAGCTGAATCTCCTGGGTTGTTTTTTTTTTTTTTTTTTTTTTTTAACCCTATCGCTAAATTATTTTACTCAGTAATATCATTGCTATTTTGCTCCCTTTGGGTATGTGTTTGTCGATATTATGTTGCTATAGTAAAGTACCTGAGGCTGGGTAGGTCATAAAGGGAACAGACAGCTGGGGGTAGTGGCACTGGCCTTTAATTCC
>NC_022012.1:45075787-45077412 GCF_000317375.1 Microtus ochrogaster
TTTCCAGGCTGATGCCAGTGGTTTGTCAGCTGAATCTTTTTTTTTTTTTTTTTTTTTTTTTTTTTCCTCTAACCCTAACCCTAAACCCTAACCCTAACCCTAATCCTGGATTGTTTTTCACTTGGGTTTATGTCCTTGTCGATATTATGTTGCTATAGTAAAGTACCTGAGGCTGGGTAGGTCATAAAGGGAACAGACAGCTGGGGGTAGTGGCACTGGCCTTTAATTCCAGCACTTGGGAGGCAGACATGGGTGGATCTCAGTGAGTTTTGAAGCCAGCCTGAGTACATAGTGAGCAGATAATTGAAATAATATAGTGTCAGCATTCTGGCAAGGGTACCCTGGCTATATCATTTGAAGGAGAAGCAGAAAGAAACTAGGTGTATATCTGAGGCAAAGGCGAGGCAGCATGCTCGCTCTGTGGCAGCCCGTTCTCAGGGGAGCTAATGCAGCCCCACGAGGACCTGCCCCTGCTGAGAGAGTAGTAATCTGTTCAGTGAGCAGAAGCCACTAAGCCTCCTTGCTGTCTACCAGGACTTGCTTCTTGTAAGTTCATTATCTTAATGTCACTGCCCTGGAGACCAAGCTGCTAGTGGTCAAATGCTTAGGGACAAACCATAACTATACGCTTTCTTTCTCTCATTCTGCCCCTTGGGCCTCATTTCTGTTTCCTTTTGCACTGACTGGGACTTTGAGTTACAGTGCTGATAGGGGAGCCGATGGCATCATTGTCCTGCTGCTGAACAGTATATGTCTGTGTGTGTCTACAGGCCAGAAGAAAGCATCAGATCTCCTAGACTTGGAGTTATAGGTGGTTGTGAGTCACGTGAAATGGGTGCTGGGACTGAGCTCAGGTCTTCTGAAAGAATAGTATGTGATCTTAACCTCTGCGCCCTCTCTCCAGCTCATTTCTTTTTTAACTTCCAAATACTCCATAGTGTGAGGAGTCCTTATCATAAACACGTCTCAAATTATCTGTCCCTGTGACATCTGTACACTTGCTTATCGTGTGGTATAGGATTTTTGTGTCTTATTAATGAATGAATCTGACTCTCATGGGCTCTTTCTAAAACTCATTTGGGAATTTGGTTGGTTGTAGTGATAAGCATGGGCACTGTTTCCATGCTGGCTACTTGCAGTTATTCTGCTGAGTATGGAAGCAGAGTTATGCTGTGAGGATTCAGCACTCTTAATATACTCTGTATGCTCTGTAGTCTATCTAAAAGTTAATTAAGGGGCTGGAAAGGTGGCTCAGTGGCTTCAAAAGTGCTGGGTGCTCTTTCAGAGGACCTGCGTTCACTTCTCAGCACCCACATAGCAGTTGAAACCATCTGTAACTGCAGCTCCAGGGGTCTGATGCCCTCTTCTGATCTCCTTGGGAGCACTACCTGAAAGTAGCTCATAGACATACGTGCAGGCAAAACACACATGCGCATAAAATAAAAATAAGTAAATCTTAAGAGATAGTCATTACAACCCTTATTGCTGTTTTATTAAGCTTATGCCATTAATTATAGAATTGATTAATCCACAACTGGATGTCAACCTGTAGAAGAATGAAAATAGACCCATATCTATCACCATGCACAAAACTCAAGTCCAAATGGATTAAAGACCTCAATATC
>NC_022012.1:45078967-45081342 GCF_000317375.1 Microtus ochrogaster
GAACAATGAGGGCTGATGAGAAGCCAAGGACAATGGCACGGGGTTTTGACCCTACTTCATGTTCTGGCTTTGTGGGAGCCTAGCCAGTTTGGTTGTTCACCTTCCTAGACATGGACGGAAGGGGATGGACCTTGGACTTTCCACAGGACAGCGAACCCTGACTGCTCTATGGACTGGAGAGGGAGGGGGAGAAGGGTGAGAGGAGGGGGAGAAGGGTGGGAGGAGGGGGAGGGAAATGGGAGGCTGGGAGGAGGCGGATACTTTTTTTTTCCTTTTCTCAATAAAAAAATAAAAACAAAACAAACAAACAAACAAAAAGAATTGATTAATCCATAGTACAGATAGAAGTTAAACACCTTAATCCCAGTAGGCTGCCACATCTCCTCTTACCACTGTATATCTTTTCAGTCTTTCATATGCATGTAGTTTTCATAACTGTAATGCTGATGTTTTTGTAAATAATCAGTATTTAAATTTTTATGGCTGTTGAACAAGTGCTTCACAGCCAGTGAGGTGGCTCATATGTGTAGTCCAGCATCCAGAAGGCTGAGGCAAGAGGATACCTGTAAGTTTTAGGTCATCCTGAGATCCATAGTGAGTTCCAGGATAGCCTGAGGTACAGTGTAAGACCCTTAAAAGAGGAGAGGAGGAGCTGGAGAGATGGCTCAGCAGTTAAGAGCACTGGGTGCTCTTCCAGAGGTCCTGAGTTCAATTCCCAGTAAATGCATGGTGTCTGACAAACATCTGTCATGAGATCTGGTGCCCTCTTCTGCCTGCAGCCAAACATGCAGGCAGAACACTGTATAATAAATCAATCTTAGGGAGTAAAAATGGGGAGAGTAAGGGAGGAGAGAACTTGTTGAGTAAGCAACAAATGAGCAAGGTATCACAGGTTTCATCTTTGCAACCCCAGGTGTTTATACTCTCCAAAATAGATGTAGTAGCATGATCAGATGTGTGCCTGCATCATTGGATATTTGGTAGTTTTTACAATAGATGCCTTTATGAATGGAGGCTCCCACCCCTCCTACAGTAAAGAAGTGGGTGCAGTGAGTCTGGGGATATGAAAATTTGTGTGGTTCTCTTGAGAAGTATTGTACCAGTTTATAGTACAGTTTACTGACAAGTGAGGACTTTGTCCTCACAAGCGTCTAGGCTCCTGTTGCTGACTTCTATTTTCTCACTCTGGCTTTCTTTCAGATTCTTGTCTTCTACTTTTTGAGATGTCTCCTGGCTTTTGTGAGCTGTATTTGTGAACTTTACTTTTATAAGTAAGTATCAAAACTTTGCATCCAAAAGCGTCAGGGGCCCTGCTGTAGCTCAGACGGCTGTCAGAGAGCACTCTCCTCTGGTCCTCCAGCTGAAGGGCGACTTCTTGTCTGCAGAGGAATTGAGGAGCAGTGCCCCAGCTGCCGTTCCCTTTGAGTGTCCCTGATTTTAATTTGCCATGCATGTCTTGCTCATCTCCATAGGATTTAGTGAAACCTTAGTTTTGGTTCTAAGTGAAGGATTGATTGATTCACTTCTTCCCTAGAGCTGAGCCGATGGGAGACTCTGCTCTCGTTTGCACTCAATACATGGCCTCACACCAAGTAGCTCTCAGTTGATTGAATATTAATGAATCCATTATGCATTCAAGTATTCTAGCAATAAAATAGCTGCCTTTAAAAAATGTAACACATAAAACCCATTAAATTTAATAGTGCCTTAACACATTAAAAGAAAGTACTCAGACTTAAGGATCATTATTAAAAGTTTTCCCATAGCTAGATGTGCCAGATTAAAATTAATTTTTGTCTTGACTCTGACAAGATTAGAGGTAAAAATAAAACCAGTACTCCCTCTGGGGATTGTAGCTATAAGTTGGTTTTCATGTGGATTTGGGCCTGAATTCAAATCAACCATCTCATCTCCTAAGACCCATGATGGAGATTTATGGTGAATTGTCCTAGATTAGTAGAGGTCTCATGCATCACATAAAAAATTTCCCTAGAGAACTGGACTCTTAACCCAGATGTCAGGAAATTACCAGGACTATGTTACGACTGTAGTCTTAATACACAAGAAAGGGTGATGAAGTCAGGCTGCAAAGTGGCTTTGCGGCAGAGCACGTGCCTCATATGCACAGGGTCTGGGTTTAGTTCCTGGGAGGGCGTGAGAAACAGAATAAAGAAGTTACACCAAAGTACCACACAGATCAGGGAAGTCACAAAAAGGGACAAGACATTGAAGACCTAGCAGAAATCGCAGTCATCAAAAAGTTGGCCTGTAAGGCCGGACGGTGGTGGCACACGCCTTTAATCCCAGCACTTGGGAGGCAGAGGCAGGCGGATCTCTGTGAGTTCGAGGCCAGCCTGGTCTACAAGAGCTAGTTC
>NC_022012.1:45081442-45092318 GCF_000317375.1 Microtus ochrogaster
AAAAAAAAAAAAAAAAGTTGGCCTGTAAATCTTCATTTATTAGGAATTATTAAAATGAAAACAGTATTTTCTGTGTGTAGAGAAGTGAAAGAGAGAACTGAAAACATGAAGAGAAACAAGAACCTCCAGAAATGACCAGGCCTGTGTGAAAAATAGTAAGAACGTATAGAGACAAAAATGTAGTTATTTTATGTTGACTTTATATATATAAACATATGTGTGTGTAACATCATTCATATAATTTGATATTTAAGACTCAGTAGATAGTCTAGACAGATTAAGACTGCTAATAAGCAAAGTAGTAAAATGAAGGATAAATTTGAAGAAATTGCTAGGAATAAAGTTAGATAAAAAAGGAATAGAGAGGAAGTTAATGTGTAAGGTTTCTAGCTCTGATACAGAGAACGAGAGAAGGCAACATTCAGGGAAGTGTAGCTCACAGTTTTTAGAGCTATTGGGAAAGGTTGGTAATCCATAAATTCAGTAAATCATGCATCTTAATCCAAGAATATAAAAAGAATTTAGTGAAATTGTGTAAAACACCAGAGATAAAGAACCGGTCTTAAAACTGGAGGAGGAGTTCATGGAGTCCCTGTAAGGGCGCCCTGAGCAGTGAGACCAGTGGCAGCAAGAGCAGGACCAGAGACGGAAGCCCTTACTTCATAGTTCCGAGAGAGCAGGCTGTGGGCTGGGGGGTGGAGTGCTTGAATACTCTCAGGGCCCTGGGGTCATCCCCAGCAGAACAAAATAAAGAATGCCCAGGCAAATGCCAGCCTTGCAAAAGTGAACTAAGTTTAAGATCAAAAGCTAAGTACAGATTTCCAGTTAGAAAGAAAAGCAGCCGGGTGGTGGTGGCACACACCAGGAGAATCTTTGTGTGTTCAAGGTCAGCCTTGTCTACAAATCGAGTTTCAGGACAGCCAGGGCTGTTACACATAGAAACTCTGTGATTAAAAAACAAAAACCACACACACAAAGAAAACCCACCTACAAATTAGAGAAATTTTTATTAATATGTTTTTACTGAAAGACCTTCTAAAAGATGTACTTTGGAAGGATCAAAACCTTTTCAGGAAGAAACATGAAATAAGCCCTAGTGAAGCCACGCCTACACATGGACAAATACTGACCAAGTCAATAGCAGTGCTGGGTCTGAGGGCCCACGCCTTCAGTCCAGCATCCAGGAAGCAGACACAGGCATGAGTTCGAGGCCAGTCTGGCCTACAGAGCGAGTTCCAGGGCAGACAGAGCTGTCATGTAGAGAAGCTCTGTATTGAAAAACAAACAAAATGAAAAAAATTTAATAGCAACACCTAAAAGGCATTAATTTGTGGAATTGGAAAAAAGCAAAATAATCTAAATGTTATAGAACAGATGTAGTTTCCCAAGTCTGAAAAACATTGACATGGGTAAATTACGTGGCTTTTTGTGTTATTTTCTAGTCTTTTTTCCCCCTTAGAATTAACATTTATTTATGTTTTTAAGATATTTAAAGTTTATTCTTTGATGCTTTCATGTATGTATACAGTATTTCTCGAGCATATCCACTCTAATTCTGCCCTACCGTTTCCTTTAGTAGCTGCCTGTAATTAAATCCCCCTTTTATCTTCATGTCTTTTTTTTTTTTTAAATAACCCCCTGAGCCGGGCAATGGTGGCTCCCTCTAATCCCTGCACTCAGGAGGCAGAGGCAGGTGGATCTCTAAGTTCGAGGCCAAGGCCAGTCTGGTCTGCAAAGTCAGGCCTACTTACAGAAACCCTGTCTCAAAAAACAAAACAAAACAAAAAACCAACAACAGCAACAAAAAACCTCCCACTGAGTTCAGTAAGTACTGCACACTTGCACATGGTTGTGGAACAATCGTCTAGAACATGGACCACCTACCGGCTACATCCCCAAGAGAAATGACTCTCCTGCTAGTAGCCATCCATATGAATAGGTCCTCAGCTGTGGCTAGGGCCTCATGAACCCCTCCCTCGTTCATGCTAGAATGTTGTTCTAGTCACCACAGCTTGCTGTGCGTGGCATGGTCATGTCCAGAAGACAGGTTTCATAGCACTCCTCCCATCCTCTGGCTCTTACATCCTTTCCTTCCACTCTTCAGTTAAGCCTGCTGCTGTTGCTGCTGCTGCTGGTGGTGGTGGTGGTTTTATATAGCTGTCCTTTTAGAGCCGAGCATCAGTAGTCGCTTACTCTCATCACCTGGGCTCTCCATTAACCCCGACCACTGTAAATAGAGGCTTCTCTGCCCAAGGCTGAGTACAGTACTAATCTCTGGTTATAAACAAATGTTTAGGAAGGTTCTTTGAATTAATATGTATAGGTATTTTGATTGCATGTATGCGTGTGCACTTTGTATGTGCCTAGTGCCCTGAGAGGCCAAAAGAGGGTGCCAGGTCCTCAGGAACTGGAGTGGCAGATGGTTGTGAGCCGCCATGTGGGTGCTGGTGATTGAAAGCTGGTCTTGTGGAAGAGCAGCCAGTGCTCTTAACCATTGGATAATCTCTCCAGCCCAGAAGGCACTTGACAACATGTCCATTTAGCAAAACCAAACTAGTAGCTTACCCACTACAACCTCTGAGCTTCCCCAGCAGTGGGCTTTGAGCCAGGTTTACAGTATCAGGCATGAAGTCCTCCCATGAAGGAGGACTCAGGTTCAGTCAGAAAACAGCTGGTACCCTTAGCAGTTTGTCACTGTTGCACCTGTGGGCACATCTTGCCTGGCAGGTTTACAGCACATAGGGTCCACTGCTGGAGAAGGCCATTGATGATTTCTCCTTCAGTTGTCCAGAGAACCTTCGAGTACTATGAATGCTAGCCATCAGGGAGACAGTTTCAGGTTAGTTCTAGTCTAGTTTTCTCTCTGTCCTGCAAACAAAGTATATGGTGCCTTCAGTATATAGGATGTCAGCTAACTGTGATGGGAAAGCGATCTCTGGAAATAGCTTGGGTTGTTTTGGGGACCTCTGGGACCTCCCTGACCAGTAACTCATAGGGAACAGTCCTGTGCCTGGTGCTGATATTTTCATTTAATAATCCATGTCATCTGGTAACAACATTATCTACTAATGCAAGGCACCTTTGTTGAAACCTTATTCTTTATTTTAAATAAAGACATTTTGATTAGCTTGTAAACCAGTAGGCATCCATACATTCTCATTCTGATTAATCTGCCTCTCTTCTTCATTCCTCTGCCTAGTCACTGCTAAAACCTTTAACTCTTGTATTATCTCTCTGCTTTTGTTTTTATTTTTTGAAACACGGTTTCTCTGTGTGGCCCTGGCTGTCCTGGAACTCACTCTGTAGAGCAGGCTGGCCTCGAACTCAGAGATCCGCCTGCCTCTGCTTCCCAACCGCTGGGAATAAAGGCACGTGCCATCCCACAAGGCATCCTTCTCTGCTTTTATATCATCTGTTTTGAGAACATCCTTTGCTGGACAGCTCTGTGCTAGGCACTTTACTAAGCATTTTTCCAACATTAACCCTCACAGAAACTTTATGTAGGCATGATTGCTATCCTCCTCTTACAGATGTGGAAAATGGCAGATTATCGAATTAGCCACTGCTCGTCAGAATTTGAACCTGCCTATGGGACAATGGTCTGTACCCTGTCACTTGTATTTTAAAT
This sequence comes from Microtus ochrogaster, assembly GCF_000317375.1. Lineage (NCBI taxonomy): Eukaryota > Metazoa > Chordata > Mammalia > Rodentia > Cricetidae > Microtus > Microtus ochrogaster. The sequence goes on from NC_022012.1 coordinate 45,085,071, forward strand.
AAATGCGGATTGGCCAGTAGCCAGGCAGGAAGTATAAGTGGGGCAACGAGAATTCTGGGAAGAGAAAGATTCAGTCTGCACTCGTGACCCAGCCACAGAGGAAGCAATATGAGAACGCCTCAAGGATAAAGGTGCCAAGCTAGCAGACAAGAATAATGGGCTAGTTTAATATGTAAGAATTAATAAGAAGCTTGAGCTACTAGGCTAACTAGTTTATAATTAATGCAGACCTCTGTGTGTTTCTTTGGGACTGAACAACTGTGAGACCAGGCGGGACAGAAAACTCGGTCAACCCCTGCCTGAACCTGAGGCCTGCTATTTCTTACTATATCATGCTATCTCCCTATTGATTGCAGATATAATTCTAAATATGCAGCTTTTCTTAAAGAAGACACCTTCTGTGCCAAGAGTAAGAAGTCTGTTTCTTATGCATATGAAATTGCTAACAACTTTGAAACACGTTTCCTCTTAAGGATCTCTTCTGTATCAGGAGGAAGAGTTTGGGTTTCTCATGCATATGAAGTTGCTGACAGTCTGAACAGCTCAGTGTTTGGCTTCAGCTCCCCATTGTTACTTCTCAAACACACCTCCATTTCTTCTTTGCTTTGTGACATCTGTCTCTTAGTAGCACAATATTAATGGTTTTTATCTTTTCTTTGAGGGCCGTGTGCAAGAAATTTGGGCTGCACGTGAGTCGAATGATGCTGGCCTTCTTGGTGCTCAGCACCGGCATGTTTTGTTCATCGTCCGGTAAGTAGGAGGGCAGGTGTGGGTCACAGGTTCACCTTCCTGTGCAGTTGCCTGTGAGGGAAGCACTCGGCCAACAAGGTTATGTAGACAAATGCTTGGCAGGGCTCTTGTGTGACCTGCACAGATTCATGAGAAGTAGAGAGTTTCTGTTCCTTCTTCCTAATGGCCACTGGGGGAGGGGAGTATTTTTGATTGATGGCTCTTTTTTCTGCCTATTATTTGAGATGTATTCTATAGAGGTTGTATCCCTTGGGCATTTATTTTATAGTTAGCTTCTGGACACTTAGAATAAAGGTTCTAGGTAGGACTTGTAGCTTTCTAGCTGTGTTGCCTTTGAACACCTATATTCTGTGGACTGAGCTAAGGCAGCCTGCTTAAAAGATAGGTGGTTCCCAATTCTCCAGAAAAATTATCTTGTTAAATTATCTCAATTTTAGTTTATGCTTATATAATCAAGAATCTAGTAGGTACACTAAATATACAAGATAGCACCTTGCACAGAGTTCATGGTTAGCATTTTCTTCATTGACTATATGGAAATGAATGTTCTGTAGGGACCTCCGGGCTCCACCCTGGACCAGCTTGGAGAGCCACTGTAGTGAATGTGCCGTAAATGCTTCATCAGCATCAGCAGAGACCTCAGATTTCTCTGCTCTTTTGTACCCTGCACTGGCAGCCAGAGTTGACTTCAATATTATTTAGCATCTGTCTGTGAAAGTTGCATCTCACATGTTCTATTTTTAGTTACTTTGCTAATCCGGAAACAGATTTGTATGTGTGGGGTGTTCCCTTAGTTTTGCAGTGTAGTTGAGGCACTTAGGAATTCAGTCTTTACTGCGGAGCCTTTGAAGTGGGCCCTTAGCTGAGTATCCTAAATCTCACTGCATATTCATTGTAGTTCTTGTTACAATCAGCTGATTTTTTTTTTTGCTTCAGCCCTTATAAAGCATGAGAAGCCACATTTTTGTTTAGTTGTTAAGAATATTTTGCTGCTGTTGCAAGAGGCTTGAGTGTGTTCAGACTCTTGTATACCATGACAAAATTATAGCAGATGTAATGGTTAAGGGGCTATGCCAAAGCCAGAGTGTAGCTCTGAGCCTTGAGGAGGCTTCCTAGAATCCCTGTAGAGAACAAGTGTGAACCAGGATATCTTAGCAGAAGAAACCAAATACATCGTCTGCAATGGGTCTGAGTCTTTTGAACCATATTCTCTGCGTGGAAATAAAGGTGGAGAGTCTTGGATTTGTTTATGCTTTAAATGTAGGTACAGGCCAGGAGAGGAATGGATGGCTAGTATTGTGTAACTTGGGGCCTTGTGTACTTGGAAAAAAGGTCTGAGGAAATAAAAACCACAGTGCCTTTTGTGTTTTGAAAAGGGATGTCCTTTGACTACCCGTTTGTTTCCTTCACTTCTTCCCTTTCTGTGTGTATTTCTTTCTACCCAGGGTCTCACGGTCCAAGACAGGGTCTTATGTGGCCTCAAACTTGCTGCATAGCTGGGCATGCCCTTGAACTTCTGATTTTCTTGCTACTACCTCCTGAGGGCTGGGACTGTAGGCATGTGCCACGATGTCCAGTTGTGGTCTAGAAATTGAACCCCAGGCTTTGTGCATGGTAGGCAAGCACTCTGTCAGCTGAGCCATGTCTCCAGCCTTAGTGCTTGTTTATATAGTGTTTTCCAAAGTAGATTCATTTTGCAGTGCAGGTGAATTTTTAAAATCAATATCTAATCTCATTCTCTTGTTCCTTTCTCTCTTTGCTCTTGTAGCATTCCTTCCTAGCAGCTTCTGCATGTATACTACATTGATCGCCATGACCGGATGGTATATGGACAAGACACCCATTGCTGTGCTGGGAGTAGCAGCCGGGGCTATTGTGGGGTGGCCATTTAGTGCAGCCCTTGGGTAAGAAACTTAAGTTATTCCTCTCCTGTATACCCTGGGCCTCTGGTCAATCCTGATGTTGTATCAGATGCAGATTTCCCAGCCAGCAACGAAAGCTAAAGGAATTGATTTGACTGGTGAAGACTTTGGGAACAAAAGCTTATTACTGCTTCTTTGTGTGTTTTATTCCAATGAGAGTAATGACTGCTAAGCTCCTGCTGAATGCTGCCATTGCTAGCATTACCAAACCCATCACAATTTTTATTTCTAAATTTTACAACTCTGCAAGAAGCTATAATAATTAGTAGTTTTGAGTGGGTTGGATTTTTGAGACAGGGTTTCTTTGTGTAGCCTTAGTTGTCTTGGAATTAGCTCTGTAGACCAGGCTGGACTTGAATTTACAGAGATCCACCTGCCTCTGCCTCATGAGTGCTGGGATCAAAGGTGTGTGACACCACTTCCTGACAATAATTAGTATTTTTATAAATGAGAACATAGGTAATAAGATTTGAAATAATTTGCCATTAACATTATGCTTGCTTTTTTAAAAATGCTTTTACTAGCATATATTAATTATACATACCAAGTTTCACTGTGACATTTTCATCCATGTATGGATTGTTTTTCAGCCATTTTCCTCAGGCGTGTTACTAGCATATATTAATTATACATACCAGGTTTCACTGTGACATTTTCATACATGTATGGATTGTTTTTCAGCCATTTTCCTCAGGCGTGTTACTCTCTCTTGTCCTACTCTGTCTCCTGCTGACCCCTTTCCTCTCTCTTCTAAAGCTTGCTGATGTTTCTCACATTGCTGCAGTCTGTGCTGTGCATTTTCCTTGTCACCCGCATTGCAATGTTCTCTTTTCTCCTTCTCTTTTCTTGAAAAAAAAAAAAATATGTGCATGGGGTGTGTGTCTGTCTATGTTCCTGCAGGCTAGAAAAGGGCAGCCCATGCTCTTAATCACTAAGCAATTTCCCCTGCATCCCTTCTCCTTTCTTGCGCCAGCTCCTTCCCCAAGTTTAAGTGTGTTTCCACTTCCTTCCGTCCTCTTTGTTTCTACTACTTCTCTCTCCGTTGGTCTACCTTAACGTCTTGACTAGACTAGAGGAATGGCTCACTGGTTAAGAGCGCATGCTGCTCTTGGAGAAAACTGGAATTTGGTTCCCAGCATCCATACTGGGTGGTTCACAGCTGCCTGTAACTGCAGTTCCAGGGAATCTGGTACCCTCTTCTGGACTTTGCAGGCACTAGCATTCACATATTATATACATAATTTAAAAATACATCTTAATAGTTGTTATTAACATTTTAAATATAATATTCCATATTTTTAAAAGTACCTATAGGATATAGCTCAGTAGTAAAATGTTTGCCTGGGATGTATAGGACCTCACCACAGCAACAAGTAACCAGAGAGCAGATTTAATGAGGTCAAAAGGGTTTTTGGAGACTGGGGGATGACTTAGTAAAGTGCTTGCCGTGCAGAGCACCCACTTAAAAGGCAGGTATGGTGCTTCTGAAATCCCAGGGCTAGGATGGAGACTGAGGAGTTTCTGGAGCTCACTGGCCAGCTAGCCTCGCTGATGGGTCCTCGGAAAGACCAGCTTATGTTTGAGAAGACGTCTTGTCCCACACCAGCTTCCTTTCTTCTCTGCCCCTGGGAAAGCCGTTTGGTTCTCTGCTCAGCACAGACCTGTGTGATTCTGTCCCAAGTGTTTGGTGCTTTACCAACATTTTCCTGTGTTTCTGTTGAATAGTTTACCCATCGCCTTTGACTCGCTGGCCCTGAAACACAGGTGGAAGAGTTTCTTTCACTGGTCGCTGGTGGCGCTAGTTCTCTTCCTGGTGAGTTTCCTGTTTTCTGCGTTTGCTCTCATGTTTGAAGTAGCTTCTGATGTGGCAAAGGAAACATCAGGAGCTCATTTTATTTTTCATTCTGAAGTTTTTCCATCAGCATTTTGAAAAGTACCAATGCTGTTTTTTTCTTTTACTTTAGGTGCCCGTGGTGGTCATTGACAGCTACTATTATGGGAAGTTGGTGGTTGCTCCTCTCAACATCGTTCTGTATAATGTGTTCACTTCTCATGGACCTGATCTTTATGGTAAGCCTTCAGAAAATTTGAGGAAAAAGTAGAAAGCAGCTTAATTTACCTGAGCTTTACAATTTTAATTCACATATATCCCTTCCTCCCCATTCCTTCCCTGCAGGCTTCAGGCATAGTCCAAGTTGGCCTTGAACTCCTGATCCTCCTCCTACATTCTAGAATTGGAATAACAGCGTGCACTGGCCAAATGTGGCATTTTGAGCTGTGTCTTTTTCTACTGAACACAGAGCTTTTGACTGCAGTGTAATGAAAACATAGCCCATGTCGCCTGACTGGTGTGGTAGTCAGCGCTGACCCTCCCTCGGTGCTGCTGAACGTTATCCCCAGATCTAGACTCAGGGAGCTTGAAGGAGTGTTGGCTATGCGTGGTGTCACTGTGTAGCCAAAACTTGTCTTAAACTTATAGCAATCCTTCTGACTCCGCCTCCCAAGTGACTCAATTGTAGGGTTGACCATCCATGCCTGGTCATGGCTTTGATGCTTTTTAAATTTTTTAATCTAACTACTTTTGAGATGGTTGTGGTGGTACATGCCTGTAATTTCAGTACTGGGGAGGCAGAGGCAGGAGTAGCAGTTCAGAGCTAGTTACATAGCAAGTTTGAGGCTAGCTTGGGCTACATAAGACCCCTATCTTAAAAAACAGCAGCTGGGTGTGGTGGCACATGCCTTCAATCCCAGCACTCAGGAGGCAGAGGCTGGGGGATCTCTGTGAGTTAGAGGTCAACCTGGTCTGCAAAGTGAGTTCCAGAACAGCAGGGCTGTGTTTTTTATACAAAGAAACCACATCTCAAAAAACAAAAAAGCAAAAACCAAATACAAATCAACAACAACCAAACTTCTATTATCATAAAATGAATATAATAACAAAAAGAAAACAAACAAATAGCTCCGTCATCTCCATGTAGTAGTATTAACTTTTAGGAGTATATTCCTACATACATTTTCTATACATATACATTTGATGTTAGTTTTTTTTGGGGGGGGGGCGAGAAAGTTTGGAAAATCTGCAAAGTGAGCAGAGGAGACTCAGACTCGCGTCAGCAGGAGAGAATGAGCAGACTGGCCTGTTTAAGATTGAGAGAAAGTGATTGCCTGCTGTGCCTCCATGATGTAGTCTCCAGGAACCCGAGAACCTCCGTCTCTTACCCACCCCTCCCCATCTAGTTTTATTTGACCCCTGAGTGCATTTGGGCTGGCTAGTTACCGAAAGATGTTAGAGGCTTTTCTAGATCAACCAAGCCACTAAATACTTCATGAGCAAATTTCCCCCTTGGAATCAGTGTGGTTTCTTTATCAATCTTCTAGGTGTCTCCAGAGCATTCTCTGCATTTGACTGCCTTGGCTTGGTTGGGAGTCAGGTTGATATTACATCTGTGTCTCAGGTCAGCTCCTATGATGAGTGTTTGTTGGGCGGCCTGGCCAGTTAAACCAGTAGCTTGCTCTGGCAGCCTCTAGATGTCTCCCTTCAGCTAGGGAAAGTTTACATGTTTTAAATTGCCCCTTAGTTTGGTTTATTTATACGATTTTATTTGACTACATCCAGACTGCATGGTGAAAATTGATTTACATGTCCCCAATTAGAAATTTATCCATTCTTTATTGGTGAATGGGTTAATTTGAAAAACTGGCTTCTCACTTTCGTAAGTGGGTCATTATATGCTGGGTAGTCTGACTGCTTATTAAACTCTAAAGAAAATATGAAAGTGATGCATTTCTGTAGCCCTTTAGAGGCTCTGGAGATGATTGGGCTAGTGGGGAAGTGGAGAAGAAAGGCCTGATGTTCCCGTTTAGTAGTGGGTTGGTCAAGGAGGCTGCAGTAGATTTGGGACTACAGTAGACCTGTGTCCAGTCTCTTCTTGGACTCTGGTGTCTGCAGTTCATTTCACACAATGTTTGTTGAGAAGAGTCCTAGGGTTTTGTGCCACTTCGTAAATCCGCTTTGATTTCATTCAATATAGTTTTGCTATCATGGAAGTAGAATACTGGTTACTCTGTCAGTAGTGGGGATTATCTCACCAGCCGTGAAAGTGATTGTGTATTGCTGTATGTAGCTGGCCTTAACAATTCCTTGATAGAAGTATTCCAAGAACACAAATTCCACTCTGCTCAGAATTTGAACTTGACATTAGTTTTTGTTCTGTTTTTTTTTTTTTGTTTTTTTTTTTTTTTTATTTTGTTTTGCTATTTTTTTCTTATTGGTTTTCTATTATTTATTTGTTTTGACCTTTACTTTTTTTTTTTTGTTTTATGGGGGTTATTTTTGAGAATGAGAAGATAAAGTTCAGTGGATAGGGAAGTGGGAAGGATCTGGGAGAAATGGAGGAGGAAAAGAATATGACCAAACCACATTGTATGTAAAACAAATTATAAAAATAATTTTAATGAATATATAAAAGATTATATATATATGATGTATATGAAAAAATTAAAATAATACAAATATCTAAGAGTAACTCTTCCACATGATCCAGCTATACCACTCTTTGGCTTGTATCAAAAGAAT
>NC_022012.1:45092418-45099020 GCF_000317375.1 Microtus ochrogaster
GCTGGTCTCGAACTCACAGAGATCCGCCTGCCTCTGCCTCCCGAGTGCTGGGATTAAAGGCGTGTGCCACCACCGCCCGGCTGTTCTGTTTTTCAAGACAGTATTTTTCTGTATAGTTCTAGCTGTGCTGGAACTCGCTCTGTAACCCAGACTGACCTTGAACTTGTGATCCTCCTGCCTCCACCTCTTTCAGCAAATCTTCCCGGTCTGTGTCACCACAATTGGTGATAATTGTTTTAAGTCTGATTTCAGTTCTTGGTTTTCAGAGTTTGTTTATTTATTTGTTTTCTTGGAGCTAAGGACTGAGCTGATTACTGTTCTTTAAGAGTGTTAGCTTCTCCTTGTTTAGATGCCTCCCGTGGAGAGAATACTATCTTAGCTTTGAGTTGGAACTCCTTGTACATTGTAGGTTCACAGTAAAACATCAAGAAGGAATAGAAGATTGATTTCTATAGAATCAGTCAGGATCCTCGTTGCTGTCAGGTCTTAGAACTGCTTTGGTTGGACCTGATAGAGTGCTGACTTGGGATTTTTCTTGATACCAAATAAGAACAATACATGTAAATTATTTTAAGATGCTTGTTGGCTGTCAGTTGGCTCAGTCTCAGGGACCAGCATTGTGAATGCTTTGATGTTTTGAAGTCATTAGTTGAAACCCAGAGAAGACATTTTTCTATCTTGAAAGTATAACCATCCTGAAATTTTCTACAACTCAAAGAATAAATGGGAAGAAATGAAAGATTAGAGATGTCTCAGATGAATGACTCAGGATTTCTGCCCCTAACGGTTTAGTTGTCTTTGAATAGGAATGAGCTTTCCCCAGAGGTGGCACACGATTGAATGAGGGCCCTTCCTTCACGGACCACTTCCCTCTTACTCCTCTCCTCTAAGTGTCTCAAGCATTATGACTTTGGTTTCTAACCTTATTTTGCTGTGCAAGCTACAAAAGAGTCCGGTTTTTCTGCCTCTGCCTCCTGATTATCCTTTTAAGCAATGCTGATTGCAGGAAATTGCTATGGTGCAAGGCGGATGTCACAACGCACACTGATTAAAACCTGCACGTGTCATTCACTGCCTGATTGAAGTCATCCCACAGAGGGAAAAGAGATGAGAAAACGGCTAAATGTTGAGGGAGGGGAGCTCTTTCTTATCTTTCAGGTTTAAGGACCTTGAGTTATGAAATAAAATCATCGTGAGACTTGCATTTCAGCCGTTTTTCTTCCTTCCGAATCCTTTGAGTTCTGAGCAGGACCTGGGTCTCTGGTCATAATGGGGACAGGAGCTGAGGAGGCTGGAGAGGTGGCTCAGTGGTTAAGGTGTCTGCTGTCCTTGTAGAGGACCCAAGTTTGGTTCCTGGTACTGTGTCAGGCAGCTTACAACCACCTGTAGCCATAGCTCTGCAGCTGTGGTTCTCCACCTTCCTAATGCTGCGACCCTTTAATACAGCTCCTTGTGTCATGGTGACCCCTAACCATTATTTTCATTGAAATATGTCATTCTTTCATAACTGTAATTTTGCTACTGTTATGAATTGTAATGTAAATATCTGATATGCAGGATATTTGGTGTCTAACCCCTGTGAAAAGGTCATTCAATCTCTAGGTTGAAAACCATTGCTCTAGAGGATCTGATGCCCTCTTTTGGCCTTTGTGGGCACCCACCCTCACATACACATTTAAAAAAACACAAAAAAGCCATGCTGTTTTTTAAATTAAATATGTGCATATATATACATATATACACATACACACACGTATATATATATACGTGTGTGTATGTGTATGTATGTATGTGTGTTTCTGGTTCTACTGAGGACTGAGCCCAGGGCTTTATGCATGCTAGTCAGGTACCCTACTACTCAGCTATATCACTAACCCTGAGTTATTGCTTTTTATGAAACACATGGAACCCTATATGTGTGACTGTAAAATAGGAGTTGAGCTTTTCAAGGGGATGCATTGCTATAAGCAAGTTTATCTGTTACTTTGTCTTCAGAGTATTGAAACTACAGTTAAATTCAAATGATATCTTAAGATGTTTTAGCTTCATGTGCTCTGTGCTCTTCAGCTACTAATACTAGTTAAAGCGTTTCTTTCATTTGGGTTTGTTGGTGCTGCCTTAACAGAATATTAAGACTGGGCAATTTATGAAGCACAGAAATGTGTTTCTGCTGGAGGTTAGGAGTCCAGTATGAAAGCTCTTGCAGGTTGAGTGCTTAGTGAGAGCTGGGCTTATGCTTCTGCAGTGGCACCAAGTTACTAAACTCTAGAGGAAAGGAATTCTGCATCTTCTGTGGTAGAGGAGAAGATAGCTAAATTCCTACTGATAGGAATAAAGTGAAATAATTAAAATCCGGTAATTCTCATCCAGAGCTTCTTAACCCATCTGCGTTTCCTGTCTTCCGCTCTTGTGCCTCCTGTATATGCCTGAGCACTGAAGAACACCTAGGCTTGTGGATTTTCATTTAGTTGAGTGTTGAATTGCCAGTGCTTCTTGAGCAGAAGGCAGTAAAGGCCAAATACTGTAGCAGGCATTGAAGGCATCACTAATGACATCCTATCTCTTTCTTCCTCAGGTACAGAACCATGGTATTTCTATTTAATCAATGGGTTTCTGAATTTCAACGTTGCTTTTGCATTGGCTCTTCTGGTCTTGCCACTGACTTTTCTTATGGAGTACCTGCTGCAGAGGTTCCATGGTGAGTGGTTTGAGATATGGGCAGGTTTGGGGGGAGGAGAAAGCAGGTAACAGGTTAAACACCAAGTGGAAAACTGCTTATTTTAGTCTCCACTTTCTCTCTGTGAAAATGGTTGAATAACTGAGATTTTAGTTTGTATTTGTAGATTATTTGGTTAATTGTTCGAATTGAACAAGATGAAGCTTTGTGTCATCTCAAGGCAGCAGTTCTCAACTTGTGAGTCATAGCCCTTGGGGTTGCATAATCTATATTTACATTATGATTCATAACAGTAGCAAATTTACAGTTATGAAATAGCAATGTTTCATGTTTGGGGGTCACCACAACATGAGGAGCTGTATTAAAGGGTCAGCATTAGTAAGGTTAAGAATCACTGCCTTAAGGGAAGGAAGTCAGTGTGATTTTACCATTACCAGGGAAGCAGAGACATTTGGGAAAAGTACAGGAGATCAGCCTGTTTGAACCATTCCCCTTGTAGAGGCAAGCGTCTTGGATGATTGTTTACCGTGATCTGTGCTGCAGGCAAACATTCTGAAGCTGGAACTGAAGCAGCTTGCCAGGGGCCAATGCTCCCGGCTTCCTCTGCTGTGTGGCATTCACCTTACTCTGACTGTGTGTCATACAGCTGCTACTTTCTCGAGCGGTGGAGCTGGGTTTCTGGTATCTGCACTATGGAAGACAAATTTGAGCAGAAATTCATGAGAGCTTTGGGAAGGTTTAACTCGAATCATCTTTGTTGGGTTTTCGTGCCAGATGAATGATCTTCCCTTCTCACCTGCTCAACTTTTCTTGTTAATGGTATATATAGCACGTGCTGTCTGGACAGTGAGGGGATCTTCACTCATTTAGAAAGATTTGGAAAATGATTGGAGGGGGCAGGGAGAGTATATTGTGGAGGCCAGAGGACAACCTTTGGGAGGCAGTTCTTGCTCTCTGTTGTGGAATCTTGGGATTGAACTCAGGTTGTCAAGTTTATAGGGCAGGGTAAATCGCATTACCCACTGAGCCATCTCACTGGCTCAAAGTCAGGAGTGTTTACCTCCACAGAGTTCTATAGTTGCACCAATGGTTTAGTAACTAAATCAGACAGCTGGGAGGGCTCTTGACTGTCACGCTGTAGACATAATGAACACCAGAGGGTGCTGTCTGCCCACCTCTTGCCAGCATTTTGTAGATACCTCCCTCATTGTCAGTAATGCCAGCCTAGCATGGATGCCATTTTTCAAGGGTCTTGTAATGTCAGGAATTCTCCAGCAGGTGCTTGAAGCACAGTGTTCTCTATGTTCCTTTTATTATTTTGAGAGTCTTTTAAGTACATGTTGGTTTCAGTTTTGTGATTCAGAGTAGATGTGGATTGTAAAGACAGAAAACTTCCTTTTAGAGTATTTTGTGTTTGCTTTGAAGCATTGTCATTGGTCTTGGTGACACTCCTGTAATCCTAGCACTCCAGAGAATGAGGCATTTGGGTCAAGTTTGGACAACAGAACAAAACAAGGCAGACTGGGTTGGGGCTTGATGAATAGGGTTCAAGAATTTAACTGATTTTTTTCTTTCTTTCATCCATGCTGCTTTAACAGATCCACTGGTGTGTGGATAAAAGGATTACTCAAAGTGGATTTGGTTAATTTGGGGAATCTTTGGTCTTAGTGGCAGAACCCATACAGAGAATATGCTTTTTATCTTTCCCCACCTAGAGTTTATTAAGCTCTGTTATCCATTAACTGTACTTCCCCTGTGTTTTAACTGTTGTTCCTCCCTCTAAGCTTTGGGTCTCTTGGAAAAACCCAGGAGTATGTTCCTTATGTTAGAATGAGGGTAAATTCCTAAGTTGAAACATTTTAATGGGATGTCGTCTTAGTATCAAATTTAAATTAAAAAAAAAGACTTTGAAACAAAATACACTGTTTGGTTCTCACATGATGACAGGAAGATGTTATTTTGTCTTGCAGTTCAGAATTTAGGACATCCATATTGGCTTACCTTGGCACCAATGTATATTTGGTTTCTAATTTTCTTCATCCAACCTCACAAAGAGGAACGATTTCTTTTCCCAGTATATCCACTTATATGTCTTTGTGGCGCTGTTGCTCTTTCTGCACTTCAGGTGAGTTTTTGGAAAACGGTTGTCTGCCTCTTCTTGATTCATTTCTGACACGATTGCTTGTGAAACTTTGAGAGCAGGTGGATGTCTGTGAGTTGCAGGTCAGCCGGTCTCCATAGTGCGCTCCAGGCTAGACAGCACTGCTCAGTGCGACCCTATCTCAGCAGCAGCAACAACAAAGACCCTTATGGATAAATTACAGAGTGTACCTCTATCCATAACATGAAACCTGCTGCGGAACATATCCTGAAAGCTCTGTGTATTGATAAGGATATATTTCACTCTATTTGCTATTGATTGTGTTTATAATGTTCATTTGTCTCCTGTCGACAGGATCCATTTACTAATACATTTTAGCTTATCATATAGGACATCACAAATGGTGGCACATGGACAGACTAAACAGAATGTGTGTTCTACAATTATTAAATCAGAATCAGACATGATCAGGATTTGGGGATTATATCAGACAATTAGAAATATGGGGCAGTTTGTAATCTTGATTTAAAGCTTGTCCAGATCAGTTCTCTGGCAGAGTTAATTTTACATTTGTTTGATTATCTCTGTGTTTTTGACTTTATACCATTTGAGTTGTCAGGGAAAGAAAAAATAAGGTGATAGTTTTTGTTTTTAACAGATTTATTGAGAACTCATAAACTATGAGTTCAGCTTTTTCAAGTGTATAACTTAGTGGCTTTAGCGTATTTGCAGGTGTCTGCAGCCACAAGTTTAGGACATTTTCATCACCTCAAAAGCTCCATGCTCATTACCTCAAGTCCCCACCCCTTTGTCATGGTATATCCACAGTACAATGTCACTGTCTCCTTTGTATATCAATTTGTCTATTCTGTGTATCCCATGTGAGTGAAATCTTAAAATATGTGTTCTTTTATGACTGTTCTCTTTCACATGGCATAATGTTTTAAGGTTTGTCTATGTTAGGGTGATATTATATTTAGTAAGTACATATAATATGTATTATGTGGTTATATATAATATATTACATATTCTTGTTTGAGATAGGGAGTCTCTCTGTGTGGCCTTGGTATGTAGACCAGGTTAGGTTTGAATTCACAGAGATTCATCTGCCTCTACCTCTGTAGTTCTGTGATTGATGGTGTGTGCTACCATGTCCATCAGGGTGATAGTTTTAAAAGATAACTTTATTTATAAGGTATAACTTTATGTGAGATAGTTTAGAGATTGCTGAAAGCATTTCCTCTTCCACCAAGACACCTATAACTTCACATCATCTTAACTTTTGTCATAATGTTGTCAGTGTTGTCATATCTAAAATACTGATTTATTCAGATATTTTAAGATAAGTTATTAGTGTTGGGGACTTACTATACTTGAGGGACAGAAGCAAGAAGGTAGCAAGCTACTGAGGAATGCAGAGTAACAGCCTGTCTTGAGAAGCAAAAAAGAAAAACAACATTAGAACCTCACGCACCAGCAAAAATATACATTTTATTTTCTTTTGACACTAGAATTTATTCTTGTAAAGTTGGCTGGCTAAGCAAACCTGGAGACAGAGCTAGAAGAGTTGACTTTGGTCTTTGAATTTGGAATGGGTACCACACCAAGTGTTTGCACATGCTCAGATCTTTCCTCACGCCCCTTGTTCTGCTTCTATATCCCAGTGTTTCTGTGATGGTGTGTGTCTATGTATGTTGTGTCTGTGATGGCGTGTGGTTGTGTATGTTGTCTGTGATGGTGTGTGGCTGTGTATGTTGTGTCTGATGGTGTGTGGCTGTGCATGTTGTGTCTGTGATGGTGTGTGGCTGTGCATGTTGTGGCTGT
>NC_022012.1:45099190-45136231 GCF_000317375.1 Microtus ochrogaster
TGTGTGGCTGTGTATGTTGTGTCTGATGGTGTGTGGCTGTGCATGTTGTGTCTGTGATGGTGTGTGGCTATGTATATTGTTCTGTGATGCTGTGTATCTTGTTTATCAATACGGTTGCCTTTTCTTCTAGAAATGTTACCACTTTGTGTTTCAACGATATCGCCTGGAACATTACACTGTGACGTCCAGCTGGCTTGCATTAGGAACAGTCTTCCTGTTTGGGCTCTTGTCATTCTCTCGCTCTGTGGCTCTGTTCAGAGGTAGACATACTGGGAGTGTTTTAACCCGTACTTACAAAGAACTTCACCTTAGTGTTTACTTGTAGCATGTAGTTGGCTTATGCTGGGTGGGGTGTGGCTCTGGACTGAAAGGAGATTGCTAGATCTTCATGTCACTACACATTTCCTCCAATAGCATTGATTTCCGACCCTCGTTTTCAATTTAAAAATTTTTTATGTGTATAGGTGTTTTGTCTGAATGCATAGGTACTACATGGGTATCTAGTGCCTGTGGAGACCTGAAGAGGGCATTGAATTCCCCAGAACTGAAATTACAGACAATTGTGAGCTGCTGTGTGGGTGCTGGAAAATGAAGGACCTCTGAAAGAGCAGCTAGTGCTTTTAACTGCTGAACCATCTCTCAGCCTTTTTCATTTTTAATGTTTGCTGCTAATGTAATGAAACCTAAATATGTTATACAAATTGAAACTAAGTTCTCCTGGTTAAATATTTCCTAATAATTATTTTTGGGGTCATAATAGTATAATATACCCAAGGAATAGAAAGTCTAGAGGGTAAAACAGTATACAAAGAACAAGAAAGCAGGTTACATTTGGCAAATAAAGCCTCCCCTGTGGTGGGTGTCCCACCAAGAGAGACATCTGTGCTGGTAGAGCTGCTGTGGGTTTTCACACTCTTAGAAATTTCATGTGGATTATAGTGGGATATTATAACTAAAAGCTAGAACCTCATCTTATGCTTTCATGAACTCTTTTCCCTTTTAGGATATCATGGGCCCCTTGATCTGTATCCAGAATTTTACCGAATTGCCACAGACCCAACCATCCACACTGTCCCAGAAGGCAGGCCTGTGAATGTTTGTGTGGGAAAAGAATGGTACCGATTTCCCAGTAGCTTCCTTCTGCCTGATAAGTAAGTTGTCCTTTAATTCATAATATTTCTGTATGTGTGGAGGGTATATGTGGGGTTGTGTATGTGCATGTGTGTGTTCAGAAATGTCAGAGGTGGACAGAGTGTCCTCTTCTCTCACTCTCTGCCTGTTCTTTGAGGCAGAGTCTCTTGCTGTACCTGGAGCTTGCGGCCCCCCCCCCCAACTAAGCTGGATTGCAGTCAGCAAGCCCCAATGGGGTCCTGCTGTCTCTGCGGCCTCAGTGCTGACATTACAGGCATGCACGGGATAGCTGGTGTGTTAATGTGGGTGCTGGCATCTGAACTCTGACCCTCAGACTTGCACAAATTGAACTCTTAACCACTTAACTATCTCTCCAGTTCCTAATTCTCACATTTTATATATTTATTTTAAAGATTTACTTTTTTTTTTTTTACATGAGTGTTTTGCTTGCATATATTTATGTACCTAGCTGGTGCCCAGCTAGGCCAGAACAAAGCATCAGATCTTCTGAAACTCAAGTTGAAGAGAGTAGGTAGCGTCCATGTTGGTGCTGGGAACTGAACTCAGGTTCACTTCAGGAACAGCAAATGCTCTTAACTTCTGAGCCATCTCTTTACCCCCATTTCCCAGAAATTTACATCAGAAAGTAGCAGTTCTATGGCAAGATTGTGTTAGAGTTTGTTTGTTTTGGAAGGCTTAATTTTTTTCTTTGGAAGTGTATGTATATGTGTGTATATTTGGGACACATGAACCCATGTGTCAATGTGTGAGGAGGTCAGAGGTCAGCTTTGGGTCTGCCCTGGTTTTTGTGACAGGCTCTCTCATGACCCAGGACTTTCCAGTTAGGCTAGGCTGGCTGACTGGGTAACTAGCAAGTCCCTGGGATCGTCCTGTGTCTGCCTCCCCACCACACCTGCCTTTTTCACTTGACCTCAGATTCTCACCAACTGGACAGTCTTCTGACCCTCTTTGGAGTTTTTACAGGAATTACTGACTCATTTGTCTTCTTAGAGTGCTACAGAATCTGCATTGTGTGCCTGCCTCTCTTTTCATGAACGGGTGTTCTAGGTCATGTGCTTTTCCCTTCTCCTAGTCACAGGTGTGTCCTTAGGCTTGGCTGGTAACTTATATGTGTGTGTGAATGTCTGTGTGCTCATACTCTTGCATGTCCTGTGTAGAGGCCAGAGTTGATACCGTGTATCATCTTCTACTGCCCTTTGCATTATTTGTTTACTTATTTTTGCTTTTGAGCCAAAGTCTCACTGTGTAGCCCTGACTGGCCTGGAACTTGCTACATAGACCAGGCTGGCCTCTAACTCACAAAGATCCACCTGCTTCTGCCTCCGAGTCCTGGGATTAAAGATGTGTGCCACCATGCCTACCTCCACTTTATTTCTTGAGACAGGGTCTCTCTCCTTTTTATACCGAGAGCTCAGGGTTTCAACTTAGCAAGCCCTCCAGAATCTTCCTGTGTGTCTCCTCAGTGCTGTGCTGGGATTGCAGCTTTTATTTGGCTGTTGGCGTTCCAAACACAGGTCCTCCTGCTTGCATAGCAAGCACATTATCCAGACCCCTTTTTGAAGGGCACGTATTTATCATCCTGCAGTTGACACTAAAACACTAACAGTGGTGTAGAGACCCAGGCAAGAAGAATGGATTTAGAAAGGAGTTTTTTTCCCTTCAACAATAAATTTCCACACTGATTTATAGGAGTAGGGAGAACTATGATCGAGGTGTTCTGACTCCCTATATACTCTGGTAGATGTGGTAGCGTACAACCCTGGACTTTTCTGTGTTTTCTTATTTGGTCTGTTTTCAGAGAGAAAGAAGTCTGGCTAAGATGAGTAATTAATGTTGCTGACTTCGCCAGCTCCTCACCTGGTAATGCAGCTGGCTTTTTTTTTTTTTTGTTTGTTTGTTTGTTACATAATGAAGATTTTCGGTCATAAACTTGTCTTTTAAATGTTGGCCTAGGCCTTTGCTTTTAGTATGAGGATTATTCAGACCAAAATAGTATTCTCCTAGTGTTAGTGCATTTGCCATCTTTTTCTGTACACCTGGTGAGTTGGCTTTAATTCTTTTTTTTTTTTTTTTTTTTTTTTTTTTTTTTTTTTTTTTTTTTTTTTGTGGTTTTTCGAGACAGGGTTTCTCTGTGGTTTTGGAGCCTGTCCTGGAACTAGCTCTTGTAGACCAGGCTGGTCTCGAACTCACAGAGATCCGCCTGCCTCTGCCTCCCGAGTGCTGGGATTAAAGGCATGTGCCACCACTGCCCGGCTTTAATTCTTTAATTCATGTGGGAGGTAGTAACATGTTGACACTCCTTGTTCTGTGGTTGACTGTCAAGTTGCAAGTTTCAAAGCCGAGACTTGAGTAAAAGGATGGGGAAACCTAGTTGTAAATTTCTTGATGATTTCAGACCAACTTGTGACCTCTGCCTCAGCTCCCTGGTGAAGTTTTAGCAGAAATCGTGTTTTGTTCCTTGTGATCTGGGGTGAAGGGTTGTTTGTTTCAAGTCTATTTAGCAATATGATCTCTTTGTGTTTTTCTCATTTTTCTCATCTGTGTTTCTGACAGCTGGCAACTTCAGTTCATTCCATCAGAGTTCAGAGGTCAGCTACCAAAGCCTTTTGCAGAGGGACCACTGGCCACTCGGATTGTTCCTGCTCACATGAATGACCAGAACCGAGAGGAGCCTTCCAGATATGTAAGGGCTGCCAATCTTCCCTTCTTGCTGCCAGAGAAAAAGCCACTTTAGCTCTCTAGGCGGGTTACACTGGAGCACTGACCAAATGGGTGTCTCAGAATATGATTTCTTGAGAGTGAAAGATGAAATAACACATGTGCGGAAGGAGTGAATGGGATAATTTCTTCCAAATCTTGTTTCATTTTCTATGTAAAGCATATAATTCAGTTTACAAAGTTTTGAAGGGGCTGGAGATTTTCTGAGAGAACCTTGAGCTGTCCTTCTGAGGCCCCTGAAACTCACATCATTCCTTGGTCTCCTGAAATACTTGGTGGGGAGCTTCTAAGTGACCAGGTTACCTTTGACCTGGCTTTTGCTGTGCTCTGCTTGTGCTAGCACAGCACTCAGAAAGGCTATTTCAGAGTAAGTTCATGGAGCAATCCCTGTCAGTGCCATGATCTTCTACCTACTTGCCTTCAGGTCATGTGAATTTTTTATTCAGCTCTTTTGAGAGACAATGGTTTTGATGTTTGATACTGGTGGAATTCTGGTTTAAAAAGTTGAGAGCTGACCTTTGGGATGGCCCAGTGGTAAAGGCATTTGTTGTTTCTGACTTCTACAACGTGGTGCCTGTGGGAGTTTGTGAACCCCTTGATAAGCACATAAAAACTGCGCGTGTGTGTGTGTGTGTGTGTGTGTATGTGTGTGTATTGTTTAAATGTCATGTGATGAATAAATATAAATGATAGAATTAAATTCATAGATAGTAAAAGGCCCTTTGGTTAAATGGTTGGAAAGCACCATTTTTTGGCAATGTATTATTAAAAAGATAATAGCTTAAATAGCTTTAATTTAGGTTCTCTTGTGCTATATACTCAAGATATAGTGTAATGAGACAGAAGCTGACTTTCAGCCAGATAGTGAGGATCTCTCTTGTGTGAGCATCCTGATGTATGCAGTAGTGGGAATCAAACCCGGGGTGTGCTGTGTGTTAGGCCTGTACTCTGCCACTGAGCTACATCCCCAGCAGCCTGTCATTTGTCATTTTAGCATAGTGTCTGGCACTGAGGCATATCTCACAAATGCTCTTCATCTGATAAAGGATCCCTTACAGAAATTATAATCTGCCCAGACCTTTCACCGTCCTGACTGTCACTAATCTCAACCTAGCTTTGATTTCAGTTTGTCCATGGTTGTTGTCTTTTCCTTATCAGTGTCTTTGTGTTGGTGACCATGCCTGAAGTACTAGTCTCCACCTCACGCTATCCGAATTCGCTTCAGATGGGAGTGACCGTGTTCACCGTGTGTAGCAGGCTCTCTGTTAGTGCATGAGAGATGTGTCTGCAGTCACCGAGTTATTGGCCTTCTTCCTGTTGCCTACATATTTCTGATTTATTTCTTATGTTTGTCCTGTTCCTTCTGGATTCTCCACAGTGCATAGGATGGATAGGCTTGTCAACTTAGTCACAGCCTGCTGGTGTTATCTAGTGATTACAGCTAGTATCACCCTGCCAGTCTCTCTCTCTTTATTTTTTAATTTTTGGGACATGGTTTCTTTATTATGCAGCCCTGGCTGTCTTGTGTCTCTTTATGTAGACCAGGCTGGCCCCAAACTCAGTGATCCACTTGCCTTTGCCTCCCAGTTGTTGGGATTAATGACAGACATCACTGTGTCTGGCCTTCTGCCAGTTTCTTATCCAGCAGACCCCAGTGGATTTCTGAAACTCTGGATGTGTTATGATTTTTCTGTACATACAGCTGTGATAAAGTTTAATTTACAAATTAGGCACATTAAGAGTTCAACAATAGCCAGGCATGGTGGCGCATGCCTTTAATACCAGCACTGGGGAGGCAGAGGCAGGGTGGGTCTCTGAGTTCGAGGCCAGCCTGGACTACAGAATGAATTCCAGTTCTCTACACACCCCTAATTCAACACTAATATAGTAGAAAAAATTTAATAGTATAATATAGTAAAAAAATTATGTGAATATGTTTTCTCAAAATATTTACTGCACTTTAAGTTTTCATAACCTCAGCATAGGTCATTTCTGTTGGTTTCATCTTATTGATTTAGGTTTGATATCCTTTCAGTATACTGGCTTTTGATTTGGTCTGTTACTTTCTGGAAACATTGAGTAGTATCATGAGACGATTTTATTTATGATTCTCTGGCATCTTAATGTAAGTGCTTATGGCTGTAAAATTCCTTCTTAGAATTGCCTTTACTGTATCTTTCATTTTTCTGATAGTGGTGTTTTCATTTTAATTGTTTTTAGGAATTTTAAAATTCCCTTCCAGGGGTTCTTTGCATGCTCCTGGGGGTGTATTCAGTAGTCTTATCCAGATGTGAATGCTGGGAACTACAGCAGTGAGTGGCCTGGTAAGACGTGCCCAGTGGTGCAGTAGTGGCACAGATGTTAAGGTGGTAACCTTCCAATTGGATTTAAAGCCCATTTCATAAGACAGAGCTCATACCTAGGACTGGTCTTGGGCAAAGAGCCTGTGGCTAGCTAGGTCATGGGACCTAGGAAGAACCCACCACTTTTATTCTGCTATGTGGACATGGCAGTAGTAAACTGGCTCCTAATGACTTACCGTATACCCGTATTAGTGCATCACTCAACCCTTATCAAAGGAGCAGTAGACGGCCATTTCTATAGAGACCCACAGACTGGTCAAGATGAGGGGAATAAGAGATTACAGGGTGTTCAGCCCTCAGTGGGACATCTCTATCATATTCTTCCTCCCAAGACTCTTGATATTTTAACTAGAATATGACATAGAATAGTCCAAAAAGACCAGAACAGAGGCAAGATTAAAAAAAAAATACTTTTCATGTATTTGGATGTTCATATCTCTCCCTAAATTTCTGTTATAATTCTGTTGAATAGTTTTTTTGTGCCTTTAGTTTGTATCCATCCTCTATACCAAAGATTTCAAGTTTTTTCTTTTTAATATTTCTTTTTATTTATGTTATATGTGTATGACTGTATGAGTGTGTGTATCACTTTTGTATAGGTGCCGTCAAAGGCCAGAAGAGGGTGGAGTTACAGGTGGTTATGAGCTGTCTGATATGGGTGCTGTGAAGGAGCAATCCTCTAGAAGAGCAGTCCATGCTTTTAGACCCAGCGGTCCCCAGCCTCAGACTTTGCTTCTTAACCACACTCTAGAAGTCCTGGAAGCTGTCATAGTTTTGAACGTTTCTCTTTATTGGTTTCTGAATCACTAATTCCTCCCCATGGTTGCAGTCTCTGACCCCTGGAATCCTTTCTTTTTCCTGATTAGTCCACAGAACTGCTTTGGGTTTTTCCTTTTCTATAATGAGGTCTTCTCCCCCAGTGTCTGTTTCTTTGCTGATTTTCTCATCTTGCTCTTCAATTTATTTCATTAACTTATTTATTTATGTCTTCTTTGAGATAATTGGCTATTTAAAAATTATTTTTTAATTTTTTTTGTCCAGTACTTCAGTAATTTTTATCTCTTTGGAGAGAGGAATTTTTGGAGGAGTCATGTTACTTCATGTTTTCTTATTTTGTATTTCTGTGTTACGGTTTGTTTATGGGGTAAACACTTCATCCTATTTTTTTTTTTCGTGGGTGCCCTTAGTGTGGTCAGTTCACTTCTGTGTTGGGAAGAGAAAGCAGACTGCAATAAAAAAAAGCAAACCCCAACAGAGACAAATGAGATGTTTAATTAAAAAAAAAAAAAGACATTTGGGAATAACAACTATGCCCCCAACAGGAACTGTAAAGAGAGGAGCTAATGTCATAAAGGGTAAGGTAGGAAGTTGAACAATTTGAATGGTAGATATTAATAAAACAACAGAAAAGGGGGAGAGACACAGCAAAGTAGGAAAGAGCGAAAGTGTGTGGGGTGAAGTTAGGAGATATACAGTAAGAAAAGGAAACTGTCCAGCGGGGCATGAAGAACAAGTCCAGGAGAGGAAGAAGGTTCCTGCTGTGCCAGAGCCTCTTAAGAAAAAGTGAAGGAATTTCAGAGTCAAAGGTGAAATACAGGAAAGCACCTGTCAGAGATGCTTAGCTTCAAAAGAGCTGACTCAGCACCTTCACAGAGGGTGGTGGGGAAGGCAGATGTGCAGGACTGAGAGCTGACTCAGCACCTTCACGGAAGGGGGAAGGGATAAGCAGATGTGTTCAGGAATCCCTCAGTTTGATCTTGCTGGTCCAGCCTGAGGACTGTCTGGTTGGATGCTCCCTGTGCCGGAGGCGCTAGGCCAGTGCATATGTAGGGGTGGGAAATAGCTGGGCAGAGGTTACATTTCCACCTAATGTCTCTGGGACCTTCAGAAAGAAGATGATCTAACCAGAACAGTTTGCCCTGGGGCTGGGAGGGGGTGAGACTCAAGTTCTGGGTGACTGCGGTGCTTCCAGTCTGTGTCCCAGGCTCCACTTGTACACACAGTTGATTTCTTCTGCCCTTCCCAAGTATAGATGCATTGTCCGAATTAGTGTCCCCCCTGTAACTGATTTCCTGGATCCATACTCACAAGATGGCTGTTCACTCAGCTGGGGGAGAACAGAGATCACTGGGACCTGCAGATGTAGAAAAGCAAGGGCCTCTGTTCCTTCGGTCATTAATGGTAAGATTTCCCAGCAACACCAGTGAGTAAGGTAGGAAGCCTAGGCCTCTCCAGACCTGCTACTTGTTTTGCAGATCTCTGCTTTTTTTTTTTGGTTGGTTGGTTTTGGATTTTTGAGACAAGTTTTCTCTGTGTAGCCTTGGCTGTTCCGGAACTCGCTCTGTAGATCAGGCTGGGCTTGAACTCACAGGGATCCACCTGCCTCTGCCTCCCAAGTGCTAGGATTAATGGTGTGCACTGCCACCACCTGGCCAGATCTGTTTTAACTACATTTTTTTTTTTTTTTTTTTTTTTTTTTTTTTTTTTTTTTTTTTTTTTCGAGACAGGGTTTCTCTGTGGTTTTGGAGCCTGTCCTGGAACTAGCTCTGTAGACCAGGCTGGTCTTGAACTCACAGAGATCCTCCTGCCTCTGCCTCCCTAGTGCTGGGATTAAAGGCGTGCCCCACTTTAACTATATTTTTGCATCACACCAGATCCTGCATCTTAGGCGCTCACCGTGGAGGTCCGTCTTCTCTCTTGCTGAAGCTCTGCTGAGGGGAAATGTCCCTCTTCCTATAGTTCTGCAGAGCATCCAGTGCAAGGTTCCTTCCTGTCTGTCACAAATCTGAGTTCCAGTGTTTTGGGATTTTCCCAGTCTCTTTCTGTTGCCTCCTGCTGTATAACCCACACCACTCCTGCAGCTGTGTTCCTTGTCTTTTCAATCTCATGGGGGCTCGGGTGTATGTGCTAGGCGTGTCTCATCTGCCGTAGCCCCTCTCCCAAATCATACCTTTTTGTTGATAAAATGTCTGAAATTGAGGAACATTATAAAAATCTCAAATTGTGTTTGTTTTGTCTTTTGAGACAAGGTTTCATGGAACCCAGACTGGCCTCAAACTTGCTCTGCTGCAAAGGCAGCCTTGTATTCCTGATCCTCCTCCTCCACCCATTGACAAACATGTGCCTTTAGCGATGGGATTATTTCCTTTCGAGACTTGAGAGAGCTATCATCATTTGTATCCGAAACCTTTTGAAGAGGTGGTAAAACCTCTAGGATAAGTAGGAGGGTAGGGTGTTTGGCTGTCCCGTTTCATGACGTAGTGGAAACATTAAGTTTAAGTTTGATGTATTGAGCCAAGTACAGTAAGATCTGGTAAACTGGGGGGGTCAGGGGGTGGTGACCGTAGTGACTATTGTTTCCTGTTGCACAGCCTCCTAGATGTTTGAGACCTGCCAGGTCTCAAGGCACTAGGGGGATAGTGATGACCAAGAAAAACCAGTCCTTGACTTTACAGAACTTGGAGGACTGAGTTGTAGGAAAGCCTGGCCTCACTGCAGTTGCTTACAGAGGCACATGAGGAGACATTAATCAGATATTCTGTGTTTAGAAAGACATTGTTTACAGAGGTTAATTATTAAATTAATATCTCATGTTAGCCATTATTGTATTAGACAGCCTACGTACCAAATTTTAGCTATGGGAAAAAATGTCCTGGCTTTTTTTTGTTTTGTTTTGTGTTTTTCTAGCTTTAATCCTTGTCTTGAATGTTTATTATAGGACATTTGGTTTCCAGAGATTGTTACATTATTCTTTTATGCTCCTACATATCAGATTTTTTTCTTGAGTGACAGTAGAGAAATAAGATCTTTGGTATTTATGGAGATACTTTCTCTGTGATCCTCTCTGCACTGGCCCTCAACAGAGACCTCTGTTTTCCCAGTATGTGTGTCACAGTCCTTTCCAGCTGATACATGCCTGAGTGCAAACTCACATCCTTCCTATTTTAGCATAGTGATAGTTTGTTGTGTTTTAATAAATAAAGCTTGCCTGAATATCAGAGAGCAAAACTAGCCACACTAGTCAGCCTTACAGGCCAGGTAGTGGTGGCACATGCCTTTAATCCCAGCAGCCATAGAGGCCGAGCGGTGGTGGTGCACACTTTTAATCCCGACACTAGAGAGGAATATAAGAAGGGAGAAAACAGGAGCTCAGGGTCTTAGTCTCAGTTTGCGGTGTGGTGGAGAACAATTTAGTCTGAGGTTTGGTGGATTGCCCATTTGATCTGAGCGGTTGGTAGAAGAGAGAACTCTATAGTGGTTTGGTTGCTTTGCTTTTCTGATCTTCACCTTGAACCCCAGTATCTGTTTTTATTATTTGTACTACATTTTAGGACTTGGGAGGTTTGGCTCAAGCTAATGGATGGACATTAGAGGATGTCACTGAGAATAGGAGGTTGGGCTACTCTTTCCTTGTCCTCACACAATATTCTAGTGGAGATAGATACACTTGGTATAACTGTTGCCATTTCAGAAGTTACCTCTGCTCAGTCTTTATGTTCTCACGGCCTTTCTGTAGGCTTGGGATTTGTTTTCTAGTGGGTACATCCCTTCCTCTCAAATGGTCTCTTCTTATGTCTTTTTCATCTCTTCCTTCTACCCTCTTTCGCTTTTTAAGGGGTGTGGGATGGGATTCTCTTAAAACAGGACCTCAGGCTATAGCCCAGTGTGGCATCAAACTCTTGATCCTCCTGCCTCAGCCCCGAACTGAAATACAGGCATATGTTATCATATCTGGGTCCTCTGCAAGAGCAAGTACTGTTAACTACTGAGCCATCTTGCCAGCTCTCAGATGTTTGATGTTGATACCATTTAGTGGATGCTTCTGGTCCAGTCAAGGATAGTCAGTGGCTGCACCCCTTCCATTTTACATGCTGAGTTTATTGACTTGGCAGTAGACATCAGACCAAGTTGAAAGTGGGATGATTGGTGCTGGGACGTTGTTGCTTCAGGTTCTCCTGTTCTCATTTTGCAGTGGTGGTCAAATATTCCTTTATTATTTGAGCTATTAGTGTAGTTACTCCTAGTTGGTAAGTTCTGTTTAGACATGTCATTGATCTTCATTGCAACTCTTAAAGGTTAGTGACAATATGTTCATTTTATAGGCAACGAAATTATATAAAAACCTTAAATGACCTCAGTTCACACATAATTGGTGGTAGAGCCTAGACCTGAATAAAACTAAGCCTGCTCTGTTAAAGTTCCTTTTCTAATAACTTTATCTGTCCTTGAATGAAGAACCTTGCTTCTGGAGGCCTTTGTCATGGCTTTTAGTTTGCAGCAACTGTTTGCCAAAGGATAAGGCAGAGGTTAAAGTCTTAGAGAATGCATTGCTATCTCAATATGGCTCTGCCCTGGTGACTCTCTGAGGCCTTTACTTAGAATTTCTCTAGGGACAATTTGGCGAGTAGAGCCTAGGCTGACTGCTAAATTAGTTACTACCTCCAGTTACAGTAGACTGTACCCAGCCAAACATCCATAATTAGACCTGTGCTGTGCCTCACTAGGAAAGGTCAGGCTGAGGTGAGGGATTGTAACTGTGTGAACTGGACCCCTGTGGGAAGGAGTACAAGCATAAGACCATCAGGCCCTCTGCCTCTTGCTGGTTCTCCTTAGAAGCATGGCGTTGGAAAGCCTTTAAAAAATTGCATCATGTTCTTACAGTCGCCCAGGAGCTGCAGAGTGGGTGTGCAGACAGAAAAAAGGCCACTTCCTGAAGTGTTTATGTAGAGGACCATTTTTAGAGAGTTATGCGGAATGGAATTGGGTCTGACGTCAATTCTCAGTGTGCTTTCTCTTCCCTGGAGGAATAGCCCATATGGAAAGACAGATGTGAGACTAAAGTCTTCTTTACGTAGAAATAAAACTGAGAGGGAGTGAGAACAGTGCTGGGAGGTGAAGTTGGAAGAGAACAGCTTGCTGCAAGCTATTGAAAACCAGGTTGCTCTTATGTGCACTGGGAAAAATCTTCCCTTAGGTATAACCTAAATATATAAAATGTCAGTATACAGCTAATTGTTTTAAGAGAAAATACTTGTGGAGCCACTTCAAAAGACAAAAAGTAGAATATCTCAGACCCTTCTGGGTCCTGGTGCTTCCCGTGATCAGGTCTACACCATCTGAGTAGTCTGCTGGCTTTACAGTAATAGTTTCTTTGATTTTTGTCTTTATTTTAAATTTTCTTCCCATTTCTTTATATGTGTACATGAGTTGCTTGTGTATATGTGTGTGGACACGTGTGTGTGGAGGTCAGAGGACAACTTGTAAGAGTCAGTTCTCCTACCATTTGGCTCCCGGGATTAGACTCAGATCCTCAGCCCAACTTCAAACATTCTTCAACTTGTTTTATGGTTCAGGTATTTCGGTTAGATATATTTTAGGTTGAGTTATATGAAATTATCATTTTTATTTCAGACACTGAATATTAATGATTTCACATATTGATCTTATACCTGGGTGTATTATTATTATACCTGGGGATATTAAGATGGTTTCCTATGATTCTAAGATCATAGGAAATACAGATGTTCAGTTTTGGTAGATGTACCAAATGGTTTTCTGAAAAATTTTGTACAACTTAATGTATAATTGTTGCTTTATATTATGGCCAACATTTTTTATGTTAATTTTTTTTCTAGACAAGGTTTCTCTGTGTAGCTCTCTCTGGTTGTCCTGTAACTCGCTCTGTAGTCCGGTTTGTCTTTGAACACAGAGATCCACCTGCCTCTGCCTCCTGAGTACGGGGATTAAAGGCGTGCACCACCTCTGCCTGGCTTCTATGGCAATTTATTTCATGGTGATTTAACTTTACATTTTCTGCTTATTAGTGAGATTGAGCACTTTTCATTTGTTTCATATAGAGATTTTTGAAATACCTATTAAAGGAGCTTGCCCATTTCTTGTTGGGTGGTTTATTTCACTGATTGACAGGAGCTCATCTTATATACTGTGAACCTCGACTGCTTGATGTGTGTCATCTGTCTTCTAGTCGGCACTTAGGATTTGATTTTCAGATAGAGCATATTGATATTCCTTAGGCTGTGAGCAATTGGACGACTGCTGCCAATCTTCTGTGCTTCCCTTGCTCCTCACTCCTGCCGCTGTAGTTCCTCAGCTGTGCTGAGCCTGCTGTAGAGGCAGTCCTAGGCCTCTGTCTGTTCTCTTCACTTCTTGCAGGAGATGCTCCTGATCTTGCGGTATTGTTAGAAGGTGCAGTTCCACCTCTGATTCCATCAGGCGTGTCCTTTAGACCTCTAGAATAAGATAGATGAAGGGGGCAGTAGTGAACATAAGGTTGCTTTTCTTTTTTTTATTTTTTGAGACAGGGTTTCTCTGTAGCTTTGGAGCCTTTATCCTGGAACTAGCTCTTGTAGACCAGGCTGGCCTCGAACTCACAGAGATCCACCTGCTTCTGCCTCCCAAGTGCTGGGATTAAAGGCATGTGCCACCACCACCCGGCTAGAGTTAGGCTGTACACCCAAGTTGGCTATTTAAGTGTCTGTGGTGCTGGAGGGACTTAAAAACATAGACTGACTGTAGACCACTCCAGCTGCCTCAGGGTAGCCCATGCTATTAGCCTAGGTAGCATGGGTGTTTGTTCCTCTACAGCCCTGTGGGAATTCTTAGGGTTATAATTGGGTCTCTACTCTGCAACAATCTTCATAATTTCTGATGAAGAGCTCACCTTTTCCATTTCAGATTGACATCAGCAAATGCCATTACTTAGTGGACTTGGATACCATGAGAGAGACACCTTGGGAGCCAAACTATTCATCCAACAAAGAAGAGTGGATCAGCCTGGCCCATAGACCATTCCTGGACGCATCTAGGTATGTGACTTCAATTGTGGCAGATGTCCTAATCAGTGGTAAAAATGAATGCTGGAGTTGAGCGAATCCAGTCCTTGGCTGTCTTGAGTAATTCTTATTTCCTTTTTATTTGGTACAGTTTTGTCCATGTGTACTGAGAAATTTAAGAGTACTCTCTTCTTGAGGCCTCGGAATGCAAAGTACATTCTATTATTATCGTAATGAAAGGTCCTGAGTAGTACAGGTAGGTCTATGTGGAAACTCAAATAAGGTTTTGATTAGTTTTGGTAACTGACTTTAACTGACTTAACCGAGCGTTCTGACATTGCTAACAAGATTAACTGTACTTTGAGGAGCTTGATGTCCATAACTATCAGAATCAAAGCTCCGCAAGTACTGGTAGGACTTCTGTTTTGGTTGTTTGAAACAGGGTCTCACTCTGTAGCTCAGGACTGGCCTGGAACTCATTTAGATAGACAAGGCTAGTCTTGAGCTTGGTGGTGAGCCTCTTGCCTCAGCCTCCATAGGCTAGACTGCAAGTATGCCTCGCCACACCTGGCAGATCTAGTGAAGGTTTTAAAAGAAAGACCCAGGACTTGGCTGGCTCTTCAGAAAGGCCTGGGAATTAGGTGCAAAAAGAATGATGGGAAGCGTGAATTGGAGTGTGAGGGTGTTTGTAAACTTACTGTTTGAGGGTGAAAGAGGGAGACAGCCAATAAACATAAGAAAGGAAATAGTCAAGAGACAGAGGCAGGCGAATCTCTTTGAGTTTGAGGCCAACTTGATCTACAGAGCAAGTTCCAGGACAACCAGGGCTGTTACACAGAGAAACCCTGTCTTGAAAACCAAACCAAAACAAAACAAAACAGAAAACAAACAAAACCAAGAAAAAAAAGGAGGAACTAGATTTATATATAAAGGTTCTTTAGAGGAAGAGATCCTATTGAATATGTTTGTAACTATGAAAGGGGATTGTTAGGAGCACACTGGAGGCCAGAAGTGGCTGGTCAGTCCAAGAAGATAGAAGCCTCAGAACAAATTGGCTCGAATCATGCTACTCTAACCAGTTACCTGAGGCTGAGTGGCTAAACCAGCAGATACTTTATTCTGCATAGTCTTGGAGGCTGGAAGTTTAAGGCCAGTGTGCCAGCAGTCAGATTCTGGTGCAGGACCTCCTTCTACCTAACGTGAGAAAGAGGATGAACTCCATTCTGGAGAGCTCTCCACCATCGCACTGGGGGTCAAATTGGAGCACAGGAAAAACACTTTTTGTGATGGGTCTTATTATGTAGCCTTGGCTGGCTTTAAACTTGCAATCTTTCTGCCTCCACTTCCCAACTGAGGAATTACAGGTGTGAGTCATGTAGTCTAGAATAGCAGTTGTAAGTAGAGCTGTTATAGATTAAGTTTCTCTTATTTGAAATACTTGGGACTAAAAGTGTTTTAGCCGTCAGATTGTGGAATGTGTACAAATATATATAATAAGATATCTTAGGGACAGGATCCAGGTCTACTCACAAAATTCATTTATGTTTCATATATTCTTTATACATATGCCTTGTTGGTAAATTTTTTTAAAAAATATTTGATTTTCAATCAGATGTGGGGGTGAGGGTGGTGTCCACAGAGGCCAGAGGCCTTGGAGCCTCTGAAGCTAGACTTACAGGCAGCTAGCGGTGAGCTACCTGATGTGGGTGCTGGGAATCAAACCTGGGTTCTCTGGAAGAACAGCATTGCTCTTAACTGCCAAGCTGTCTCTCCAGCCCTGTGGTAATTTTACATGATTTGTTTAAGAAACAAGTTAATGGTGTGGCTCTTGGAAAATTTCAAACGATCAGATCAAGGCTACTCAGTTTTCATAAATACCCACTGGCATGTGAGTTTTCTTCCTCTTTGGGTCAGTATTGAACAGTGTAACTGGTGAACTGTACAGTGTGAGCATGTTTAGCTTTGTAGGAAGCTGCCGTTCTGCATTCCTACCCGCAGAGAGTGAGGATTTGCCTGCTTGTGGTAGGGACCGTAGTATGTATCTTGATGTGGCTTTAGTTTATTTTTCTCTAGTGATATTTG
This sequence comes from Microtus ochrogaster, assembly GCF_000317375.1. NCBI lineage: Eukaryota > Metazoa > Chordata > Mammalia > Rodentia > Cricetidae > Microtus > Microtus ochrogaster. The sequence goes on from NC_022012.1 coordinate 45,115,299, forward strand.
GTGTGGAACATCTTCTTATATGGCTATTTGTCATCTGTAAGTCTGTTTGGATGAGGTGTTTTTAAAGTCTTTGGGGCCTGCTTGCCTTCCTGTCCTTCCTTCCTTCCTTCCTTCCTTCCTTCCTTCCTTCCTTCCTTCCTTCCTTCCTTCCTTGCCTCCTCCTTCCTTTTTTCCAGCTCAGGAATTTGAACCCAGGGCCTATGGTTGCTAGACAAGTGCTCTGCCATCGAGCCAACCCTCTAGCTCCCTTGACTTTTTTGTTTGCTAGGTTTTTTTTTTCTAGGCAGGTTTCTCTGTGTAGCCCTGGCTGTTCTAGAACTCACTTTGTAGACCAGGTTGGCCTTAAACTGACAGAGATCTGCCTGCCTCTGCCTCCTGAGTGCTGGGATTAAAGATGTGTTTCACCATTACCTGGCTCTTTTGACTCATTTTTAATTAAATGTGTCCTGTTCTTCTTGTTTTCTTGATAATGTTTTTTTACAAAAAGCAAATATTTCAATTTTAATAAAGTTCATCTTAACAATTATTTTCTCTCCTACCGTGTGAGTCCTGGGGATTGAACTTGGGTTTTCAGACTTGGTGTCAAGCACCTGTACCTGCTGAGCCATCTTGCCAGTTCAATGACCGTTTTCTTCTTCAATTATGTATAGATTGTAGCCAACTAGTAAGGCAATTAACCATTTTTTTAAAAAAAAGAACTTTATTGGAGTATAATTTACATGCCAAATTATATAACCACAATTGTATGTTACCTTGCCAGCCCCAACTCATATTTTTTTTATATTTATAGGTTTGAATTTTTGGCCGTTTGTTATAAGTGGGATCATATAATATGTGTAGTTTGTGTTTGGTTTCCATGACGGTCTGTATGAGAAAAGTCACCCATAGGTTCAAATTTGAACGTTTGGTCCCCAGTTGGTGGCACTGTTTGTGGAGGTTTGGGACCTTCTGAGGTCGAGCCTCGCTGGAGGAAGCATGCTGAGGTCGTGCTGTTGGATGTTTTACTCTTTTGCTCTTTTAGCTTTTTAGGGGGGCACCACCTAGCTCCCAAATAAATCACACGTAAAGACTTATTCTTAGTTATGAGTGCCTAGCCTTCGCTTGGCTTGCTTCTTGCAGCTTTTCTCAACTTAAATTACCCCGACTGCCTTTTGCCTCTGGGCTTTTATCTCTCTCTTACTTCTGTCTGTCTTACTTTCACTCTTACTCGGTGGCTGGCTGGGTGGCCGGCCCCTGTCGTCCTCCCCTTTTTCTCTTGGTCCCCTTTCCTTGGTTCTTCTATTTATACTCTCTGCTTGCCCTGTCTGTCCTTTCTCCTGCCTTGCTATTGGTCATTCAGCTCTTTATTAGACCATCAGGTTTTTCAGCCAGGCAAAGAGTCACAGCTTCACAGAGTTAATGCAGCATAAACAAAAGGCACACACCTGAAAATAATACTCTGGAACCAACAGGGGTGGCCTTTGAGAGTTACAGTCTCGTCCCAGTTACACTTGGTGTCCTCTTCTTTCTGGGCTGATCTGCCAGCTCAGCAGTAATGCTGCTGCCTTTACAGCTCTACCCCTGACACCATGAGCCGAAAGGAGCTTCCTTCCGCCCGTCGTTTATGGGAGTTTGGAGTTTGTGGCAGAAACAGAAAGGGAACTGATACAGCTTCTTTTTGTTCAGCATGTTCTTGAGGTTCATTCAGACGATCAAAGGTACCAGCCCTTGTCCTTGGTTATTGCTGAACATGTTCCTTTCTGTTGTTCATTCCTTCTTCTTGCTGATAGACTCTTGGACTTTTTCCACTTTGGGGCAGTACGAATAATGACGCTATAAACACATGTGGGGTTGATCGTGGTTAAGAAGCCACAGCAGCGCATGGGAGACCGAAAGTCATACGTGAGGAATCTTCTAATTAGTAGTCATGACTTTAATTTGATAACAAGTGAGCTGGGAAGGGCATTGAGGGGGTGAGAGATGGTGAAGGGTGGCAGTTGTGAGTGGAGGAGCTTGCTGGAAGAGGGAAGCAGCAGTGGCGGCGTCAGAGTCCTCAGTGCGTGTGCTTCACAGTGCCTACTCCTGCCTGGTCGAGATTTGGGCTAGATCTTACCGTGCTGAGAAAGCGGTGACAGCGAGACTCAGGCTAGGGAAGAGCTTCATCTCTGAGGAACAGCAGACCTAAGCAACCTTCCTGTCCGCTGGATGCCTTCAGGGGGCTTCACTTTTGTTTTTATTTTTATTTTTTAGAGATGGGGGTCACACTATATAGCTCTAGCTATCATGGAACTCACTATGTAGACCAGGCTGGCCACCTGCCTCTGCTCTGGAGTGCTGGCATTAAAGGCATGGACCACTGCTCCCAGGGGGTTTTTATTCTTTATAACTTGTGTATGGGGTAGATTTTCCAGATAGTACATTGAGAAAGAAAGAAAACCCACTGACTTGTGAATGAAAGAGGTCAGGTTCTCACAGAGACGTGGGGTATAGTGAGAGCGTGGAGTCGGAGGACCTGGGACTTTAATCCTGGCTGCTTGCTGTCAGTGCCTCCACATCTGGAAAGCAAGGGTGTTTTCTACGTTTGTAGGGTAAGGTGAGAACGAGCAAAAGTGCTGTGAGCTTAGGAAGTGTTCCAGCAAGTCAGACCTTTGAGCAAGTTCTGCAGCTCCCGATCCTACTGTCGGTACGTTTCTCTGTAGATTTGTGCAGTTTACTTGATGCATTTTGCTGACATTCCTTGCTGACATAGTCTAAATAGGGCCTCAGCTCTCTGAAACGGAGAGAAGCAAGCAGGATAATTTGCCAATGAAAAAAAAACACACTCATGAGAGAATGTTAACTGGAGAGTCTTTGCAAGAGCCAAGCAGCTTAAAGATTATTGGGACATTTTTGTGATTGGGGCACCAGTGACCGTGAAGACACCCATTCTCCGTGGGTTGGTAAGTAAGGCAGGGCTTGGCTGCTGGACGCAGGAGATGCACTAAATGAAGCTGTTGGGAGCATGGCAGCCTGTATCCTTGTTCTCTTGTCCTAAATCATTTGTCTGCTTTGCTGAGGCCTCCAGACCTCGGGTCCAGTAGCCGAAGCCTCCAGTGACCAGCCTAGAACTGCAGCTGTGCACTGGTACTGGTTCTCCCTGACTTCCTGACTTTAAGCTTGTCACAGTGTTGGGGAAGGCTGCTAGTTTGTTTCCCAACCACCCTGACTTGAAATAATCACACAGAAATTATATTATTTAAACCACTGCTTAGCCAATCAGTTAAGCATATTGCTAGCTAGCTCTTATATCTTAAATTAACCCATTTCTATTATTTTATATTGCTATGAGGCTTGTGGCCTACTGGCAAGGTTCCAGCTGATGACTCCATGGCTTCTCACCAACTCCCCCTACTCTCTCTCTATATCTCTTTTAGCCTGGCTTTACTCTATTAAGCCATTGGCCGAAAGCAGCTTCTTTATTAACCAATGGCAATAAAACATACTCACAGCATACATCACCTCCCACATCAGCACAGTAGGGTCTGACTGCTTTTAGAAGGACTATCAGACTCGGAGGAGATGGATCCAATCTAGTTGGCAGTAACACTTAAAACTGTTTTGTTTTTACTTTACTTCTATAGTGTTTTTCCTACATGTTTGTCTCTAAATCACTCAAGAGCCTGGTGCCCTCCGAGGCCAGAAGAGGGTGTCAGTCCCCTGGAACTGGAGTTAAAGATGGTTGTGAGCTGCCATGTGGGTACTGGGGATTGGACCCAGGTCCTCTAGAAAAGCAACCTGTGCTGTTAACTGTTGAACTCTCTCTCTAGCCTCAGCCATAAAGAGTGGAGATTTAATATTGAATGGCCAGCTCATACTACATCGTGAAACAAGAGGGAATTTTCCTTTCTTCGAACCAGGGCACAGTTCCCGCATGTACAGAATATCTTGACAAGTGGGCGGATGTAATGCCTCCTCTAAGAGTCCCCTGAGAGGACTGATGGGAGAGAGCTGGAATAAATTAACAGCTCGTGTGGTAGTGAGGGTGGGGCTGTGGGAACCTGGTGGGAAAGCCTGTCCAGGTTGTTGGCATCATGAACAGTGGGTCAGTTGTGAGCTTTGGAAACTGTCTTAAGGCCCTGTTCCTGTCTGTGCAGCATTCTCCAGCAGCAGAGGCTCCTCGTTGGCCCTTCTGTCTCGGTGTGTTGTGTGCTCCCACACATGACTCCTCCCACTTTGGAGCACCATCTACCTGGGTTCTAGGCCTGCATGATTGGAGGGTTGAGACAGTTGGGAAGAACTTAGACAGGCTTTCAAACTCTTGCAGATGTAATTACAGCTGAGGAACCAAGGCAGCTTAAAACAGCAGCTAACAGGGTGGAGTCGAAGGACCTCAGTTGTAGCCAGGTAGGGAGTGCATGATAATATTTGCTGCTTTGTTCTTTCAGTGCCCAGTACAGGGCCCTGAACTTGGGCTAATCTAGAGAATTTCTGTAGACTGCATGACCTTTTATTATCTTCCAAGAAGTGAATCCAGCAGCTCTGAGGCCTGAAACTATCCCACCTGTATACATATATCCCTTTGTGTTGTGTGTAGGAGGGTGGTCTTGTTGATGGGTGCCAGCATAGATGGAACTATTCATTTCTGTAAACTAAGGTTGCTGGAGTTAGGGTTGTGAAGGTAGGGCAGTTGGAAGCTATGGCCTAGTAATAGTGTAACAATCACCCATTCTTAAAGCACTGCTGGCTCGCTTAGCTCTTTCTTCCTCAGGATGTCTTTTGCATCGGCCATCAGACAGTAACGGAGACTGGAGGCGTCCCAGAGGTTTTCTCATTCACACACCTGGCAGCTGAGACTAGCGTTTGCCCAGATCCCAGCTGAGGCTGCCACCCAGAATGCCTACCTTCCTGTGACTTTTCCATTTCCATTCCAAGAAGCCAGACAGTGTCACTTCTCCCTCTTCATGGTGGTAGTGGGAAGCCACAGCCCATGCCCAGCTGATGGAGATTAGGATTATTTTATTATGACAGAAGAATCAAAAAATCTATGGACATGTTAGAAAATCACAGCCTTTAAAATGCCATTCTCCTTCTAAAGTTTTCAATCCAAAGGTTTCTTACAAGAAAAAAAAAAGGCAGCCCCACGGGCCTTTGCCCCTTTTATACCCAGGTGGGAAGGAGACCGCACCCATGACAGAATCTGCTGGCCAACGGCTGTCATGCTTCAGATGGTGTCTGGTCCTTTGGAAGAATCAGTTCTTCCTCCTGAGCAATAAGTGATGGGCTCCTGCCTTCTCCCTCTGTGCTAGTCACGGTGATGACCTTGCCTCTCTCCTCGACGCCAAGGATGCTGGGAAACAGGAAGAGCAGAGTTGGTGTGCTCTTCCACTCCCTTATCAGCTTACTGCTCTCACAGTCTGATTCTCTGTCAGCTTTTGCCTGCTGCCTCTCCTTCCTCTCCATCGTCCTTATCCACCTGCCTCATCCTTTCCCAGACACTTTCAAGACCTTCATGGACATAGCAGCTACTCTAGGCCAGATTTGGCTTCAGAAGACATTACATGTTGCCTGATATCTTATTCCGTTCCTCGACCATTGAAATCTGCTGACCTTTAGGAAGAGTAAAAAGAACCTTTTTATCCCTTGTGAGTTCAGAGAGCTCTGCTTTCTGTTGTTGTGGAGTGAACTCTCTGGAAAAACCATTTCCACATCTCCTCACTGCTAGTGCTCAGTTTGAAGAGACACAGTGCTTCGGGACAGCCTTGCTTCAAGCTAGTAGACCGAGCGAGCGACCGGCATCATCAGTCTTTGTTCTCCCTCCTTTACGACTCTCAGCGCATTGTGGGGCCTTAACGATACTATTTGGTGGGGTTTACATTCTTTTAAGAAAGGCTTATTTGTAATTTTTATTTCACATGTGAATGCCTGCACATATATGTATGTGCACCATGAGTTAGGGTAGCTGTGAGCCACCTGATATGGATGCTCCCCAAGGGCAGCAAGTGCTCTTAACTGCTGCGCCATCTCTGGCTCTGGATTTATGCAGCAGTGGAAAGGAAAGGAGGTGAGATAAGGATCTTGTCAGAAGCTTGCACTTAATGAAATAAAAGTTGTTGAGACAAAGTATACTCATTGTTTATTTCAGACCTTTAAAGCTTGCCAGAGCCTTTTTCTTGACATGGCTTCCGTTGTTCTTCTGCCACATGGATGAAGTCCAGACAAGGGTAGAGACTCTAATAGCACCGTTGTGTGCTCTTCCTACCAGAGTGGTACTACCTCCATCTCTCTATGGCTCCCAGATGGGGAAGACTGGTGAAGACACTTCCCCCCAACCCTTGGGGCTGAAGGTCACAAGTGTCCAGTTGCCTAATAACAAGTCTTTCTCAACTCTGCTGTTCTGAATCCTGGCTAAAGGTGACTGGTGCAGAGGCTGTGATGTTATGCCAGATGTTGTACACATCAGCGGCATGATGCACTGTGTGCCTATGTCACGGTGCTGTGGTTCCCGTCTGTGCTTTGGCAGACTTTCTGATCATGCCGTATCATGGGTCTTTGTAGGTTACTGTAACTACATGGCCTGCACCTTAAGTCACAGAGATGGCCATGACTTGGCAAGTTCTGCGTGAACTGTCACTTGAAAAGGTTGTTTGAGCTCCTAGAATAACATTTTCTTCATTAACATGGACCCCTTCTGCAACACGTGCACCTACCATCCCATGGGCACCATAGCGCCCTCCTTTCTTCCACCCATACCATGTAAGTTCCTGCTTTGCTCTACTCTGCCTCATGACTTTAGGACTAAGATGTTTGGGGGGGGGAGGGAAGATGAACCTTAGATGCTAGGGAAGCAGATTAGGTCATCTGATTTGAGGGTGGCATACTCTTTGATTTGCAGAATCGTGTTTCCTGTGGTACAGTCTAAAAGCTGCAGGTGCAGCCTTGCAGCAAGTGCAGCATGTTAACCGTTATTCCCGTGTGCACTCTCAGGGCAGAGACGCTAGTCATCTCTGCAGTATCACTGACTGCAGAGCAGTGGCCCTCACCCATGTCCTGCGAGGCTACATTAATAAGCACTCTTGTTTTTGCCCAACACCAGCCTTTTGAACATTAGAATTGCTCAGAGGGTTGGTAGGTTGATTATGACTGAATCTTAAAGGAGCTCAGATTCTCTGTCTCTTATTATTCTCTCATCCATTCATCCTGATGTGGTTTCCCTTCCCTTCACTCCTCCCATCCCCCACCTCCATCCCCAGATACACTCCTCCATTTCCCTTCAGAAAAGAGCAGGCTTCCCAGGGATATCAACTGAACATAGCTTAACAAGTTACAGTAAGACTATGCCAAACCCTGTTTCAGGAGTAGGCAAAAACATCATAGATACCCCCAATATAAGGAGCCCCACAAGAGCACCAAGCTACATGACCATAACATATACACAACACATTATATATACATATATAACATATGCATAACCTAGTGCAGACCCATACAGGCTCTGTGACTGATGCTTCAATCTCTCAGAGTCTCTTTAGAACTGAAGGTACTTTGAAGGGCCAGTTCTGCACTGACAGATACAGAACCAAGCTCATGGAGACTCATGAACTCTAGACCGACAACTGTGGATCCTCCATGGGCCCAAACTAGGCCTTCCATATATGGGCGACAGTGGTAAAGCTTGGACTATCTGAAGGGCCTCTGGCAGTAGGACTAGGATCTATCCCTGGTACACGAGCTAGCTTGTTGGAGCCCATCCCTATGGTGGGATGCCATGCTTAGCTTTAATGCAGTGGGACAGCTGGTCCTGCCCCAACTTAATGTGCCAGACTTTGCTGGCTCCCCATGGGAACCCTTGCCCATTGGGAGGAATGGATGGGAAGTGAGATGGGGTAGGAGGGAGAACTGTGGTTGGACTGTAGGATCTCACTGAAATGTGCATGGAAGAGAAGGAGCAAGGGGCAGCTCTAGAAAGTGCCTAGTGGGGCTGAACCGGCAAGGCTAAACGTGATTTTAATGTTTGGATGCAGGTGGATGAATGACTGGATAGATGAGGGGCAGGTGGGTGGACAGATAGTTAAAAATAGGAGGGGAAACCAGAGTACCAGAAGGTTTTCTTTTAAAGCTGACAGATTGACCCAGGATTTCCATTTGCGCCTGCGCCTGGTGATGTCAGGGACTAGCTGACTGTCTTCCGTTGATGCCAGCAAATGTCTCCATAGCAGAATGCTCCCAAGCCCCAGTAAATGGGCTGGTTATTGAAACAGGATGTATTCTGAGCTGTCAGCTAATCGTGCTGCTCAGGCAGTTGCTGTGTCCAAGTCTGTTCCATGCCTGAATTGCTTAAGAGACTTTCCTCCTGGGGCCGAGTGTCTGGGTTTCTGTGATGGTGACATGTATCTTGTGTCTCCCCAGTTGCATGCCCGTGTTCTTTCAGGTCACACCGGTGGCGTTTCATTTCATTACAGGCCTTGTGATACTGGCTTTGATAGGTTTTTCTTTTGTCCTAGCTTGTGATGACGCATGTTCCCACAGAAGTGAGTGAGTACAGACTCAGTCTTCCAGTGCTTAGCTTCTTCTGTTATATAAATCTAATTTCCCTTTTTTCAGAAACAATAAAATATAACAAGTCTTTCTGATCTTCCTTAACTGTTAGAGCTGCTACAGCTACTAATGGTTAAGAAACAAATATAATCAGGGATTCCCTCCTTTCAACGTCAAAGCAAAAGAAAGGAGGAAGAGTTGTAGAACAGCAGTTATGTCAGATGGGAGGACTACAGCTAATTTGTTCTAAAAACCAGCATCAGACAACCATAGACTTCTTCCCGTCCCAGGTCAGAGGTGGGCATGCATCCTCTGCTGCTAGCTTCTGCCTCACCTCTGCCAGCGCTTGGCTGGTGGCTCTGTGTCAGAGATCACAGCAGAGTGCAGGAGAGGAGCCCTGTGTTCTCAGAGGATCCTCTCTGACTCTCCGGCTTTCTCCTTATGCTGGTCCCCCACTTTTACACAGTTTTGTGCTCAGCCTTCTCTAAAAAAGGGGCCTTGCTTGAATGCCATGTTTAGAATTCAGTGTTAGTTTTCCAGGGGCTCTGCACAGGGCAGAATTGGGGTGTCTCTTGGTTCACTTCACGTTTGTCCTTGACAGGATGATTATCCCAAACCACAGCTTCTTGAACCTTGGGAGTAGGAATTGCCTGTTACCCATCTCTGTATTCCTGCATTTATTTAAGCCGGCACCTGATAGTGCTTGGTGATGTGTGACCTCATTTTTATAATGTCCTTTGCCTACTTCCTTTATCTATTTGTCTGTCCTCCACCTACCTAGCCATCCTTCCAGTATGTATTCTGTTCATCATACAGTAGTACCAGGCATGTATCATAGGTAAGACATACTTGGTCCATGAATCTATATGTGAGGTAAAGGCACACTCAACAAGTTAACAAGTAAGTACATACAGATTGTGAAGAATATAATGAAAAGGACTGACTGAACACTGAGCCAGAGGAAGTAGAAGGGTCACCAGAGTTCTCCGATGACCACGCAGCCTCCAGCCAGGTGACTACGAGATGGAAAGATGTGTACTGAGTGCATCTTCCATTCCACCCAGTTCTCAGAGTTCGACTTCTTTTCTGAATGTATATATTATCACTTTGAATTGTGCATTGGTGCTTTAATAGTAAATGTGTTTCGTTATGGTTACGTCATCTTATTCAGATATGTTGTAAAATATTATCTTGAGATGTGTTACATTTGTTTAATGATGCAAATAGGTGTTGCATTCTTTTATGTTGTGTTTGTTTAACTCTGTGAAGCTGTGTGTTAATTGGCCTGTCTAAAACACCTGATTGGTCTAATAAAGAGCTGAACGGCCATTGCAAGGCAGGAGAAAGGATAGGCAGGTTGGCAGGCAGAGAGAATAAATAGGAGAAATCTGGGAGAAAAAGGAAGAGCAAGAGGGATCAAGGAGAGGATGCTGGGGGCCACCAGCAGCCAGCCAGTCACAGAGGAAGAGTGAAAGTAAGATATACAGAAATAAGAAAAGAAAGCCAGATGGTGGTGATACATGCCTTTAATCCCAGCACTTGGGGGGGCAGAGACAGTTGGATCTCTGTGAGTTTGAGGCCAGTCTGGTCTACAAGAGCTAGTTCCAGCACCAAAGCTACACAGAGAAACCCTGTCTTGAAAAACCACCACCACCACAAAAAAAAAAAAAAAAAAAAAAAAAAAAGGCAGGCATTTATAAATAAGAATAAGACCCCGTGGAAGTTGGGTTGTGGACTCCCCAAAAGAGAGCCAAAGAGTAAAAGAACAACAGATACGAATGAATTCAACTAGGCCATTAGCCCATTGAGAAAAGACTGTGTCTATGTGGCAAGCATGTAAATCTTCATACATATTGGTTGTTTTTATTTGTTTAGCTTTTTAAGAATTTGAGGTTTTCCAAGTGGAGCATGGTGGTGCACACCTTTAATCTCAGGCCAAGGCAGGTAGATCTGAGTTCCAGGCCAGCCAGGGCTGCACAGTGAGACACTCTTTAAAAATGAAAATGTATGAGTGAGTACATCCCATGTTCCTCTTTTTGGGTCTGGCTTACCTCACTCAGGATAGTGTTTTCTATTTCCGTCCATTTGCATGCAAAATTCAAGAAGTCCTTGTTTTTTACTGCTGAGTAGTACTCTAATATGTATATATTCCATACTTTCTTTATCCATTCTTCCATTGAAGTGTATCTAGGTTGTTTCCAGGTTCTGGCTATTACAAACAATGCTGCTATGAACATAGTTGAGCATATACTTTTGTTGTATGATAGGGCATCTCTTGGGTATATTCCCAAGAGTGGTATTGCTGGGTCCAGGGGTAGGTTGATCTCGAATTTCCTGAGAAACCGCCACACTATAGTCATCCTTCTGGATATTAACCTTCATCAGGCGATGAAAGGAGACACAGACAGAGACCCACATTGGAGCACCGGACTAAAATCCCAAGGTCCAAATCAGGAACAGAAGGAGAGAGAGCTCGAGCAAGGAACTCAGGACCGCAAGGGAAGCACCCACACACTGAGACAATGGGGATGTTCTATCATCGGGAACTCACCAAAGCCAGCTGGCCTGGGTCTGAAAAAGCATGGGATAAAACCGGACTCGCTTAACATAGCGGACAGTGAGAACTACTGAGAACTCAAGAACAATGGCAATGGGTTTTGATCCTACTGCACGTACTGGCTTTATGGGAGCCTAGGCAGTTTGGATGCTCACCTTACTAGACCTGGAAGGAGGTGGGTGGTCCTTGGATTTCCCACAAGGCAGGGAACCCTGACTGCCCTTCGGGCTGATGAGGAAGGGGGACTAGATTGGGAGAGGGGGAGGGAAATGGGAGGCGGTGGCGGGGAGGAGGCAGAAATCTTTAATAAATTAATTAATTAATTAATAAAAAAATGAAAATGTATCAGAACAGTGGTGGCACACACCTTTCGGTGTCCCAGCATTCGGATGCAGAGGCAGGTGGATTTCTGTGAGTTTGAGGCCAGCCTGGTCTACAAAGCAAATTCTTGGACAGCTGGGGCTACATAGAGGAACTCCGTCTCAAAAAATAAAGCAAAGCAAAACAAAATGAAAAAGTAATTTTTTTCTAAATTTGAGACAAAATTTTCCATTCCTTTTAAGTGTTATAAGTAACATATTTTGCCTCTTTATCTGTTTGAAATTTTCTGGTATAAAAATCAGAAGACAAAGTAAATTACTTGTGAAGGAAAAAAGTAAATGAGCATTGTAATAACAGCCCCTATATACCGTGATGCACAGTTTGTTTTAACTGATTCTGCACGTCCACTTGGCTGTGTAGACTTTACTTGCACTGACATATTTGTTTCCTATTCTGTGCCAGGGTTTGATACCGTCAGACTTCACAGCTTTTGCGAGCCTGGCTAGTGAATTAATGTCCAGGCTTCATTTTGTCACATCACATTAGCCATTTGCACTTCTCTTCGCTGTTCATGTACTTTGTGGTCTTTTCCTATTGAGTCGTTTGTCTCCCTGAGTTGTAGGGTCAGCTCGTATACTCTACATAGCAGTCCTCTGTTGTATAGATTACAGATATTTTGTCTCAATCTCTTCTATTTTTCTGTTGTTTCAGCTCGCCTTTTAAACCCTACAGTAATGAGTAGTGGGTCTTCCATTTCAGTCTAACCCAGTACTTTTGGTGATGGTACATTATGGTATCTGTATGCAGCCAGGATAGTGTTCTGAAGTCTGTGGGGCTCTGTGGTGTCATCTGTCAGCACGGCAGGAAAATCATCACCAGCATCCATTGTCTTTGGTCCAGTAGACCCTGTCTGTTTTTGTTCACTAGTTATCTTATAAATTATTTACAAAACTAGGAATAGGAATGAAATGAAGAACTCATTTGAAAATAAAATAAATGGGAGCTGGAGCGGTGACTCATTGGTTACGAGTGCTTGCTGCTCTTACAGAGGACCTGGCTCACAGCTGTCTGTAACTCTAGTTCCAATGCCTTATTCGGGCCTGTTTGGGCACCAGACTTGCACATGATGCACATACATGTAGGGAAATACTTGTGGACATAAAAAGTCTTTTAAAATATATAATACATGAAGTAACTTTTCCACATTCTTTTGGTTATGGGTAAACACACACACGCACACATAACATGTATATACACACATACTAGGGTTTTTTTTATTGTGTTTTATTTCTTTTTTTAAATTTTAATTTTTTTACTTCTTTTGATATGTTTTATTTGAGACAGGGTATAACCATATAATTCTGTCTTGGATCTTGATATGTAGACTGGACTGGACTTGAACTCACAGAACACTTTCTGCCTTTGCCTCTCAAGTGCTGGAATGAAGTGTGCGTGCTACCACACTTGGCCATATATTCTGAATTTTTATTCTACATTGTCCTTGTTGGGAGCGCACACACATAATGTGTTACCCCTGAAATGGATGTGTCTCAAATTACAGCTAACTGCTCATTAGCTGTTGTGCGTGAACCCGATGCATCCTTTCTGAAAGGCTGATTGTGGTTTCAGGTCTGGCTTAGCATTGCTCCTAGTTCTTCTCATTCTTGCAGCATCAAAAATAGCACTTGGATGTTTTGTGTGGAACCTTTGGTGATTCACAGAGCTGCTTTGTTTCCTAATTCAAAGTTTTGGGTGGTTTTTTTTTTTTTTTTTTTTTGGTATCTAGAGTAGAGTAATCAATGATTTTCTTTTTCTGAGACAGGGTTTCTCTGTGTAGCCCTGACTATAGATTACTTTGTAGGCCAGGCTGACTTCAAACTTGCAGAGATCCTCCTGCCTCTACCTTCTGAGTGCTGGAGGTAAAGGTGTGCACCACCACCATCTGGCTAGCCAATAATTTTCAAATGTCTTTGTCATCTGTGTTCCTCTGTCATTATTGTATACCTTCCCCTGTAAACTATACCAAATACAGTTTACACACAGCATCATGGAAAATGAAAGGATAGGTGTGTCTTTTTATTGTAACAGAAGCCATCCAAGGTCGTGCTGCAAATACTGCATGACAACATCTTTCCTGGTAAAGCCTAACTGGGCAGAGAGTATGCGCTTCTTTTTGTGTTAGGAATATATTATTTACTGTTCAATTTTTTTAAAATCACATTTATTATGTATTCTGTGTGTTCTGGGAGGAAGGAACGCACGTGGGAACGTCAGAGGAGAACTTTGAGTGTGTTCCCTTCTTCCACCATGTGGGTTCTGGGGATCAACCTCAGGTTACCAGGCTTGGCAGGAGGTGCTGGCCCAGCTCAGCAGTTCTTGAATTTGAGGACATTCATCTGGTCTACTGTCACCAAAGATCATAGAGTGAAATTTGTTTCTGCCATCAGTTTCATTGCCATTGGACATCTGCTGTACACTTCACATCTCTGTGTGTATCTGATTTGTCTTGGAATTGTGGAGTGTCTTCCTGTGCCACTTTTTCTTAAGGCCATTAGAGATGGAAATTTTGAAGTCAGGATTCTGAACAGTGTTCAGTGGAGGCCAAAAGCAGATAGAAATGCCTCCAGCGGTTCATTCTGTGCTGAAACCGCATGAGCTGCTCCAGAAGGAAGACACCACAGCTGGCTCTGCAGACCCTGAGGTCACACCGAGGGCTTGAGTCCACTGGAGAGTGTATGACTGTGTTAATCTGGAATGGCCACTGATCTGAAAGGTGTTAGACATCACCTTTTCTGTGTGTTGTGAGCAAAAGGAGGAAATGAACGTCTTTTGTCTGGGACAGATGCATCCTCTTCCTGTTCGTCTGCTCCCAAGAGTCCTGCTTTATCTGCCCCTCTCCTCTCCACCTCTTTTCTCTATCCAAGCTGTTGGCTCCAGAGTGAACTGCATCTCTGTAGAGCACAGGGCACTGCCAGCCTCTCAGTCGGGAAGTCTCTCTAAGAGGGGTGTTTGCCAAGTGCAATATCATTGTGTGTGCAGGCATCACAGGAGTCTGCCAAGCCCAGAGGTAGGCTGCCAGTGCAAATGCCACGTCGACATGACATTTACAAGTTTAGAGTCTGGAAAAGGACTGGCCGCGGACACCTTCAGCTATCTCGTTTCCGGTATCAGTAACCGGGCCAGCTGGGATTTTCAGACTGAAGAACTCAACCAGGAAGTAATACTTGATGTATTTGAAGCTGTCATTACCCTCTTCCAGGAAAGGAGAAATCCATAGGCTGCAAGATAAGCCATAATGGTTAAGCTTGTAGACTCGAGAATTAAGCATAAGCATGGATGAGGCTCTTGAATGAGGTTCTTATCAGTTATTACAATGAACTTGAACAAGCTGCTTAATCTGCATGATCCTGAGCTCTGAGACAGGAATGTCACGGTCACCTTTCTCATAGATTTATCACATAGAATAAACAAATGGAAAACAAAATCACTTACATGCTTCAAAACCCCCTGGTAGATTGTTTCCAGTTCTCATACTTCAGTCATGAGAATTTTCCAGAACATATTGTGCCAGCAAGAGCTTGTGTGTAGACTAGCCTCGGTTGAGGCACTGCTGCAGCACCGCATGGGGTCCCAGGACACGGTTTTCCTCGTCTCTCTAGGGAGCCAGGATTGTTTGAACATTTTGCATTTCTGTAATTGTTTAGGTGCAAATATTACTTAGAACTTTGTATGCCCTAGAACTTTTGTGTGTCACGTTCAAATGCAAAATGCAGACCCATAGCTCTTGAAAGGCTGTTTATTAGGGCAACATACTTTTTTGGGGGACATGAGTAACAAGGTCAATTATCATGCTCTGGTATCTGAATAGTAGATTTTTTCCGTATTTATATAAAATATAAGCATTGAGGTAACCTTGGTTTTTTTTTTAAACTCTTTTCAGAGCCGTTAGTAAAATGATGAGATTCCTACCTCTCCTTTCTCTTCTCTTCCAGGTCTTCAAAGCTATTTCGGGCATTCTATGTCCCCTTCCTGTCGGATCAGTATACAGTGTATGTGAACTACACCATCCTTAAGCCTCGGAAAGCAAAGCAAAGCAGGAAGAAAAGTGGAGGTTAGCAACAGCCCCATGGCTCCAGCGGACAGCCATCACGTTGACTAGTGGTTCCACTGAGCTGTAACGCTCGTAATAAAGGTCACCTGACAAGAATGCCAGATTCTGGGTGCTCTGAACTCATCACGTCTGGCAGAGTCACACACTTCCTGCCCCTGTGTGTTCTGCATGTGAGCTTTCTGCAGATAGGCAGAGTCCCGAGCGCCTGGGGAGATGCATTGCTCCACTTGTCAATTGTTTTCTCTCTTCAATTATTTTCTAGAGTGGAGGAGAGCAGAAGCCGCTCCCAGAAGAGCTGAGAGCCCTTGACTGGCTGTGTGTGCTAGCAGTTCTGCACACTCTGGCCTGGCGTCTGGGAACTAGCAAGCCTTCTTTAGGGTACCTGGTTTCTCCACCAAAGCTGTTTGGCAGCTCCTAGCAGACCTTGTTCAAATCCGAGTGCTGAAAAGCACAGCCTAGTCGCCAAGTGACATGTCCTTTCACCTCCCGCAAGACGCATTGCAGGACTGCAACCCTGGCCTGGGAGCTCAGGAAAAAGGCGACCACTGAAGAACTGTGACCTAATCTTATTATTTATGATGCCTCTAATTTTCATTTTATTTTCTTTAAAATCAATAATAATCATATGGCTATTTGTGAAGGGTTTTAAGATTTTAAAAAAAGTTTCAGCATGATATATCTTGAATCCTAGACTCTGTACAACTATATTGGGCATCTTTGGAGAGAAGTATATCAGTAGAGTTGGGTGACATCATATTTTAAAGTAGCTTGAGGCCATTTTGCGGACATTGAGAATTCCTTTGTGTAAAATGACAGCCCTGGTGAAATGAAAAGGACAGTGTGTATATATAGCACCCACACTTCAATTCTGCTGCAAGGTGTCCTTGAGCAGGCACGTCTAGTTGCATAGGCGGTGGTAAGGACTACCAAAGGCTGCCTGTTAGTTCCCCTTCCCTTTCAATACGGCACAATGTGTAAGACATTTCCTCAGTGTCTCATTTGATCCCCAGCCACTGCGAGGACCCACTTCACAGAAGAGGAAGCAGATGAGGGGGACAGGAGAAGTGGCTTGTCTCTTGTCATATGTGTGGGCAGGAAGTCATAGGCCTGGGTGTCGAATCCAGGCTGTCTGACTTCTCACGTTCTCAGACTATCCATGCCTCTCCTCCACCTATGAAACACGACTTGGGAGGAGGATTAGATTGACCACAGGCCACGTTTGTTTTGCCAATTTCTGTTTTAAGGAAGATGTTAGGTACAGTTCTTTGAGTCCTTTGGAGCCTGTGGGTGACACCTCACTTAGCAGTGCTTTGTGGTATTGCCAGACCTCGGTAGGAAGGTCCTGACTCTATAACCCACAGGATCTTCTGCATACAGGCTTCTTGTTGTCCCTGTGGGCCATGTTACAGGTGCCTTATTTCCTTTAAGGGTGACAGGTTCTAGTAGTGCAGAGGGTAGATCTGATTTTCAAGGTTTCCATTTTCCTGTTTCCTTTTTTTTTCTTTTTAAGGAAAGTAACTTTCTAATGTGAATTAGTCTCAATAAAAGAATAAAGAGGACAGAAAAATAAGTAGTTAAATGAAAATATTTACTCTTGGGGGTTCCCCCTCTGAAAGAATACCGATTGGAGTTGATGAAGCAGAGGTGAGGCAGCAGGTTCAGACATACAGAATGACAGCTGCACAGGAAGAATAGACCACAGCCCTACTGTGCGCATGGTCCCTGAAATTCTGTTCTCAGCACCTGATCACCACTTTCCAAGGCAAACAGTGGGGTGTGATCTGAAGACCAGAACTGCAGTGAAGCCTATCTATCTCAGAAGCCGAGGCCCTGTAGGATGCACAGAAGAGTCGATGATGGGGTTCAGAGTGTTGTTCGCATGTTTACTGTGTGGAAGACCCAGGGTTCAGTTCCTTTTTTTTTTTAAAGATTTATTTATATATTAATTATGTATACAACATTCTGCCTCCATGTATGCCTGCAGGCCAGAAGAGGGCACCAAATCTCATTACGGATGGTTGTGAGCCACCATGTGGTTGCTGGGAATTGAACTCAGGACCTCTGGAAGAGCAGCCAGTGCTTTTAACCACTGAGCCATCTCTCCAGCCCCCCCAGGGTTCAGTTCTTAACATATGCAAACACCCCCCAAAATGGTACAGAGTTGAGCTATTTGATCATCTTGCATGTCTGAAACAAACGTAACGATCCTCCACAGGTGCCTGACGTGAACCTAGGCCTCTACGTACGCATGTGCGTGCACTCACACATGTACACACAGTCAGCTCAGTGAGAACTTAATTTATAAAGTAGCCAATTATAAATTATAAAGGCCAAGTTGGCATAGAGCTCTCTTGGGATTGTCGGTTCCAGTTCCTTTGAAAACCCCACGCTGGCTTTCTCCATCTGTTTCTGGTGAGGGCACAGGACATTGTGGACACTATGCCAGGTACCTCTCAACACTTGGGGGTTGGTTAGCTTCCCCTGGGAAGAAGAAGGGTGTCATGGGCAGTCTCACATCTCTGCCAAGCACCGCTGTGCACACCCCTCTGCTCGGTCCTTAGAGTAAGGTCCACACGTGTAGATGTTGCTGCTGAGGATGGAGCTCACACGTGATCCATAATCTCCTTTGTGGGCAGGATAAGGTAGTAGGGAGACTTGGCAAATCCAGACTTCTTTGCTCTCTAGCCCAAAAGCAGCTTTATCCGAACCTAAATCTTGTGACACTGAGTGCCATTATTGACCCAGTCAGCGTGATAGGAATCTGTTAACAAAATCTGCCTCTTGCCTTTTCTTGTCATCTGATAAAAACACAGGTTATCTTAATCTCTTTGGGTAAGTGCGGAAAGCTGCAGCCTGTACTCCTTATTACTGAATCAGGCTTGCAGCAGACGTGGTTTTATAGCAGGGTGGTTATTGATCCCAGTCCCCTTTTCTTTGGGTCTGGAGTTCTGGGAAAGAGCTTTGGAGTCCTTAGGTGAGGATCCCCAGTGGGAACCCTCTCTTGTGTGTTCTGCTTCCTAGGACAGAGTGAATGGGAGGCACCATGGCTGTATAGCCTTCTGGCTAACACCAGACGTCTTGGCTTCTCACGTAGTTATTTTTGTTTACATCAAAGAGGCAAAGAGGCACTTAAATCTTCGCCTCTACAGATGCAGTAAAAACTTACACGGGCGTCTACTTTTAGGCTCCCACGTTGAATTCCTCAGGTAAGTGGATGACAATGGCTTTGTAACAAGAAGCTCAAGGCACTGTTGGAGTTTCAGGGGCTCGCTGGAGTATCCATCCCATGTAACCCCGGGATTCTTGAAGCCAATGAAACCAGGAAGCAGCACAGTGCTGAAGCCCGTGCATCCAGTTCACCGTCTTCCTGATCCTTGTGCTTTTTCCATGGCAGTGTTTACATTGCATGCCTACTGTATTTCTGTGAAGGAAAAAAGTCAATAAATGTTGGCAGTTTGCCCCCCTCCCTTTGAGACAGGGTTTCTCTGTGTAGTGCTGTATGAACTGGAACTCTCTGTAACCCACTCAGACTCACCTGCCTCTGTCTCCCAAATACTGGGATTAAAGGTGTACCCCCACCTTGAGCTTGATCCCCCCCCCTTTTTAAAAGATTTTATTTATTATGTATGCAGTATTCTGCCTGCAGGTAGACAGGCAGGCCAGAAGAGGGCACCAGATTTCATTACAGATGGTTGTGAGCCACAATGTGGTTGCGGGAATTGAACTCAGGACCTTTGGAAGAACAGCCAGTAGCCAGTGCTCTTAACCGCTGAGCCAACTCTCTAGCCTGATTTCCCCTTCTTCCTTTCTTCCTTCCTTCCTTTCTTTCTTTCTTTTTTTTTTTTTTTGAGACAGGGTTTTTCTGTAGCTTTGGTGCCCATCCCGGAACTAGCTCTTGTAGACCAGGCTGGCCTCGAACTCACAGAGATCCGCCTGCCTCTGCCTCCCGAGTGCTGGGATTAAAGGCGTGCGCCACCACCGCCCGGCTGATTTCCCCTTTCTTAAGGTCACTTTTTTCATTCGCACTCAGCTTCTAATCTTCACTGGGAATTGGAATTGGAAACAGCACAACTTCGGTGTCCTTCATCCCCATGTTGCAGTTCATAGATGCAGCTTTCAGAGGTCAAAGAGTCCAGAATGTGTTCCCTGAAACTTAGGGAAGATGCCTTCCGGAATCACAGTAGTAGTTTCGTTCCTTCCAGGGGAAACTGAGCGCACAGGAATTTGAGCATTGTGCTGGAGAGAATGTGCCACATGCCTAGCTTATCTTAGGGTTTGAGCTTCAGGCCTCTGGAGTCCAAGAGTCTGGTTGTCATTGGCATCATGACCCAGTTACAACTGGCATTTGGGTAACTTCCCCCTTGGGGAGGTGCTGGATTTGGAGGGTGGGAGAAAGGGAACTTTCTCCATCCTTGTCTTCCGATCTTCTCATGCCACCTCATCACCTGACTTTGCAGAATTGCTTTTCACTTTTCTTCCCACCTGACCCAGGTGTCCTTGAGATTTAACTTATCTTTCCCACGTTATTTTAGACGTGGTCATTAATCTAGTCCCAGGTGGGAAAGGCCACTGGAGTCATCGTTCTGTCCTGTGTAGGACACCACCTTTGCTCTCTGTCCGTGTGCTCCTCCATCTTCAGAGCCTCATTTAGAGTCCTCCAGACTTCAGACCCCTCTGTTAGGAGCAGACAACTTTAAGCAGAAACCTTGTAAACCTCTGTTTCAGGAATGATAACTGGCAAAATGGAGCAGGCTCCATGCCGTCTTATTCGGGGCTCAGCAATCCCCCAACGTTGTTTTGCTCCCATGCATTTGACAACAAGGAAAGTAAAAGACACCTTTTTACTACAGTAAGCTCTTGCTTTCAATTTGGCACAGATTTTTCATTTTTATTTTTTGAGGCATAGTTTCATTCTGTAGCCTAGAGTGGTCTGTAACTCAGTACATCGCCCACACTGGCCTAGGAGTCACAGCAATCTTCCTGCCTCAACCTCCCATTGTTGATGTGTGAGTTACTGTGCCCAGCATCTTGGTCTGAATTCTTAGACACAGAAAATGCAGCAAGTCAGAAGTCTTGAGAACTCAGAAGAGCAGCTTTTAAGTCAGCCTGTTCGTGTATGTGTGGGGCTTAGCAGTTCTGAACTCCAGACTTTGGCACGAGAGCACATTCCTGAGGTTGCTTCTAAAAAGAGCAACAAGGCCCTGTATGGAATATTTACATTTCTCTATTCCCTGATTTTGGCGGGTCAGACTTGGCACAGATTTTCTTCCGAATGAGTCTGGCTTAGAAGACTTTCTCGTTGATGTGATGAGGTGTTAGGTTTTTCTTGTCCCCTGTCCTTTGTAGAAGATGCTCAGCTGCCGGGCGGTGGTGGTGCACGCCTTTAATCCCAGCACTCGGGAGGCAGAGGCAGGCGGATCTCTGTGAGTTCGAGACCAGCCTGGTCTACAG
>NC_022012.1:45136331-45139555 GCF_000317375.1 Microtus ochrogaster
AAAAAAAAAAAAAAGATGCTCAGCTGCAATCTGGATTTGTGGTCACACACTCAGATTGAATATTAAGTAGCAAATAATATTGTAAAGCTGAAAACTTCCCTGGATCTTCCCAGCTGTGGAATTCTGCCTAGACCTGACTTTTGAACAAGTTCAAATCAATACGTCCAACCAATGAAATGAGGGAAATTGAGGTTAGGGAAGTCACGGTGGGGGGCTGTAGTGGCAAGGACAGCTGGACATTTCCTGTTGGAGCCTTGTAAACTAAATACCTTGTTTGACTGAACAGTTTGAGTTTAAGTGAACATTTAAGTTTGAACTTTTTTTCTTGAAATTTAAGTGCATCTTGCAGTATCTTTAAAACACTTCAAAGTAAGTCAGGCCTTTCAGTTTGCTTTTGGTTTTGTTTTGTTTTGCTTTCTCTTTACTTTTTGGGTTTGTTCTGTAGTTTCTTACCTGGAGATTAAAAAAAAAAGCATAAACTAGGTAACTTTTTGATGGGCCTTAAAAGCCCAAGTGGATGATTCAAGATCGATTTCCTCAGAGTAGGGCTTTTCAGGGACCGTCATGGATTGCAGGCAGCATCTGCTGTAAGAAGGCTCTTTGATCTCCATTTGTAGGAACAGTTGGGCAACCGGCACCTTTGCCCTTCGGTCAGTCCCTTAAGCTCGCTAGTCAGCTGCATTGCCAAATAAAGAAGGGCAGGGCAGGGCGTCTGGGTTCTTGGCTGGCTGTTGTAGAAACACTGCTCTCAGTGCTGCAGAAATCACAACCAAGGGAGCAGCAGTTCTCAGCCAGAGCTGCAGGGTTGGAACATGGGGGAGACCGTTGAGCTGCCACACTGCACAGCCCTCCCTCAGGAATAAAGAGCTAGCAGCTCGGGGTAAGCAGAGGCTTCATTGTGTTTAGAGCCTTCTAGTGTGTAGCAAGCGTTACACACCACTGCCCTTGATAAAGACTAGGTAAGCTTCACGCCAGAGACCATTACTAACAAAGCTGACAGAATGCCATTATCCTTTTCTGATCTTAACTCCCAGTCTCCCAGGCCTTTATTTGGGTCTCTCCCCTCTCTTGACCCCAAGCCTCCCTACCTGCTCTGTCTCTCATGCCCTCTGGAATCCTTCTTACTGGAAAACCAGTTAACTAGTCAGACACTGATAGACGCTAACGGATGATTGAGGGCTCCTGGAGTGTTCTAGTTAACACATCTAAAAAAAGAAAAAAAATACAATTACTTTTTTTGTGCCATATATGGATTTATTAGGTAGGAAAAGAAAGTTTGAGTAGTCAGTCTCAACCTTCATTGTAGGGCTTGACCCTGCTTGGCCTCATCAGGCCAGGATGCATGTCGAACAGGACAATGGGAGTAAAAATGTGTGCTTGTGTTGAGCCCATCTTC
Source organism: Microtus ochrogaster (assembly GCF_000317375.1). Classification (NCBI taxonomy): domain Eukaryota; kingdom Metazoa; phylum Chordata; class Mammalia; order Rodentia; family Cricetidae; genus Microtus; species Microtus ochrogaster. Next base: position 45,137,728 of record NC_022012.1, read on the forward strand.
TCAAGGCACACCCTGGAGCCAGCTTTGTATGGTCAGTGAGAGACACACTTAGCTTAGCTGATCATGATAACTCAGGACTTTAACTCTCAAGAGGCAGAGGCAGTGAATCTCTGAGTTCGAGCTAGCCTGGTCTACAGAGTGAGTTTTAGGATAGCCAGGGCTACACAGAGAAATCGTGTGTGTGTGTGTGTGTGTGTGTGTGTGTGTGTGTGTGTGTGTCAGGGGGAGGCGCACTTAGCTTTTCACTGAGCCGAGTGTGGTGAAGCCCCCACTCTGTTGTTTTGCCACCATTTGCTGACAGTCTCTTTGCAGCAGCTGCTGGCTGGCCGAGGCATGGGAGCAAAGGTTAATCCCATTTCAGGAGAAGTGACCTGAAGCGTGTTCACTCAACCACTAAGAAGACACCGTGTACCATTCAGGAGCTCGTGGTGCCTCTTTCTCGTTCCTTTATAAACAGCATGTCTCTAAGTTTCCCTGGATCCCTTAGAGGGTGTTTCTATTCTTTCTTTCCCAAATAATACTTGTGGAGCTACATGGGCAAACAGGTGGATCTCTCAGTGTGACATTTAGAAGAGAACCTTAGAAGCTTTCCAAATCCTTCCTATTTCTATTGTCTTGGGCTTTTTCTATATTTTCATCTTCACAGCCCGTGATGGCTGAAGACAGTACAGTGCACGTGTGTGTGTACGTGTGTGTTCACACGCAATGCCAGAGATTAAATTTGTTGTCACACATTTGCTTTAGGTACACCCTATCTGTAGAGCCATCATGGGGACTCAGTGTCCAGCAGAGGGCACCCTCCTCTCACTAAAAATCACAGAGGTCCTTTCCAGGAATTTAGCTGGTTGGAGTTTGCTGTAATCCCAGGATGTGTTGAAACAGCCAAGCTGGGAACTTTGGGACACGTCCTTACATTGCTTCATGTGTTTCTACGGCCACAGATGTTTCCTGTGTGGGTGAATTGCCCATCACATTTAGCATCCCTTGGTTGATAGGTAATCCTACAAGGTGACACTTCTCTGTTAATTTCAGTTGTATTTGTTATGTCCTTGCTTGTATCCGTAGATGATAAAAAACCGTGTTCTTGAAGAAGAGGAACAGCTGCTCCTGGGGGGCAGCTACCAGCCACCTGCCCATTGTCAGGCTTTCCCAGATGGCCAGTTTAATCACTTACACATTCCTAACGGTACCACTGCTGCCATGCTGATACTGACAGAGGCGGACGGGACTGGAGGATCTAGGAATTGTCTAGCGCTCTCACCTTCTGATGCCAGCACGTCATTTACAGCTCAGTAGCTCCATGGAAGGTAATGGTGTTTAGCAGGGTGTAAGCCTTGGGCAGTAAAAGGCCTTAGAACACCTTCCGTTATGACTACTCCTCATGCCTAGCCCGTGAGGTGAAAAGCAAACATTTGCAGAAGGAAGCAGTGTTCACATTTTAAATGTGCAGATAACTGTGTAGGTGGACTTGGGATTAGAACAAGGGCAGCTATGCAGCTACGGATGGGATGAGAGTTAGCTCTGCCACCTGACACCATCCTTCCAGCTTAACCTTAGAAGCATGGAGACTGTATGGTTTGAGACTGATGGTTTATGATTTAGGGGAGGGTTTTTCTTTTCTTTTGTATCCTCTAGATCATCAGATTGGATTTGTGGGGAAAACATACAAATAACAGCTTATGCTACTGTTTGAGCAGGGTTTGTATCTTGGTCATAGAGCACTCACAATCCATGTATATAATCCATGTTTGTTTTGTTTTTCAGAACAGGGTTTCTCTGTGTAATTTTTTTTGGGGGGGGGGTTTCGAGACAGGGTTTCTCCATAGCT
>NC_022012.1:45139790-45161780 GCF_000317375.1 Microtus ochrogaster
TGGAACTAGCTCTGTAGACCAGGCTGGTCTCGAACTCACAGAGATCTGCCTGCCTCTGCCTCCTGAGTGCTGGGATTAAAGGCGTGTGCCACCATCGCCCGGCTCTCTGTGTAATTTTTGAGCCTGTCCTAGAACTTGTTCTGTAGACCAGGCTGGCCTCGAACTCTGCTTCTGGAGTGCTGGGATTAAAGACATATACCACCATAGCCTGACAGATTCTATTCTGTTCTGTTTGTTTGTTTGTTTGGTTTGGTTTGGTTTTTTTGAGACAGTGTGTTACTGTAGCTGTGGCTGTCCTGGAACTCGCTTGGTAGACCAGGCAGGCCTTGAACTCACAGAGATCCACCTGCCTCTGCCTCACAAAGTGCTGGTATTAAAGGTATGCACCACCACTGCCTGGTCCTCTTTTCTTTTAGTTGGGAAAACTGACCCTCATAAATCCCCTCCCCATCTGTCCCTCTCCTAGGAATCCAACTCAGGACCCAACTCTGCTAGACAAGACTTTACCACTGGGCACATCCTCATCCGTCCTGACACATGCTCCAAGTCTGCTGTCCTTCACCTCCTTTGGGATGCTAGGGGGTGGGGGACTCGGAAAAAACAGATGAGCAAAGGGAATGAGGTCTAGTCAAGGCTGTTACCCCTTTTCTTTAAGCTCCTTGTTCCTCGTCAGTGACCACAGCCTGGAGTTTGCAGACGGCACATTCAGTCTTAGCTGGGGCTTTCCTAGAACACTGCCAGATACATTAATCTCATAGCCAGATCAGAGAGAGAGAGTGGATTTCCTGAAGTCCTAGAAATTAGTATACATTCTGGCTTGTGGTTACAGCCCCGGCTATATTTCTGCCAAGTTATGAGAGGCATGTGCAGGGGATTTTGGCACAGGTCCTTTCTTATGCCTGCTGACTTTTCTCCTAACAGTTCTCCTGGGTAGCTCTGAAAAGGAAGTGAGAAGGAACATCACCTTCAGGGGAGGTGCAGGCGAGAGCTCCCTGGAGAGCAGGAAGGCGTGAAAGTAAGCCCTGCTTTTGTGAGATCAAATCTCTGGCCAAGGGCAATTGTGCTGGTCTGCTGAGGGCTCCTGTGCGGTTGCCTGGGCCTAGTTGTGATAAGAAGTTTCTAAGATAAGAGAGGGGAAGGAAAGCTGGTCTCTATCCTGTAGACGGAACGGAACTGAGCAGAGAAGAGCTGGGCATCTGTGGATGCCATAGGTAAGACCAGCTTGGGGAGGCTCAGTGCGGTAATCAAGACCCAAATGTGTGTAACAGTCTTCATGTTTCAATTTCAAAATACAGTGAGTCTAGCTACCAAATAGGGACATTATCAGAAATATGGGAAAATGGGTGATATTTAAATACAATCTGGAGGGAGATATAGCACTGACGGGTTTCAGACTAACAGAAATCCACCTGCTTCAGCCGGGCGGTGGTGGCACACGCCTTTAATCCCAGCACTTGGGAGGCAGAGGCAGGCGGATCTCTGTGAGTTCGAGGCCAGCCTGGTCTACAAGAGCTAGTTCCAGGACAGGCTCAAAAATTACACAGAGAAACCCTGTCTCGAAAAACCAAAAAAAAAAAAAAAAAAAAAAGAAAAACCAAAAATAAATAAATAAATAAATAAATAAATCCACCTGCCTCTTCCTCCTGAATGCCACTACACTGGCTTGATTTTTCTTAAGACATGTAGCCTGGATCAGAGGGAATCCTTGATCTTCCTGGAGAGCCCCCCGAGTGCTGGGTTTGTAGGTGCATGCTGCCATATTCAGCTCTAAGCATTATATGAATTTAATTTTCTGAACAGCCACACAAAGAAGCCGGGCAGGCTATAAATTCATAGAGAGGAAGTTGTTTGCCCTGCATCACGCAGCTGCCTACTGGTAGAAATGGCCCTGCAGCCCACAGTGTCCCTGACTCCCAAATGTCCTCCCAACCGTCATTTGTAGAATACTAAACCAGACCTGGTTAGACCTGTTCTTTGATTTGCTCTTACAAGAACTCAGGTAATGTTTTACCTTAGCTGCTGAGGGGATAAGGGAGGGGATAGTTGTCATGCTTGTGAGGACTGCATTCATTTCACTGCTGTGTGACCTCAGCTAAAGCTGCCTCTCACTGTTGGAGTATTGCCATCCACAGAAGAGGGTGGGGAGAAATACGACTCAAAGGAAAGAGAGGGAAAGACGGCGAAAAGATCGCTATGTGAGACCGGGAGGGAAACATTTGAGTTCCTTAGAATGAGGCAGTGTTTGAATATGAACTTAAGATGTCACGAGTGCCACCAGGGCGACTGTTAGGTTGGAATGAATTAAACATGGACCTGGGAGTCGGTTTACAGGATCGTCCTGCTAAATGAAGATGCAGATCTCTTATTCATAGGTCCCGCATCCCTAGATCCAAATGAAAGTTTACTGGCTATGAGCAGACATACTTCCTTTTCATTATGCTCTGATATTCAGTTGTTCCAGCATCGACTTGTTAGGTGAAGTGATCTGGAGATGTCTGGGTGCAGACTGGACACAGGTACCAAACCATTTTATAGAAGCACCTCGACCATTGTTGGATTTCGGCACAGGGGTATGTCCTGCAACCAAACCCTTGGCTCATGCCAAGGGATGGTTGTATTGGGAAGGCACCTGTACGTCTCAGTTCACGAACTGAGTCTCATTCCTCTCTTTCTGGTGTTGTTAGTGGGCCAGAGGTCTAGGAGTGCTTTAACCTATGGGTCTCCCTCTGTTCTAGCCTTTTCTTCCAGTGACTGGAGGAGGCCCGTTTTTGCCACTCCTGTTTGTAAACCTCTGTGTCCGTGAGGAAGAGGCAAAGAGCCCATTGCGGATGACAGTGTTGTTCAGATTTGGTCCTCTTCTGTGCGACACAGAGAGCTATGATGGCTGTTGATTCCGCCAAGCTGTGCAATCATAGCCTTGCGTTATTGTGCAGGACCTGGGCAAGTCTAGCCTTGCCTTCTCTCGTTCACACTGGTTGAGTGAACTGTTGTGTGGGTGGCAGAGCTCTGGCTTTGTGCTGAGACAGTCTCATTTCAGAGCTGTCTTCCATCCTCAGCCTAGGCTCAGCTGTTGCCGCTGGGCTCCCTGGTCATTACTTTCTTGTGGTGTGTGTGGGAAGCAGAGAGGAGGGTAGAGGCAGCCTTGGGAAGGATAGTGGGGTACGAAAGTAGTCCAGTACCACAGGCTGGATTGGTAGGGCATGGCCAGCTGCCAGGAATCAGCAGCAGAGGGATTATCTTTCTAATCAGGCAAAACCCATAGCCAGGAGGGACAGAATTGCTTATTGATAAGCAGTTAGCATTGTTGTTTTTCCTGGACAGAAGTGGCCTCCAAAGATTGTAGATCCTTTCTGAGTTGGTGCCTGTTGCTGGACCTGGTAATTAATTGTCTTTCCAGATAAACCTTTTAGTGAGTTTCAACCATCAATCACACTAGAGTCGCTGGAGAGCCCTGTAAGATGTCCGGCTCCAGTTTTAAGGACTCTAACTCAGCAAGTCTGAGGGAGAGGCCTGGAGTTTGCATTAAAAAGATTTTTAAATTGTATTTATTTATTTGCGACCAGGTGTTACTATATAGCCCTTGCTGTCCTGGAACTCACAGAGATCAAATTCCCTCTGCCTCCTGAGAACTGGGATGTATTAAATTAAATTCTTTTTAAAAAGTGTACGTGTGCACTTGCATGCATGTGTGTGTGTGTGTATGTGTGTGTGTTTGTGTAGGAGACATATCTGAGGGAGTCCTTCTCAATCATTCTCCAGCACTTATTCCCTTAAGACAGGCAGCATCTCTCACTCAACTCAGGGCTGGGCTGTCAGGCAGCGAGCCCCAAGGGCCCCCATCTCTCCCTATCACAACACTAGGGCTACAAGATGTTATTGCTACATCCAGCCTTTTAAATGGTGGTCTGAACTTAGGAGTTTATGTAGTGGGCCTTCTTCCCTACTGAACTGTCTCCCTAGCTAACTTTTCATTTTTTTATCCTGTAGATTGAAGCAAAAGCCTTGAGCCTATAAAGCACACATTCTATCCACAGGCCCAGGAATCTACATTTATGATAAAACCCTTGCATGGTCATTAGATCATATTTCCTCAAAGCCTGCCTTTGAACCTAGCCCCCTTTGGGAAGCAGCTTCTCCTGGCTGTGGCCCATTTTCATCCGCATTCTTTCCTGAAGGGTTTATTGGCATCTCTGCGTTTATTACCTGCTTTGTTCTCGGAGTCTCCCAGTTACTGGAGTAGGAACCAGGTGGTTAGCTCCGTTTTACAGGGGAGGGGGGTGGAGCCTGTGATCGAGGTTTGGGGAGAGGTATGTGGGTCGCTGTGAGTCAGAGACACAGGTGGGGATTGAAGTCTGGCCTCGATGACTCTCAAAGCAGGCAATTTTCTGGGTTCTATTTCCTCAGCTTGTGATTTCATCTTTAATGATAGTTATTCCTTAGGCCTCCACCTGATGGTGCCTGCTTGAGCAGATCACATCTGACGCTGAAGCAGAGGAGCTTAAGGCCGGCCGATTTTATTAGCCTATCAAAGTGTGGGAATGACGGTCTGCTCCTCCTCTGTGCTTGCCTCTTTTATCATTTCTGAACACATTTTAGATCAGGGGATAGAAATGTTTGCTTCCAGGTCTTAGGAACTCTTCTGATCCTCTTCCTGGTAAAATACCAAGTCCGAATTTAGTCCTCTGTTTCTCTTTCGCTGTGCGATGGGCAAGCACAGGTAGGATCGCCAGCTTGAGCTTCCCATGCGGGGCTGGATCCATCGAGGTCTCGCTGTGAACCCTGGCTGGCCTAAAACTATCTATGTATCCCCACCCCTGATTCCTACCCATTGGATTATGAGCATGCACCTGGGTGCACTTTTTTTCTGGGGGAGGGACACAGGGTCTCACTATGTAGCTTCGGCTGACCAGGAGCTCACTGTTTAGACCAGGCAGGCTTCAAATTCACAAAGATCCCTCTACCTCTATCTTCCTAGTGCTGGGATTAAAGGTATGTACCCTTAAGCATGGCGTTTATTTTTAAATTTTCTTTCTTTATTTAGTTAGTGTTGTTCCTCCCCCAACAGGTTTCTTTCTTTGTGTGTGTGTGTGTGTGTGTGTGTGTAGCCTTGGCTGTCCTGGAACTCGCCATGTAGACCAGGCTGGCCTTGAACTCACTGAGATCTGCCTGCTTGCTTTTGCCTCTCTAGTGCTGGGATGTGTCACCATGGCCAGCTTTGGATCTACTTTTAAGGAGAAAAGAATAAACAAAAATCCTGCAAACTCCATCAAATTATTAAATGTTACTTAAAATTTCAAATTCAAATTAATAATATTATGTTCTTTTAAAATTACAGCCTTTATCCATCTACAAAACCAAATTTACAAGTTAAATACAAATAAAACCACAAGGCCAATACTATTAAAAGTAATAATGTTGATATTTTTGCAATTCAGTATGACAAATGTATCTTTTACTAAAAGTAAGCCACACCTTGTGAGCTGGGGCTGCTTTAGGCCTCACCACACTCAGCCCCCAGTTTTTTCATTCTCTTATCACTTTTAGAAGCACTGAGACGCTGTCATTGCATGATGCCCTCTGGCTTTCATTTTGTACATAAACACGTCTTTTTCACTCTGCTCATTTCTTATGAGCCCAGCACAATAAAAGCTGTACGGAAACTGATGCCTGTGTGTGTGCTGCGCTCTGTGGCAGGGCTGGTCAAAGCAGTCCTGGGGCCAGCTGGATGGCTCAGTGGGTGAAGGAGTGCGCCCCCAAATCGGACAGCCTGAGTTCGGCTACTGGAACCCAGGTGGTAAAAGGAGATAACCCACACTGCAGGTTGTCCTCTGACCATACTTGTTAAGTGGCTTGTGTGGGCGCGCGCGCGCACACACACACACACTTTTGTAAATTTAAAAAACAAAGTAGTCACCCCAGCAGTCCAGACTGTGCCTTCCGTGATTCTAAAAATTATCAAAATAAAAATAAAACGAAAGCCTTCAAGCAAACATTTGTGGGCCCAATTTGAAACAAAACAAAACAAAATAAAAACCTAAACTGCTAAAGTTTGTTGGTTTTCGAGCTTTGACTACTAAGGGCTAACCATCTCCTCTTTCCTACTAAGGTTCCCATGTTTTAAAAAGAAAAAAAAAATCTTACCTCTTGAATTGCATTTATTAACTTGACAATTTCATGAAAGCGCAAAAGTGTCACTTGAGAAACTGATAGTCTACAGAACTACCAGTCTAAGTTGCTTACACCTCAGTCTAAAACATAAAAAGACGGCGCATTCAAGTTACTTCACGCAAGTGAAAACTTTCCATGAGTTCTCCTCTAGGAGGACTTTTGGAGGTCTAGGGAGGCCAGTTTCCACCCCACCGAACTGGGGAGATTTAAAACTGGGCCTAGTTATGCTTGGTGCTTCTGCTTCTTGCTAAAGAGCAGTTAAAAAAAAAAAAAAGACAATACAACAGAAGGCGCCATTGCAGTACCACACTGAAAAGAAACACAAAAACAAGGGAGCAGCATGTTTTGAACAGCTTGCGTGGAAAAAATATTGACTGGGGAGTTTGGACAGCACTGTTCATTTTCTCTCACCGCACACATTATTTGTCTTAAGGAGCGGGAGCCAGCCACGATTTTGGCAAACAGGCCAGCGGAAGAGGTGGAGGGGTTGTGCGGAGGCTTCTCGCCCAGGGGGAAATTAGGGCTGAGACCCAGTGGCTCCAGGCCAGCCTGGAGTCTGGGGGAGGTTCTAAAGCTTCTTCCTCCTGGCCTAGGCTACTGTCTTTGGCTACCGAGGTTCGGCACCTATCACTCAAGAAGGCCCCTCTCTGTCAGAGCACAGCGAGCAGAGAATGAATCCCTGCCCATGTTTCTTTCGGCTGGGGAAAGGATGCAAGGGTTCCATTGGTTTTCTCAGCCCGCCCTTCTACTGGAGTCCAGATCCCCAGTTCAGGCAATGCCGGTCAGGCCGGAGCCTCCGCGCGCAGGCTAAACACTCGGTTCCTTCGCTTCCCCAGAGCGGGCGGCTTGGATTTAGCCCCGCCTGCCTGGGCGCGGGGCGTGGCCGGAGCGCGGGGCGTGGCCGGGGCGCAGGGCGTACGGCGGCGACTAGTCAGAGGAGGAAGAACATGGCGGGCGCGGCGGGGCCCGGGGCCGGTCCGGGCGCAGCGGGCGGAGATGGAGATGATTCGCTCTATCCGATCGCGGTTTTAATCGACGAGCTCCGCAATGAGGATGTGCAGGTACTAGATTGGGGCTGGGGAACCGAGGCGAGCGCGGAGGCGCACATGGTAGGGAAGCGGGAAGGCCGGCTCAGCCGTGGGGGCGGCTCCGGGGTCGGCAGAACCCTAGTCGGCGTTCGTTCGGGACCCGGGGGCGGCGACGGCTCCGCGGTGGTCCGTCTCAACTCTCAGCAGCCCTACCTCGAGCCTCCGGGTGGTGGCTCCGGCAGTGGGCGGGAAACCAGTTCCCGCGTCGGGTGGGCAAGCCCCGGTGGGTTGCGGAACCGCCCGGGAGCGGAGGAGCGGCCCGGCGGCCAGGGTCCCTTTGAAGTGCTGTGAGTGTCTGGCTCTGCCGGCAAACTGGCCCGGCTAGTTGGGTGGGAAGAGCGTCCCAGCTGATTAACTCAGATGTGATGGGACTTTTCTCTGAAAAGGGAGGAGTTGTGTTTAACCGTTTCACCTGCTTCCTTCCGTCCGGAGTTCTCTCTTTTCAGAATCTCCCACTGCCCCGGTGTTTTCATTCATTCATTTCTTTGCCGGCCCTTCAGTGCCCCCCCTGGGAAAGCCTCTGGCTAATGACGTGTTAAACGGTCCTTGAGTTCTTTTTAGGAATAAGGTGTAAGTGAAAGGCTCATCTTCGTTATATACTGTATGCCAGTGTCTCACCTGTTAGCTCTTCTCGACCTGAGTTGCAACCATCTCTTTGCTTTGTTGTTGTTCTTCCCACTTTATTACTTTATTTTTAAAGCTCCGGCTCAACAGTATTAAGAAGTTATCGACTATTGCTCTAGCCCTCGGGGTGGAAAGGACTCGAACTGAACTGCTGCCTTTCCTTACAGGTATGTGTCCTTTAAAGAAACACTTTCCATTGGCTTTCAAACTACTTTTTTTCTTTTCTTTTTTTAGTTTGTTACCTACTGTAGAAATAAGTACTAGATGGAGCAGGTGCCTTCTGCCAGGTGTCTAGAAATGTTAGGCCAGACAAACGCAAACATAAGCCAGGTAGCTAATGGAAAGGTAATTGATGTGAGATGTGAATTCCTTAATTCTGTGAAACATTCCGGAAGACTTCTGATTCGCACAAGGAAGAAAATGCTTTTAGGAGGGTAGTTGCAGCAGCTGTGTGGGTACCAGCTCAGTGGCACTTGCCCCTATGGTCTTACCAACTGTTGTTATCTCCAGATACAATTTATGACGAAGATGAGGTGCTGTTGGCTCTTGCTGAGCAGCTGGGAAATTTCACTGGTTTGGTCGGAGGTCCTGACTTCGCCCACTGTTTGCTGGTGAGTTCTTATCTATGACTTACCCTCCTTTTGGAGCTCTGTTGACTCAACCGCGTCTTTATTTTCTGGCGATAGACATGCAGCAGCGTTTTCATGCAGTTCTTTTTATGGGCAGGTGGTAATTATGTTGATGAATGAATAATAGGCACTTCAGCTCTTGTATCAGCCGAATCCAAGAACTCGTGTCTGCTGCTGAAGACTTGCTAGAGATGAGGAGGAAGGGAACTTGATTTAGCTGTCTTTTTCTCTTTTGTTTGTTTGTATTTTTGAGACAGGGTCTTGCTATGTCGCCTTGACTGGCTTGAAATTCTATATAGACCAGGCTGGCTTCAAACTCATAGAGATCCTCCTGCCTCTGCTTCTGGAGGACTGAGATTAAAGGTGTGCGCCAACATGCAGATGAATGAGGCCTTAAAGGATGACTAGAAATGGACCACCTGGACAATGCCGGACTGGCTGTTGTAGGGCTTTAAATATTGTATATATGATACTGGCTGCCATGGTTTCTGGCTATAGTATGAACTGTTCTTTAGAACTTCAGACGTAGATGGATGTTAGATGGGTGGAGACTTGTAGAGTTAGAAGTGGCTGTCATTTCCCCTCAGAATTTGCCTCTCTTTAGTTGTGTCTCCAGCTACCCAGTTATACAAGTCCAACCTAGAAGATAACTGTTGTTTTTAGTGGTGCTAGAGATTGAAGCCAGGGCCTTTGCATGCTGGATAAGTTCTCATTCACTGAGCTGCAGTCCAGCACTAGAAGGCTTTCTTCTTTTTTTGTTTTGTTTTTTGAGACAGGGGTTCTCTGTAGCTTTAGAGCCTGTCCTGGAACTAGCTCTTGTAGACCAGGCTGTCCTCGAATTCACAGAGATCCACCTGCCTCTGCGTCATGAGTGCTGGGATTAAAGGCGTGTGCCTCCACCACTGGGCTAGAAGGCTTTCTTACGTCCTCCCTTCCCTCCTTCCTCACCTCTTCCTGTAGACTTTTTATCTATCCCAGTCAGTCTTAGAAGCCCACTCGTGTGCTGAGCACTTGGTCTCCAGCTAGTGGCACTATTTTGGGAGGTTCTGGAGGCCTTAGGAGGTGAGAATAGCTGTAGGATGTAGGATGCTGGGGGCAGCTTCTGGAGCGTGTCTTGCTTCTGTCCTTGGACTCTCTGCTTCTTTGTAGTAAGGCAGGGAAGCTCTTCTGCCCCGTTTTGTAACTGCCATGTTGTTCTGCTGAGGCTCATGGGCCAGGCAACCATGAAATGAATCTTTGAAACTGTGTACCAGATTAAATCCTTTGTTTCTGTTAGCTATTTTGGTTCACAGTAGCGAAAAAACTCATAATATATACACTGTGTTTCTCTTGATAATTCATTACACACACATTGGTCTTTCTGTTCACTGTAAACCCAGCTCATATTTCCTTAAGACATTGGCTGTAGGTGTTACCTCTAGAGAGATGCTATTTAGAATTTCCTTGTAAGTCAGACAAGTGCATTTTGTATGAGAGGCCTTTCCTGACCACCACTGAAGCAGCCTCATGATCACCCCCTTGCCCTACAGCCTGTTCTCATCTGATTCCACCATTGGATGTAGACTCCTTCATAGTGAGTGCACTTATTGCTTCTGGAGCCTAGGGCTACAGCATAACAGAATTCACTGTGGAAAGAACAGGTTTTATAGGGTTACAACTGTGGCACTTTGGGTTCAAAGCTGCCAGTGTATAAAAAATTGGAGTGAGCTGGGCGGTGGTGGCGCACGCCTTTAATCCCAGCACTCGGGAGGCAGAGGCAGGCGGATCTCTGTGAGTTCGAGACCAGCCTGGTCTACAGAGCTAGTTCCAGGACAGGCTCCAAAACCACAGAGAAACCCTGTCTCGAAAAACCAAAAAAAAAAAAAAAAAAAAAAAAAATTGGAGTGAAGGTAAGCAGGAATGGTCATGGGCAGAGTTCAAACAAGCCATTCTCTGGAGTTTGGCCTTCTGTAGAAGTGAGAGGATGTTGCCGTAGACAGAGGACAGATCACGAGAGACGGACTAGTAAGATGTAGTGTCTTTTCAGTGGGCCTCTGACATCCTGTCTAGGAAAGAGCAGCGCTGTCTACCTTTTTGAACCATATCAAGCAGGCACACTTCTTCCCTTAAGTTCTGACCTTCACTCTTGGTCAGTTCTGCTGTGGAGTTTTGTTCTAGTTTCTGCAGCTGTGCCTTAAGCTGAATTTACTTGAGAAAGTCAGCTAGAGGTTCAGAGAAACAGCCCATCTCCACTTCTGCCAGGCCGCCACATTCAATTACTGACAAGTGCCAGACCTTGAACCTCTCTTGTCTTTTATGTCTCTGTAGCAGGATCTTCCTGTCCCTGCATTTAATTAATATTTGCTTGTTCTGTCTGAAACTCGTATATGGCTCTTAGAAAGATTCTGAATGTATTTTGAAAAAAACCTGGTGTTGACTCAGCTTTTTATTGGTTGCATGAATTGATGCCACCAAGCGCTCATCGATAGATTGCTTGCACCTCTAAGAACGGTAGGATAGTGCACAAAAGGGTATGAACTAGGGAGCCTGGCCAGAAATCACCGTGCAGTGTGGCACCTACAGTCGGCCCTAGACTTGTTCTTAAGTCTGAATGTGGCTGCACATCATTTACACCTTCTCTCCCAGCAATAGTGACACTGTGTCAAGTCTCTTCCACACTGTCATTTGTAGACACCATCTGGGGATTGCCATCTGGGACACGCGATCTTGGCTTTTCCACAGAAGTCGTGTCTTCAGGTTGGCCACACCATATGTTACCACTGTGTGAACTGAAAGTCACCATTTGGTCTGATGTAGCTGACATTCTGGTTACACGTGCCGTTTCCCTTCAGTCACATAAAAGGTGTCAATCTGTGGCTAACCGGATTTAATAAGTTGTCATCTCTGCTTTTCTTTTTTGATCTCCGCAGCCTCCTTTGGAAAGCTTGGCTACCGTGGAGGAGACTGTGGTTCGAGACAAGGCTGTGGAGTCCCTGAGGCAGATATCTCAGGAGCACACGCCCGTTGCTCTCGAAGCTCATTTTGTACCTCTGGTGAAGCGCCTGGCAAGTGGGGATTGGTTTACCTCTCGCACATCTGCATGTGGTTTGTTCAGCGTTTGCTATCCCAGAGCTTCAAATGCTGTCAAGGCAGAAATTCGACAGTAAGAGACTATTTTTTAGTGTTTGGGATTATTGGGGAGTCACAGCTAGAGTTTACAGAATGTTTTGCTGCCCTCAGCGCTTCTTACTGGGCTGCCAGGATTGGTGATGCTTTCTCATGTAGTTGCATATACTGATGACTTTTGTGTATGTGTGTATGTGTATGTGTGTGTGTCTGTGGGTGCGCACACGAGTATGGGTGTGTGTGTTTCATGTGGCAACCTCTGGTGTTGGTGCTCAGGTACCTTCCTCCTTTTCTTTGAGACATTGGCTGGACCTTCACCACAGACTAGCCTACCTGACCTGCGAGCTTTCTGGGGTCCTCCCATTTCTGCCTCCCATCTTACCACCTCTGAGGTTGTAGGCACTGCCACTGTGCGCAGCTATTTCCGTAGGTCCTGGGGACTCTTGAGTGGGTGTCACATTTGGGAGGCAGGCACTTTCCTGACTGAGCTATTTTCCTGGTCCTTTCTTTATACCTATAAGTAGAAACCATTAATGTTTATAAGGGAAAGATTCTAAATGGCCATCTCCTGGTTTTGGGGCATGTTTAACCAAGTGTTTGACAAGAAATACCTTATTTCATGCTGCAGGCACTTCCGTTCCCTGTGCTCAGATGACACACCAATGGTGCGACGTGCTGCTGCTTCCAAATTGGGTGAATTTGCAAAAGTTTTGGAATTAGACAGTGTGAAAACTGAAATTGTTCCATTGTTCACGAATCTAGCTTCAGATGAACAGGTAACTTTAGGCTTTAGATTTAGGAGATACAGATATGCTCTTTAGTAATTAAAAAACCACTTATTTGGGGAGTTTTGACTCTAATGTAGGGTCCTTTTGCTAAGTTAAAACTCAGTTCTGGCCTGGTGTTTATCCTAACGGTCCTATGTGTCTTTCTTAAGTAGACTCCACTTTTTTTTTTAAATTTATTTAACTTTATTTTATGTGCATTGGTGTGAAGGTGTCAGATCCCCTGGAACTGAATTTTCAGACAGTTGTGAGCTGCCATGTGGGTGCTGGGAATTAAACCCGGGTCCTCGGGAAGAGCAGTCAGTGCTCTCAACTGCTGAGCCATCTCTCCAGCCCAGGCTCCACTTTCTTTAGTGGTTGTTAGGAAGAGTTAGAGAAGAACTAGGTTTGGTAACTAGGAAGCCCAGGGCTGTATCAGGGAAGAATATCTTTCAGGTTTGTGGACTGTACTGTGATATGGAGACTTTGGTAATTTCTGCAGTAGTGTATGGTCTTACTGCACACAATAGCAATTTTAGACTCAAGGGTCTGGTTTCTTTGGTGTAGAAATGATAAAAAAGTCCAGCTGTTTCTCAGTATGGGCAGTGGGGATGGTTGCAGGAGCATCTGTAGAGCTGGTTTCCACGTGTAAAGTGGTGTACACGTTGTGCACATTGCCAGCTTGTACACATCCTCTTGTCCGAGTCACTTTTAGACTACTTGCAATACCTAATACAGCATAAACCAGGGCTGGAGAGGTGGCTCAACCTGTGAAGGTGACAGTTGCCCATAATCTTCAGAACCCATGCAAAGCTGGATGTCGTGGCATGCATCTGCAGTCTCAGCACTCCTGTTGTGAGGTAGGAAGCAGAGACAGGAGAATCACCCTGAAAATCATGGGCCAGCCAGCCTGGGGTGCACAGTGCAGCAGCAGAAACAAGAGAGACCCTGCCACAGAAAGGTGGAAGATAACCAAATCCCAAAAGTTGCCCTCTGACCTCTACATATGTGCTGTAGTGTGCATGTACCCACACTCTCACAAACACAATAAATAAATAATAAAGCTATAGTGTAAATGATCAATAAATAGTTATTATACTACTTTCTTTAGGGATTGGTGACAGGAAAACAGTCTGTATGTGTTTAGTACAGATAAAAATAATTTCCCAAATATTTTGATCCATGTTTAGCTGAATCCATTGATGTGGGGGGAACCATGGCCAGACTGACTGTATCTCCCAGCCTGTTTTAAGTGGCTACATGTATTATGAAACTAGGTTCTTCTGACAGCCCATGGCACAGATACTCAAGGAAATGGAGGCCCACCTAGTTTATGAAGCTTGTTCAAGGCTATATTTATATATTTAGCTAGTTGTGGTTCAGTTGGGGTTTGAATGTATGTAGACTTTGGCCCCAAGTTTCTAAGTCTTACAGTTTGAATACTGGCAACATTTCAAGCATGCAGATGCCACACATACATGGTGGTTTCCATGTTGCAGCAGGACAAGCTTAGAATCCTTATTTGGAATTTAGCAGGTTATACTTCCTATGGCATAATTTGATGTTTTCTTTTATCTTCTATACTTCCTGCAAAATAGTAGGCTAGGGATTTGCAGGTTTTCTGGCAAAGGCCAGCCAAAAAATACTTTTGGCTCTAGGGGTCATAGGTCCTTGTTAATTGTTGGACTTTGTTCTTGCATTGCTGAAGCAGCCACAGAGTATGGAAGCCAATGAACATTGAAACTCACACATTCATAGGTGGGCAGGCTGTTAGCATTTGGTGCTCAGAAAATATTCAGTGCTTTGTTAGAAAATATGTATACACTGTGCCTTCTCTAACGACTGGTAGAAGATCTGCTCCTGGCTTACTCATTGACAGAAATATTTGTCGTCGAGTGCCTACATAGAGTGCCTACATATGTAGGGGCACAATTCTAGTGTTAAGGGCATACAGGGAACCCTGCTCTCATGGGACTTACATTTTAATGGAGAAAAACATGCTAAAAATCAGACATAAATGTTATAAAAATAGTGTAATGTAGTAGGACTTCGACTGCTAGTCAGTATAGGGCTCTGAAGAAGTGACCAATGACAGAAAAATGCTGTCTCCACTCCTTCCAGGAATGTAAGAGTCTGGTAAAGAGAGGATATGAGATAGGAAAAATCAACATTGGAACATGGTAGTTGGACAGGTCCAATAATCATGGGAGTGGAGAAGAAAGAAGGGTTGGTAGCATCATTAGCCCACAGAAGACTGCGGTTTTGGATTTTCTTCTCTGATGTAGTGAGGCTACCTAGATCTGGAGAAGAGGTGTGATATGTGATTTACATTTTTGAAAGGTCATTCTGGCTTATGGGTGGACACCAAGTTGTAGGAGGGATAAGAATAGAAGGAGAAGGCCAGGTAGGTGACATTGATAAACTAGGCAGGTGGTGAGAGCACGTGTGTACTGTGTTGAATTTGCGTATGTATTGTATTTATGTGTGTTGTATGCATGTTCGATTGTACTACATAGACAGTAAATTTCTTGCTTCATTTCTCCTTGGTGCTCATAGGGTTATAGTTCTGATTTTCCCAAGTCTGAAATCGTATCTCCTAATGTCTAATTGAGCTTTAATTTTGTGTTTTCTCTTACTCAAAAGACATTCTTGTGTCCCATTTGGCACTGAGCAGCCTTATATATGGAAAAGCAGGTTGTCTCTGCCTTTCCAATTTTCTTCTCTGTTTACTAGACAGGGCTGTCTCAGTTTGAGTTTCAGCATTTCACTTCAACTCTGTTACTCGACTGTTGATCTTTCCTTCCTTCCGTGTCTCCCTTCACACACTTCGTCTCGTGCTACTCTTATTACCATGAGAGCTGGAAATAGCTTTCAAAGTGATCTCCCTTGTCCTTTAAACTCTTCGATTATGTTATTAGTTATTTATGTAAGTATATTTTTCAACTTTATATTATAATAAGGGTTTGAGTATAGCATTAAATTAAAAAAATAATCTTTATATTTTGAGACCAGTCAGATGTCCCAGTGGTAAAAGTTTTTGCCTGATTTCAGTGCTCAGAACCCATGGAAAGGTGGAACATCTGACTCCAGGATGTTGTCCTCCGACTTCCTCACACGTTATTCATATGCAGTTAATAACATTTAGAACATCCTTCTCATTGTCCTGAATAAAAACTTGACTGTAGTCAATATAATTTGAACAGAGTGTCACTTTTAAGTCTTTGACATGCAAAGAAAGAAGTTACTCAGCCATTTGAAGACCTAAAGACACCCCATCACATACGGAGGGTGTCTTAGTTAAGGTTTCTGTCGCTGCGATGAAACACCTGACCAAAATTGGAAGTTGGAGAGTAAAGGTTTATTGTGCTTCTGCTTCCGCATTGTAGTCTATCACTGAAGGAAGCCAGAACAGGACTCAAACAGGGAAGGAACCTGGAGGCAGGAGCTACAGAGGGGTGCTACATATTGGCTTGCACCCTGATGGCCTGCTCAGCCTGTTTTCTTATAGAACCCAGGACCACCCGCCCAGGGATGGGATTACTCACAGTGGTCCTCCCCAAAAATAATTAAGAAAGTGACCTACAGACTTGCCTCCAGTTGGGTCTTGTGGAGGCATCTTCTCAGTTGAGGCTCCCTGTTCTCAAGTTGACATAAATTAGCCAGCACGGTGGTGTTTCCCTCCCTCTGTCTTAAACGGTACCTGTGACAGCATCGCCTCACACTAACTCAGTGTGCCCTGTTTCAGCAGACTGACTGAACAGAATGTTTTTCCTTTAGGATTCTGTGCGCCTACTAGCTGTGGAAGCTTGTGTCAGTATTGCTCAGTTACTGTCTCAGGATGACCTTGAGGCCTTGGTAATGCCTACACTTCGGCAAGCAGCAGAAGATAAATCTTGGCGGGTTCGCTATATGGTAGCTGACAAATTTTCAGAGGTAAAATGCACTGACATTTCAGGTATTTAAAAAACCTCAAAGTTCCGGGCGGTGGTGGCTCACGCCTTTAATCCCAGCACTCGGGAGGCAGAGGCAGGAGGATCTCTGTGAGTTCGAGACCAGCCTGGTCTACAGAGCTAGTTCCAAGACAGGCTCCAAAACCACAGAGAAAACCTGTCTTGAAAAACAAAAAAACAAAAAAAAACCCAAAAAAGACAAAAAAAAAAAAAACCCTCAAAGTCATTTGCCCCACAGATTTTCTAACAAATATAGCTTTTAAATTATGTTGGGTAGCTGGATATAACATCAAAAATTTAATCTTTCCATTTGGGGCCAGTTAGATGACTCAGTGGGTGAAGTGTTTGCTGTGCAAGCCTGTCAGCCTGTTCTGGTTACAGTATACATTTGAAGAGTACACTATTTTGTTAGTATACATTAAACCTGTAGAAATTGTTTTCTAGCTCCAGAAAGCAGTGGGACCTAAAATCACACTTAATGACCTCATCCCCGCCTTCCAGAGCCTCCTTAAAGACTGCGAAGCTGAAGTCCGCGCAGCTGCTGCCCACAAAGTAAAAGGTGTGCCTGGCTGTGACCCCTTTGACCTTGATGTCACTGATTTGATGGGATTTTGGTTTGGTGTTTTTACTTAATATAGGATCCAAAATGTATAAATCAGAAAAAAATTAAAAATCAGTTCATGTAGCCACATTTCCACCCTCTTTGATGCATTTGTTAGGTCAGGAAGTTTGGCATAGCTTGGATTTGTAAGATGTTGCAGACAGAGATGGTGTCAGCATGCAGCTACTGCTCCATAGTTCACATCAAACCCCCACTGTATCTTGTTTCTTTAGTTTGAATTAGTTTGTCACACAAGGCATTTAGACCATGCAATGAGAAGGAGGCTCATTTTCCCCATTAGAGTTTATTTGCTTAGACATATGATTTAACCTTGGGGCTGATGGAAAGAGCTGGTTAACTTTCTTTGGTTCCTTGACAGCATTGCATTTTCTGTTTATATGTTTCAGAACTTTGTGAGAATCTACCCACTGAAGGTAGAGAGACCATAATTATGAATCAAATCCTGCCCTATATAAAGGTGAATGTGACTGCATTTTATTTCATTTACTCTGCCTATGAAGCTCTTAGCATTTAAAACAAGGATGAGGCATAAATGAGTCAAATACATAACATTTGTGACAATATTTATAGTTGATTTGTGCATATCATAATTGCACACTGCTGCCGGTACTTCACCAGGAGGTGTCTGGGTTATCTCCTCTGTGACTAGTGTTGTGTCGACTTCTTGGGAGGGGTGTGGAGGCTTTTGTTGTCTTTAATTTTTTATTCTGTTTTAGGAATTAGTGTCTGATACCAATCAGCATGTGAAATCAGCTCTAGCTTCTGTAATTATGGGACTATCGACAATTTTGGGCAAAGAGAATACCATTGAACATCTTCTGCCTCTCTTTTTAGCTCAGTTAAAGGATGAGGTGAGTCCAGCTATGAATTACTTTGTTTTGATATTATTGATTTGATGTGATTTTGGTGACTTTACTAAAATAGGACCAAAAATGGGGGGTGGGGGGGAAGCCTTTATTTAGAGATTTGATAGTCTTTCTGTTTGGTATAGGGTTACAGGTTTCCCAAAAAATGGGCCCAAGGACTTATTAAAAAACAAACAAATGTAGTTGGGTATGGTGGCCCTTACCTTTAATTCTAGCATTGGGGAGGCAGAGGCAGGAGTGACTCTATGTTCAACACCAGCCTGGTCGACAGAGCAAGCTCCAGGACAGCCAGAGCTATAATGTGAAATCCTATCTCAAAACCCAAAACTACCCAAGCAAACTACAAACTCGGGGCTGGAGAGGTGGCTGAGTGGTTATGAGCACTGACTGCTCTAGAGGACTTGGGTTTGTCTCCCAACACCTACACAGCACTAGTTCAAAGGGGTCTGATGCCCTCTTCTGACCTCTGCAGGCACCAGGCATACATGGTGCACAATCATACATCTAGGTAAAGTACTCATACATGTAAAATAAATAAGGCTTAAAACCCCCCCAGAAATAGCTATCTTTTAAATTTTTTATATTATAGTCAATGGTTCCTTATTTTTAAAGCTAATATATCTTTGCCTAAACAGTATCTTTTATTTAAGTTTAAAATAGAGCATCAGATATTACCATTTAGGGGCTGGAGCTATGGCTCAGCAATTAAGAGGCCTGCTGCTTATAGAAGACCAAGGTTCCAATCCTGTCATCTACATTGAGTGGCCCACAAGTACCTGTAACCCAGCTCTAGAGGATCTGACTCCTTCTTCTGGCCTTCGTGGGTACATGGGTACATGTATGTATTACACAGACAATACATGTACACAAATTAAAAATTCAAAAATTGGTGCCAGGCATGATCTAATTTCTTTGTCATGTCATTAAATGTAATTGCCACAGTAGGCTTAGGTCTTGTATGTATTTCTCCCAGATGTTGATGAGGAAGTGAGGCAGAGAGAGATAAGATGATGTCTGAGGTCTGCTAGCAGTGCAGATCTAGAATTTAATTCCAGGGCTTGGGCTTTTTACCATCTCATAGACTTCGTGCTTATTTATTAATTAAATGTCTAAAAACTTAATTGTGTGTGTGTGCATGCATATGCAGAGCTCAGAGGCTATCTTTGTAGACTCAGGTCTCTCCATCCACCATTCCATGGGTTCTGGGGATTAAATCCAGGTTGCCAGGTGTGTGAGGCAATCACCTTCCTGCTGAGCCATCTTGCCTGCCAATTTGTTAATTAATTTTTAAAATTGGCATACAAAGTAATGAAATCTCAGGCTTTTTACTGACATTCTGGTTAAGATCAGTTGCATTGTATCTTGAATTATCTGTGTATTTAGCATTTAAGATTTCCTTCTGCTTGTAGTTCTTTTCATTGGTACTGGCTGTTGAAACCAGGGCTCTGTGCAAGCTGGGCAAATGTTTGACCACTAAGCTGTGTCTCAGCTCTTTGCCCCTCAGCTTTTTAAGCCCGAGTCAGTACTAAATTTTTTTAGCACTTTTTATTTTATCATGCCAGGAGGGTACTGGGCAAAGGAGTTAATTTTCACATGTAGTCTCTGGGGCTTGTGTGTTTATAGTGCCCGGAAGTTCGTTTGAATATCATCTCCAATTTGGATTGTGTAAATGAGGTGATTGGAATCCGTCAACTCTCTCAGTCTCTTCTTCCTGCCATAGTGGAACTGGCTGAAGATGCCAAGTGGAGGGTCCGCCTGGCTATCATTGAGTATATGCCACTGCTGGCAGGCCAGCTGGTGAGTTCATGGGCTCTGTGAATGGTAGGGTCTTATCAGATCATGGAGCAGGGCGTGGTGAGTGGGAGGCTAGGTAGTCTGTCTGGTCTGGTTCAATTAGATGTACCGAGGTAAATTCTTTGGCCTGTAGGATGGTTTTTATTTTCAGTAGTACAGTAAGACCTAACAGAATGGTGTTCTAGAAACACATTTACCTTGCTGCCCTCCTCATGATAAAGTATATTCGTTCATGTAATAGAAATGTTGTATTATTTAAAACCTTTGTGCTGGGCGGTGGTGGTGCACGCCTTTAATCCCAGCACTTGGGAGGCAGAGGCAGGCAGATCTCTGAGTTCGAGACCAGCCTGGTCTACAAGAGCTAGTTCCAGGACAGGCTCCAAAACCACAGAGAAACCCTGTCTCAAAAAAACCAAAAAAAAAAAAAAAAAACCTTTGTGACTTAAGAATTGATCCATGGAAGCAAACAGATAGGTTCAGGATAAGTCAGTTTAACTTTTTGTTCCAGGTACCTTTTTGTTTGTCTCTGTCCTAAGCATAATGAACGTAGCTTTTTCCTGCATCCTGATGACAGGAAGTTGAGGCTGCACCACACAAAGAGCTTATATCGCTGGTTGTTTTGAATAGTCCTGTTACCACACTGGCCGCTATTCTTTGGGTTTCATTATTATTTTTATTCTAATGAATATGACTAATTAAAATGTCAAAGCTGGGCGTTATAGCCACATGCTTCCCTTTCTTTATTACTAGGTACAGACAAACAGGAAGCTCGACAGCTTCACCGCATGGGAGCCTCTAGACTCTGAGGGCTTCAGGAGTTGTTAAATGTGTAGCTGGGGAGATGGAAGAGTGATTGCTCTAGGGCAGGAACTGTGTGGTGTGTAATTCAGTGGCCACTGAGTGTGAGATTAATTAGACACTTGGATGAAGGGAGACCTGCATGGTTTTTAAAAATGCTCATAATATCAGTTCATTGCTGATATTACTATACTTTGTTGTCCCCCACCCCCAAGGCTTATTTCCATTCCTTTCACATCACACCATATGGGGTTCATATTTTCTTGACCACTGCATCGTATTGCTAATTTTGGTGTTATGAACATGCATCTTATAGATGGCCACGGCATAGTGTTTTAATAAATTTTTTCCTTTTTTATTAAGAATTTTTTACTACAATCTTTTCTCACTTTACATAGCTATCCCTGTTCCCACTCTTTCCCCTCCTCCCACCGTACTTTCCCCTCCACCCCACTCCTCCATCCTCTCTTCAGAAAGGGTAAGGCATCCATCCCATGGGGAGTCAGTAAAGTCTGACACTTCACTTTGAGGCAAGACCAAGTCCCTCCCACCTATATCTAGACCGAGCAAGGTATCCTTCCAAAGAGAATGTGCTCCAAGACAATAGTTCAAGCACTAAGGATAAATCCTGGTCCCACTGCCAGTGGCCCCACAGACTGCCCAAGTCTCACAACTGTCCTCCACATTCAGATGGCCGACTTTGATCTTATGCAGGTTCCCCTACTATCAGTCCAGAGTCAGTGAGCTCTGACTAGCTCAGGTCAGCTGTTTCTGTGGGTATCACCATCATAGTCATGACCCCTTTGCTCATATTATTGCTCTACCTCTTCCATCTCTTGGATTGGCCTCTGGAAACTTGACCCAGTGCTTTGCTGTGGATATCTGTATCTGCTTCCATCTGTTGCTGGATGAAGGTTCTATGATGACAATCAAGATAGTCATCAATCTGATGACATGTTCAGGTGTCCTCTCCACTGTTGCTTAGAGTCTTAACTGGGGTCATCCTTGTGGATTCCTGGGATTTTCCCTAGTGCCATGTTTTTTGCTAGTCCTTTAATGTCTCCCTCTTCCTTTCTCTCCCTCTCTGTCCTTTCCCCTTCTTGAGCATTGAAGTGCTCTGTTCTTCAAAGTGAATGCCAAAGATCCCAGCATATCCATGTGTCAGGTGAAGTCACTTTGTCACGCTTCTCCACCATTTCTTCCAAATACTGATCTGCTCTTCAGATCTGTGTCATTGTCTGGAGTGGAAAGCAGTGGTGGCTAATAATGGGTTTGTTGGACTGAAACATCTGTCTGGAAGAAAGGTGGATTATATTTACCATTTCTTTGAACCTTAGCTTAGCCAGACATGGAAAGTCTCCAAAGACTGCCCAGGATATACAGAACAGTGTCCAAGGGCTGCCAGTGATATACAGAGCAGTGTCTAAGGGCCGCCAGCGATATACAGAGCAGTGTACAAGGGCCGTCAGTGTCTAAGGGCCGCCAGCGATATACAGAGCTGTGTCCAAGGGCCGTCAGTGTCTAAGGGCCGCCAGTGATATACAGAGCTGTGTCCAAGGGCCGTCAGTGTCTAAGGGCCGCC